>NC_141877.1:524004663-524316936 GCF_056163025.1 Triticum urartu
GGTGTTCCCTATGCTTCAGCCATAGGCTCTATCATGTATGCAATGCTGTGTACCAGACCTGATGTGTGCCTTGCTATCAGTTTAGCAGGGAGGTACCACAGTAATCTAGGAGTGGATCACTAGACAACGGTCAAGAACATCCTGAAATACCTGAAAAATACTAAGGATATGTTTCTCGTATATGGAGGTGACAAAGAGATGTCGTAAACGGTTACGTCGATGCAAGCTTTGACACTGATCCGGATGACTCTAAGTCACAAACCGGGCGTCGTGGATGTTGGTGCAGTTCCTAGCAGAGCGTCGTGGCGGGATGTACGTGTGAAGCGGAGTACATAGCTGCTTCAGAAGCAGCAAATGAAGGAGTCTAGAGATTTGCAAGATGCATACGGATCTGAATGTTGCAAACCCGTTGACTAAGCCTCTCTCACGAGAAAAACATGATCAGCACCAAGACGCCATGGGTGTTAGAATCATTACAATGTAATCTATATTATTGACTCTAGTGCAAGTGGGAGACTGAAGGAAATATGCCCAAGAGACAATAATAAAGTTGTTATTTATATTTCCTTATACCATGATAAATGTTTATTATTCATTCTAGAATTGTATTAACCGAAAACTTAGTACATGTGTGAATACATAGACAAATAGGATGTCACTAGTATGCCTCTACTTGACTAGCCCATTGAATCAATGATGGTTATGTTTCCTAACCATAGACATGAATTGTCATATGATTAACAGGATCACATCATCAGAGAATGATGTGATTGACTTGACCCATCCATTAGCTTAGCACGATGATCGTTTAGTTTGTTGGTATTGCTTTCTCCATAACTTATACATGTTCCTATGCCTATGAGATCATGCAACTCCCAAATATAGGAGGAACACTTTATGTGCTGCCAAACGTCACAACTTAACTGGGTGATTATAAAGGTGCTCTACAGGTGTCTTCGATGGTGTTTGTTGAGTTGGCATGGATCAAGATTAGGATTTGTCACTCCGATTGTCGGAGAGGTATCTCTGGGCCCTCTCGGTAATGCACATCACTATAAGCCTTGCAAGCAATGTGACTAATTAGTTAGTTACGGGATGTTGCATTATGGAATGAGTAAATAGACTTGCCGGTAATGAGATTGAACTAGGTATTGAGATACCGACGATCGAATCTCGGGCAAGTAACATATCGATGACAAAGGGAACAACATATATCGTTATGCGGTTTGACCGATAAAGATCTTCGTAGAATATGTGGGAGCCAATATGAACATCCAGGTTCCGCTATTGTTTATTGACCGGAGACATGTCTCGGTCATGTCTACATAGTTCTCGAACTCAGGGTCCGCACGCTTAACGTTCGGTGGCGATCGGTATTATGAGTTTATGTGTTTTGATATACCGAAGGTAGTTCGGAGTCCCGGATGTGATCATGGACATGACGAGGAATCTCGAAATGGTCGAGACATAAAGATTGATATATTGGATGACTATATTCAGAAACCGGATGAGTTCCTGGGGTCATCGGATAATTATCGGAGTGCCGGGGGGTTATCGGAACCCCCGGGGGAACTAATGGGCCACATGGGCCTTAGTGGAGAGAGAGAGGGCCGGCCAAGGCAGGGCCGCGCGCCCCCTCCCCTCTAGTCCGATTTGGACTAGGGAAGGGGGGCGGCGCCCCCCTTTCCTTCTCTCCTGTCCCTCACCTTCCTTCCCCCTTCCTTCTCCTAGTTTGACTAGGAAAGGGGAGTCCTACAACTACTAGGAGGAGGAATCCTCCTGTCCTGGCGCACCTATAGGGCCGGCCGGCCTCCCCCCTTGCTCCTTTATATACGGGGGCAAGGGGGCACCCCATAGACACACAAGTTGATCATTGTTCTCTTAGCCGTGTGCGGTGCCCCCCACCATAATCCACCTCGGTCATATTGTTGTAGTGCTTAGGCGAAGCCCTGAACTGCTAGCTTCATCATCACCATCATCATATCATTGTGCTGACGAAGCTCTCCCCTGACACTCAGCTGGATCGAGAGTTTGTGGGATGTCACCAAGCCGGACATGTGCAGATCGCGGAGGTGCCATACTTTCGGTACTAGGATCGGTCGGATCGTTAAGATGTACGACTACATCAACCGCATTGTCATAACACCTCCACCTATGGTCTACGAGGATACGTGGACAACACTCTTCCCCTGTAGTTGTTATGCATCACCATGATAGATCTTGCGTGCGCGTAGGAATTTTTTCGAAATTAGTGTGTTCCCCAATAGATGGAACTGACCGCCCTGTCTACGACACGCCCTTGGAGAACCTCCGCGCCTCCTAGGCGGCGACAGATGAACTGGAACACCTAGAGGGCGACAAGCGACGCTGCATGACAGAGTGCGTCCAGCAGCTCCTCGACGAGGCTGCCATGCAGCAAGAAGCCGGCCGCAGCGTGGTGGAACCCGGCTTGCACGCCGAGAACCTCCCCCTTCCCCGCTGAGAACACGACGCGACCTCCCGGACGCAGACAGGCGGCGCGCGTGACCGAAGAGACCAAGAGCCGGATGCTAGCCCCAGCCGCACCCGCATCACCATCGAGCACGACCAAGACGGCCGCCCTTGAGCAGTCGAGCAGCAGGGTGATCGTCCGCCTCCCCCACGTAGGGAGAGGCGCGTCTCCCCACCGACTGTTGAGCATCCGACTCTCGGAGACCCACTAGGCCCTCGTGAAGGAGTTGGAGAGAGCGACGCCCGCCACCAGATCGACCGCCTGGCTCGATCCCTGGCGGTAGAAGAAGAAGATGCAATCGCCCCGCCTTGTTTCGGTCCCTGCATTCGCGATGAGCCCTTCCCCAAAGGGTTCTCGCTCTGTCGAGATACGCCCAAGTACAACAGAACAAGCCGGAAGATTAGCTGGTCGACTACCCCACCGTCGTTATCATAGCAAAAGGCAACAAACGCGTTGCCGTGAAGTAAGTTCTGCTCAAGCTCCAGGGCACGGCCCGGACATGGCTGAACAGCCTCAAGCCCTACAGCGTCAACAGCTGGCTAGATTTCACCGAAGTCTACATTCGTAACTTCACCAGCACCTACAAGAGGCCTCCCAAGCCTCGCCAGCTCTCTCTGTGCGTCCAAGGCCCAATGGAGTCCACCTGCGACTACTTGACGCGGTGGGCCGAACTGCGCAACTCCTGCGAAGGGGTGCACGAGTTGCAAGCCATAGAGTATTTCACCACCGGGTGCAGAGAAGGCACCTTGCTCAAGCACCGCCTCCTCTACGACGAGGCAACTACACTGGACGAGCTGCTGATCATAGTAGACAAGTGCGCCACTGCCGACTCCTCCATGAAGTCGGAGCTCCGAGTGGACGCGTCTGGGAAAGTCCTTCCCCCAGCTGCTCAGACGATAGTTGGTGATTCCAGTCGGCGCCAGCAGTCGATCGAACAACAACAAACGCGAGGCCATGCAGCCGGCTTCCACCTGCCGGCAGGTGGCAACAGTTGAAGACCAGCATCCGGAGGGTCAGCCCGGCCCCAAGCGCCAGAAGGGTGGAAAGCCTGGTTGGTTGCCCACCTTCTCCTATGAGCAAACCATCAATGCTCCCTGCAAGTTCCATAGTGGCGCAAATCCATCCAACCACAGCACCCGGAAGTGCCACTGGCTCACCCGAATTGCCAAGGGCCAAGGACAGCTACATCCGCCTACTGCCCAGCTGGCTCCTCCTCCTCAGCAGTCGGCGGTCCAACTAGTCGGCGTTTTCCAAGATGAATTCCCTGAGGAACACGGAGCCTACATCGTCTTCACTAGCGTGTCTGATGATAGGCACAGCCGGCACCAGCAGCACCGTGAAGTGAATGTTGTCTCTACTAAAGTCCCAAAGTTCATGCACTGGTCCGAGAAACCTATCAGCTGGAACCGCGCCGACCGCTCGGAAGTGATGCCTTCTCCGGGTTCCTATGCTATGGTGCTGGATGCCACCTTCTCAACGGAGAGACGAGCCTGTCGGTTCTCCCGAGTCCTGATAGATGGCGGTAGCAGCATCAACATGCTCTACCATGACACCATGGAGAAACTGTGCATCAAAGAGAAGTAGCTACATCCCAGTCGGACCATCTTCCACGGCATAGTACCCGGCTTTCCTACTCACCAATTGGGAAGATCAAGATAGGTGTCCTCTTCAGAGACAGAGATCACTTCCGCTGAGAGCCAATATAGTTCGAGGTGGTTGACCTAGAGAGCACTTACCACGCGCTCCTAGGCCGGCCAACTCTAGCCAAGTTCATGGCGGTGCCGCACTATGCCTCCCTCAAGATGAAGATGCTGGGTACCAAGTGCATTATCACTATAGCCGGCGACTACAAGAAGTCGGCCGCCTGTGCTGCTGCTAGCAGCTGGCTGGCCGAGTCCCTTGTGACTGCTGCCGAGAAGAAGCTCCTTGACCGGCTTGTGGCCGTGGCCGGCAAGCAGCCAGACCTGTCACCAGACCCCAAGGAGTCGGAACCCCAGGGCTCCTTCCAGCCAGCCAAAGAAACCAAGAAGATACCCATGGACCCGGACCACCCGGAGAGGCAAGCTATCGTAGGGACCAACCTCGATAGAAAATATGAAAGTGAGCCCGTCGATTTCCTCCATGAGAATCGGGACATCTTGACATGGTCTCCCAAAGTCATGCCGGGTGTTCCAATGGATTTCGCCGAGCACAGGCTGCACGTCAGATCAAATGCAAAACCAGTCAAGCAACCCCTCCACCGCCTGTCGGAAGGGAAGAGAAGAATTGTTGCTGAAGATATAGCCCGACTGCTGGCAGCCGGCTTCATCATGCAAGTGTTTTTTTCCAGAATGGCACGCCTACTCGGTCCTCGTACTGAAGAAGAATAACAAGTGACACACGTGCATCGATTAGACCAGTCTCAACAAGGCTTGCCCCAAAGATCCGTTTGCTCTGCCTCGTATAGAACAAGTGATTGACTCCATAGCCAGATGCGAGCTGTTGAATTTTTTGGATGCCTACTCCGGTTACAGCCAGATTAAGTTGAACCCGACCGATCGGCTGAGGACCGCCTTCATCACACCATTCGGAGTCTTCTGCTACCTAACCATGACATTCGGATTGAGCAATGCCGGTGCCACGTTTCAGCATTGTATGCAGAAGTGCCTCCTCAAGCAACTCGGCAGAAATGCCCATGTTTATGTAGACGACATTGTGTTGAATACGGAGAAGCGCGGCACCCTGCTGGAAGATCTCAAGGAAACTTTTGACAATCTACGCCATTTTGAAATCAATCTCAACCTAATAAAGTGTGTCTTCAGAGTCCCAGCTGGCCAGCTCCTTGGCTTCCTTGTCTCAGAACGCGGCATCGAATGCAACCCTGTCAAGATCAAGGCCATTGAGCGGATGGAGAGACCCAGCCGACTGCAAGACGTCTAGAAGGTCACCAGATGCTTGGCATCCATCAGCCGCTTCATCAGTCGGCTGGGCGATAAGGCTCTTCCTCTGTACCAGCTCATGATGAAAACCACTCACTTTGAGTGGAACGACAAGACGGACGAGGCCTTCCTCCAGCTCAAAAATATGCTGACTACGCCGCCTGTCCTGGCGGCTCCGGCTGCTAAGGAGCCCTTGTTCCTTTACATCGCCGCCACCAGCCGGGTGGTCAGCACTGTTATTGTGGTCGAACACCCAGAGGACAGCAAGGCATAGCCTATCCAGAGGCCCGTCTACTAACTGAGTGAGGTGCTATCAGCCTCCAAGCAGAACTGCCCCCATTACCAGAAGATGTGCTACGACGTGCATTTTTCCGCCAAGAAGCTCAAGCAATATTTCCATGAGCACTCCATCACGGTCATCTACACTGCTGTGACGCCCCAAGCCCAGAGCTCCAGAAGCATTCCATGTTTTTTCGTTGTTCGTCATGTGATTTGTTTTGCTTGTTGCATTCCTCTTTGCATATTTTGCATTGCATCATGTCATCATGCCATTTAATTTTGTAAAAATCAACTAAATAAATTGCATGGATCTTCGGTCCATTTAAACTGAGGGAATTCACATGGTGATCCTCTTTGTAACATATCCTCCTGATATTAGGGCGCTATATTAAATATTCCATTTGTTTGGAATTAACCGGAACACACTTGCACAATAAATCCCAATGCCTTTATTATCACAACTCTTGGCCTCTAATTTTGCTATATATCCTTTCTACATTTTCCCGAGCTCTACCAAAATTGTCAACATTTTGGCCACTCCTAAACCTTGTCCTAGTTCAAACCATTTGAATTAAATTCAAATGAGTTTGAATTTAAATCTTGCAATCATGACCATTCCTATTTTCTCGGAACATGCACGTTTTTTTGTGAGTCCGGGGAAATTATCCCCATGCGAAAAATCCTTCCCTAACCCTCTCTTTCTTTTCCTCTCTCTAATTTCTTTTCTGTTAAAGAAATAAATTTTAAAGAGAGAGAGAGAGAAGAGGGCCGACCCAACCTCCCTTTAGCCCAGCCAGGCCTCTAACCACTGGGGCCTCCTAGCACGCTAGCCCACATAAATACATCCTAACCCTAACCCTCTCTCGAACACCCACTCCCTTCCCTTGTTCTCCTCCCTCACGCCGCCACTCATGCATCGCCAGGGAGAGGATAGCGCTGCCTCGCTCGATCCCTCTCCCTCTCATCCTCCCGATAGGCACCGCCAGCCTCCCCTGTCACATCCTCCCGATCCCCTCTCCTCGAGCACTGGCTGCCCACAGAAGCCTCCTCCCCTCGTGTCCCTACCTAGCCCCACCATGAACGCTGCAAGACCTCGCCGTTGCCTCCCCGCCTCCGGCCATGGCGCCCGCGCTGGCGACCCGACCTGCCCTGCCGCGCTCTACTCCTTCCCCCACGTCCCCGTCTCGCTGGAGCGCACCGCCACCATCGCCGCCTCCTTGCTCGGGATAGCAAAGGCTCTATCCCGAGCAGAACTAGCGCTCTGCTTCTCCACCGGAGCTCTTCTTCCGTGCGCCATCGCCGTCCAAGACCAGCAAGCCACCGTAGCGCCATTTTTGCCTCCTCATTCGTGTTCTTCTAAGCCTGGACCTCCCCTGCAAGCTCTTGCCGCCGCGCTGAGTCCCTGCGCACCTCCTCTGCTTCGCTTCTGCACGACGACGTGCCCCTGCCTTTGCCTCTCGCCGTGTTTGGGTGGCCCCTGTTCAAGCCGCCAAGACCACTTCGTGGTTTTCACCAAGTTCGGTCACTGTTGAACCGAGGGCTTTTTGCCTTGCTTGGATACGCAAGACCTTTCTGTATATTGCATGTTGCGTGCCACAATGACCATGGATTCGACACGCATGTGCCAAGTTCCACTACCGTCGCTCGGATTCGACAAGACAATGTGTACCGCGACGCCCGAAGACCCTGGATGCACCAAGTTCCTCTTCGGACATGTACAATTACCATCCCGTGCATGTCACCAAGTACCACGACACCGACGACCCCGAACATCTACGAGAACGTGTGCTCCACTACCGTCGACCCTCGAAGACTCTGTGGACATCATGTTCCTCGCCGTGGCCCCGAACATCTACGAAACATGAACGACTACCTCCTCTTTGAGATGTGTACAACCGTCGCGGAAGGACTACTTCCTCTACTTCCCTTGACGAACTCCTTGCACCCCGAAAAACGCATGCTTCAAAGGTATAACCACCGAGACGACGCCCATGAACGAATGCATGTGATGTATGAGATGATCGTGGTTGCACCATGTTCGAGTTGTTATTTGCGAGTTCCTCGTTGCCTTGCCGTTGACATGTGGGAACCCGGTATCCGGGAGCACCCCATCATCTTGCATGACACACTCACACCCACTTCCTTCTACACTGATATCCCTGCGAGCTACCGGATCATCGGAATGTTGCCGTGGCATCATTTCCGTTTCGCCGCCGTGGCACCTTTTCCGTCGTATTTGTCGTGGCACCCATTTCTTTTCTGCCATGATGACAAAATGCTTCATATCATGCTCTTATCAACATTTTCATAATTATCGCATAAAACTTGCAAATGTCATCCGCTTCATGATAACAACATCAAGAATGTTTAAATTGTTGTTGCTTTCAATTGCTAATGCACATGAGGATTTACCGAAATTGTTGTTTGAGGTTTCCGGCCTCATTTAAAATGCCTAACTATGTATTTTACTCATGTTTCACCTCTTTCCATGTTAAGAACATTTAATTTTGTTGGGTACATAACCGGGAGTGAACTAAATAATCAAATGTGGTGTTTCGTCAATATGCAACTCGTTGCATATTGAGCTCCACTTAATTTGTAGTGTTGGTTGTGCACTTAGCCATGCCATGCCTCATTAAACCGGACATCCATCATAATTGGTTGCGCATCATGACATGTTTATGTGATGGTTGTTTACTATGTTGCTTGCTTCTTTCCGGGTTGCTTCTCTCATTAGCTTCGGTTTCGTTTCGGAGTTGTGAGGAATCGTTCGACTAAGTTCGTTTGTCTTCTTCATGGACTCGTTCTTCTTCCATGTGGGATCTCAGACAAGATGATCATACCCTCGAAATCACTTCTATCTTTGCTTGCTAGTTGTTCGTTCTTTCGCTATGTCGCGCTACATACCACTTGTTATACCATGCCTCCCATATTGCCATGTCAAGCCTCCAACCCACCTTCCAAGCAAACTGTTGTTTGGCTATGTTACCGCTTTTGCTTAGCCCCTCCTATAGCGTTGCTAGTTGCAGGTGAAGCTGAAGTTTGTTCCATGTTGGAACATGGATATGTTGGGATATCACAATATCTCCTATTTAATTAATGCATCTATATACTTGGTAAAGGGTGAAGGATCGGCCTTATGCCTGGTGTTTTGTTCCACTCTTGCCGCCCTAGCTAGTTTCCGTCATACTGGTGTTATGTTCCTTGATTTTGTGTCCCTTACGCGGTTGGGTGTTATGGGAACCCCTTGACAGTTCTCTTTGAATAAAACTCCTACAGCAAGGCGATCCTTGGTTTTACATTTTCCTAACAACCTATAACCTTCCCTTTGGTTTTCGCGAGCCCGAGGATCATCTTATCTTAACCCCCCGGGCCAGTGCTTCTCTAAGTGTTGCTCCGAACCAGAGCACCATACAGGACCGTCCCTTGGCAACTTGGGTTATGTTGGTACCTGTACACTTAGCTTATCTGGTGTGCCCTGAGAACGAGATATGTGCAGCTCCTATCGAGATTTGTCGGCACATCCGGGCGGTCTTGCTGGTCTTGTTTTACCATTGTCGAAATGTCTTCTAACCGGGATTCCGAGACTGATCGGGTCTTTCCGGGAGAAGGAATATCCTTCTTGACCGTGAGAGCTTGTGATGGGCTAAGTTGGGACACCCCTGCAGGGTTTGAACTTTTGAAAGCCGTGCCCGCGGATATGTGGTAGATGGGAATTTGTTAATATCCGGTTGTAGAGAACTTGACACTTAACTTAATTAAAATACATCAACCGCGTGTGTAACCGTGATGGTCTCGTCTCGGTAGAGTCCAGGAAGTGAACACGGTCTTGTGTTATGCTTATGCGTAAGTAGCTTTCAGGATCACTTCTTGATCACTTCTAGTTCACGACCATTGCGTTGTTTCTCTTCTCGCTCTTATTTGCGTATGTCAGCCACCATATATGCTTAGTGCTTGCTGCAGCTCCACCTCACTACCTTCTCCTACACATAAGCTTAATACTGTTGATTTCGCGGGTGTGAGATTGCTGAGTCCTCGTAACTCACAGATACTTCCAAACAGTTGCAGGTGCTGATGATACCAGTGCAGTTGACGCAACCCAGCTCAAGTGGGAGCTCGATGAAGATCTTGATTGTTGTTTCGTGTCTTTCCGGTTGATCAGTAGTGGTGCCCAGTGGGACGATCAGGGATCGAGCATTTCGGGTTTTCTTCTCTTATTTTGGTTCTGTAGTCGGACCTTGATTGTACTCTGGATGATGTATGTTTAACTTATTATTTGTGTGAAGTGGCAATTTTAAGCCAACTCTTCATCCCATTCTTATTCAGTACATGGGATTGTGTGAAGATTACCCCTCTTGCGACAAAACTACCATGCGGCTATGCCTCTAAGTCGTGCCTGACACATGGGAGATATAGCCGCATTGTGGGTGGTACAAGTTGGTATCAGAGCCATCCCCGACTTAGGAGCCCCCTGCTTGATCGAATCGCTGGTGTTGTTGAGTCTAGAACAAAATCTTTTGAGTCTTAGGATTATATATATATATATATATATATATATATATATATATATATCGGAGCGTAGGATTCTTTCTACTCCTCAGTCCCTTTGTCGCTCTGTTGAGGCCTCCTAACATAGAAGTTTGACTTTTCTCTCGTCAAATTTCACAACATTTTTTTTAGGATCACGCGGGTTTCTTGGAATCGTTCTGATAGTCTTGTGACGAGAACATTGTTCTTGGTGCCTCCTGACATTTAGGGGTTGTGGCAGTGTCCCGGGGAGTTGAGCTCCGAGGTGTTGTCATCATAATTTTATCGTTGCAGTTCTGGAATACCCGAGTTCGCCGACATCGAAAATCTTTTTTATGAAGTTGTTGGTGAGATAACCTGGATGCCACCCAGTACTGGGGCCGGAGCTCGGGAGTATTGCCATAACTCGTATAACGGATGCTTTTCGAAGGTTGAGGTAGATGATTTTCGAAGGTTTCTTGGTTATGTGTTGAAGGATGGATACAAGTGGTTGTAGGAATTGTTAGTTTGGGTGAGATATTATGCTTCCCCTGTATCCCCATCACCTGATTGCATAACCAAAAAGTTTCGGCTGTTTATTAGTGGGAATTCAAGTATATCATAGGATATCTTTCCAACAGACACATGCTACGATATGGGATCTATCGTAGGATTATTTTGCAAGCTATTCCTTTGTTTTGTTTTGAGTTGTTGTATTCGAGTTGCTTCGAAGTCAAGTGTTGATTCCATACTTTTCCTAAGAGGTGTTCTCATACTCCTATGTGAATACCAATCCTTCATGATAATCGAGATTGTCATGTCAATCCTTTTCAACCAGCGTGTTTCTCTTCAAGTGGATCCGATCATTTCAACATCCGCAAGATCACCTCTCGGTTTTTCCCAATGTTGTTCGTTTCATCTGTCCCCAAGTTGCCTTTGTTTTCCCGCCCTTCAACCCTTTTTCTTCAAGGACTCGGATTTCTTAATCAAGTACCCTTTTATTCATGTGAAGTCTCTTTATTATTTTCAATCAATGTTCTTACCCGGTGTTTCTCATGAAGATGCTCTACTAGTCCATCATTTTTCTTTATTTTCTTTTTCGATGGATTCAATTCAAGCTTTGGTATCGAGCATAGTCCTTTCATTTGTCCAATGCTTTCCCATGCCGGTGCACCTCATAATCATTCGCCGCTTGCTATTCAATTGTTCCGGAGTGCTAAAGATATCTCAGGAGATTCGCGTTTCCATTGCTAGTTTGCTTAAGCTATCTCGAGGTTGTTATCTTATTCAAGCCATTTAATTCAACCGGCGCAATCTATCTTTTAAATCGTTCAACAGTGTTTCTTTTGAGTGGGCCCTAACCCAAAGGTCTTTTCCCAAAATCTTACCTGACTCCGCTATTTCCCGGAGTTACTCTCAAATTCTTCTCCAAGTTTGATGTAAGAATGAATTTTCATCAGACATTTGTATTTCTCCAAGATCTGTCAAATTCTTTTCATCGTTGGCTCAACTTTTCTATTCGTCATCCCGGAGTATCTCAACAATTCATGGTGGTGTTTCTCATCATCATTCTCTGCATTTGAAGACCGAAGAAGAGTTTCCCTCCAAATCTTATTCGTTCTCTCAAAGATTCGTGATTCTAGCTTGTTGCCATCCTCTCATAATTGTTTTTCGATTGTGAGAATTCTTTTCACCCATCCAGAGCAATTCAGGAGTATCTTTCAGTTTGATTATCCGGAGCCCATCATCTCAGAATTATTCATTCCAGCTTTTCAGCTGTCGTTCTCCAAATCATACCAGTGCTTCATTGATATGTCCTCTAATTAGTTCACGATCCCTTCGTTCTCATGTATCTAAATCCCAGCAAGTATCTTCTTTTTTCATTTTTCTAATTCTTCCCGGTGATTTGTGCCTTTGCTACTTTCTTTTTCAATTCTTACGGTGGTTCGTTCAAGATTTCTCCTCCTTCGTTATCGTATCAATTCATTCATTCTTTCCAAATCCTACCGGTGGCTAGTTCAAGACTTTTCTCAAGTTTACGCTATATCTCTCCTCAATCCTTTTTCAAGAAGAATAAGCAGTATGCCAAATCCGTTGCTTGCACTACTAGGAAAAGGGCTATAGATAATATGGACACTAATGGCACACCAGACATGTGGTGCGCCACAACTATATAGCAGTGGCGCACCATATGTCGGTGCGCCATTAGTGTGATAGACACTAATGGCGCACCACATCCACGGTGCGCCACTACTAACATATATTTTTTTAATTTTTCCAAAAATACAAATGGCGCATCAGGCCACAGTGCGCCATTACTAGTTTTAACTAGTAATGGCGCACCACTCACCCGTGCGCCACTACTATCAATTTTTTAAAAAAATATTTTTTGAACTCATGAATATTTTTAAATTTAATTCATGGGAACTTTTTGAATTCATGAATATTTTTTTCAAATTTGATGATATTTTTCATATTCAATATGAAAAAATATTGAATATTCATGAGGACACTCAATCTCGATCCCCTCCATCTTGATCGCTATCCTCCCTCGCCAGACCCCCCTCGCCGCCGACCACCCCCCGCACCCTCCCCCGCTCCACCGCTGCCGAGCACCCCCGCTCCACAGCCGCCGACGACCCCCCCGCATCCCTCCCCTGTCTCCTCGCTCGGTTCCCCCGAACAGAATCGGCCGAGCACACCACCCACCCCCTCCCTCCCCACCCCCCCTCCCCCGAGCGAGACCTAGGGTTCAAGACGCCGCTGCCGGCCCTCAGCTAGGCAACAAAAAATCTGATATTTTTTACTAATGGCGCACTGCTAGGGGGTGCGCCATTGCTATCCAAAAAAAAAGATTACAAATGGCGCACCTCTAGGTGATGCGCCATTGCTCTCCAAAAAACGATTACTAATGGCGCACCGCCAGGAGGTGCACCATTGCTATCAAATTTATTTTACTAATGGTGCACTGCTGGGTGGTGCGCCATTGCTAACCCTTCCCCCCCACTAAAGTCCCCACTCCACTTGCTCCCCTGTCCCTCTGGCCTCTCTCCCTCCCTTCGCCAGATCCGCGCGCCCTCCCCTGACCCACTGCGCCACCGCCCCGACCCACTGCACCGCCGCCCAGACCCTCCCTGAGCGCGGCCGCCGCGCGTCACCGCGGCCACCGACCGCCCCGTGCTCCATCGTCGTGCCGGCATCGCCTAGGAGCTGCGCCAGGAGCTGCGACCTATTCTTCCTCATCACTGACCACTGCTTCTCGGCGTCTATCCACGCTGCCCCGACCACCCTTGGCCTCACCGTCTCCTTCCCCAGCTCCGCGGGGATCGTCTCCATCGATTCCCCGCTTTTCCCCTTGTTTAGTCGCTGCTTGTGCCGCCCACCACTTCCCTGCGGCCTCGTGCTCACCGCACCGGCCGCCCCTCGCGTGCCCGTGCGCCACCCACTCGCATAGAGCCTAGAGGATGGCCCCTCGCATAGAGCATATTGTAAATGCATATTGTAGAAGAAGTTGAATAGAAAGAGTTGGTATTTGCGTTAGTTGTACAGATGAAGAAGCTAATTTTTTTGGGTTTCGTACTGCTGTCCATGATTACCATACTGCAGAAGTTTGGTACTAGTAGAAACTTTGGAACTTGGAAACCCAAATCAGTCGAGTTTCTGTTTGATTAGCCTACTGTATTCCTGATTTTTGTTTCATTTAGCATATTGTAAATGCTTTGAAATAACTGAACCAAATTCAGTTTGTATCCTATAGTAATTCAGTTTTTCAGGTTTGAAATAAATGAACTTGAAATAGCTTTGGAAGCCTGTTAGTAACCTAACTATCTTGTGCTTATTCTTATATGATGTACGGCATATTTTCTGAAGCAACAATGGAGATGTGTTCCTTGTTATTTACATACTCTTCTTGTTTCCGCTTTCGGACTGTCATTTCCTTTGATCTTCTCCTGATGCTACTTAGTGTGTACTCGCATCTTCTTGCTGGGATGATATAATTGTTTGTAGACTGTTTACCCGTTTTCCATTTCTGCTTATGGATAACTCTGTTTTTTATTACTCCGCACGTCCCTTGTTCCGAGCGAGTGTTGTTTAGTGTTTACTGCTTACAACAGTCAAGTAATATGATCTTTTAATGCCTTGTGATGCTCTGAATTACTTGTGATCACATTGACAAAGACTTGTAAAGATAATGATCATCTTTTACAGAAAACAATTTCTGTAAACGCATCAGTAACTTTGCTAGTTTGTGTAACATCCCAAAATACTAAATTTTGGAATGTTATAATAAATAGATAGATTTGATTGATTGTTTGATTGATTGTCTGAAAGTGAGTGAATTCGAAACTTTTTGAAAGTTAAATGAGAGGGAATAAAAGGACTCCCAAACTTTCATATTTGCTTTCTAATCTCCGTGAATTCAAATTCTTTTCAACCCAAAACCCTAGAGAGAAGATGACATGACTTCTTCCATTTAAATTAAATGAAAAGGGTTGTTAAAAATATTGAATTTCATTTGAAAATATTTCAAATTCTTAAACTTCAAGCAACTCAATGATTTTCATGAGCAAAGATAAAATGACTTCTTCAAATTATATGAAATATGAGTTGGGAGTATTAAAAGATCACATTTAAAGTCTTTTTTCTGAATTTATTTTCAATTTGGAGTTATTTGAGTTTTATTCAAATTATTTTTCTCCAAAAGTAAAATTTATGGAAATTAGGGTAACATCATTCCCTACATTAGAAAATTGGAGAAAAATTAATTTGAAATCATTTTGGTATTTTAAAATGATTTTTATTGGATTTTATTAGACCTGTAGCACTCTTTGAATTATCTGATTTTGTGTGGATTTTATTTGGCATTATAAAAATGTCCATGTTGTAGAAAATCTTTTTCTGAAAATTTTGATATATTATATGCCTATATAATATTTTTTGTTATTTTGTTTTTATTATTTTTGTTCTCTGAAAAAAATGTTTTAAAAAAAACCTCTTCGCCGACTGGGCCGGCCCCGCTCTCAGCCAGGCCGCGGCCCAGCCCATCCGCACCATCGCCACCGACCATGGGCGGAGTCCCTCGCTCGTACGCCGCCGGTCGTCACCGTGTCCGAGGCCCCCTGACCCCCTTTAAAGCCCCGCCGCCTCCGCCTTCCCTCCCCGCTTCTCGTCGCCGCCGCATGCGCCAGCGCCGCCGCCCTCTGCCGCACTCGCCGCCGCCGTTGGTTGCCGCCGCCGCCGCCTCGCTGCTTGCTGCTCCTCGCCGCCGCCGCTGCTCCACCACCACGCCGCTGCCTTGCTGCGCCGCCGCCACTGCTCGCGTGCGCGGCACCCCGCCGGAGCTGCCGCCCGATCGAAACCGCCGCATCGCCGGAGTCCGCAGTCGCCGGAGAACCGCCATCGGGTTTGTGCCGAAAACCGCCCGAACCGGTACAAGACCGCCCCGGTCCGGTTTACTTCTGTTTTCATTTAAAAAAATAGTTTAGTTTTTTTGTTAGATCTATTTAGAGAACGTTCTCTGTTTAGAACTAGTTAGCGAACGTTCTCTTTTATTTCTTTAGTTTTCTGTCTAGGGACCTATTTGTAGTAGTTTCTTTTACAGATTAGTCCCTGTATTTCAAACGGCCACAACTTTTTGCTCGTTAGTCCAAATCCAATGAAACCAACGCTCACGTCTTCATTATGATCCGCTCTATCCAGTAAAGCAACTCAAACATGTTTTTGAAAAGTTTAAAATTTGAATTAGACCAGATTTGAATTCAAACTTTGTTTGATCAAAACTTGAGTTTCGTAGCTCCGTTTGAGTTGATTCTTTTTGCAAATCGAAGCTCTTGACCTAAACTTTCTGATAAGGCCAAATTCACATAATTTTGGTACTGTTAGAAATTGTTTTATGTTGCAAGAGATATTTGCTTGGTTTTGATGTTTTCTGAATCGTCTTCTCGATCTTTCCGATCTTTTGAGTGATTGCTTATGTGTGGTTACTATTGCTTGCTTACGATAGATTGACTGGAGTGTGATGAGTAGAGCTATCAAGAGTTCTGAGTGTGAATCATCTTCATCAACATTGCAGGCAAGTAACACTTTGATCATACCTTTCCTACTACCCAGTTTTATTGCATTAGATCAATCCTCACACATTGCATGATTAGGATCTAAATAAATTGTGGGATGGGAAGTAGTTGAGGTAGTACCTATTACCTATTTATTATCAAACCTTTGGGAGTTACTTCTACGTTTTCTTATTATGCCATGCTATGCTAGTAGACGTGGATTGGGTGAGTGATATCCATGACAGATGTGAGTTTGTTAATTAATGGTTTATCTAAGGTGGCAACTTAAACACACATCTGGGTGGATTGAGGCACCTGGTTATTCCAGGATTGCCTGTTTTTTATGGACCGCCACCCAGGCTCAAAGGGATCATGAGATTGTTCATACTAGAAACTTCCGTGTGCAGCCACAAGCTATTATGGGCTCTAGCATAGTTGATTAAGTCGTGTGAACTCTTACAGTGGTAGACTAGCAGATGTAGGGGTTGTAGGTGGTACGATCTACCCATCGTAAGGTGCAAACGCTTCTGAAAGACTATGTCTCGGTCATCCGTGTTTCAAACACCATGTAGTGTGAGAAACCAAACGGAGGCGATCGAGTCTTGTGGGGAAAAGTGCGCAAACCTCTGCAGAGTGTATAAACTAAACATGGTTAGCCGTGTCCCCGGTTATGGACGTCTTGAGTATCTAGCACTTGGATTATCATGTGAATCTCATCATGTTACTTTAAATTAAGTTTGTAGGTTTAATGATGTTATTTAATTGGGATTGAGAATGCTGTAAACCATTCTCAATGTTCAACAACCACCATGATAGTTAAATAAAATTTATTCCTTTGCAGTAGGGAAAATTGGCTTTTCGCAAAAACCTTATAACCGTAGAGCTTTTCCACCAGCCAAATATGCATGTAGTGATCGCCATTGTTCATCATTCTCTATGGTGTGAATTTGCCAGTTCATTCAATGTACTAACTCTTTGTGGCTGCAACGTCTCATGTTGCAGGTTTATCTTACGACGAGTAAGTGATACGTTAGGGTTACGATTTCTACACTCAACTTTGCCGTTGGTGTTGATGGGAATCCACAACCTTGTTACTTCCGCTATTTTGGATTGAGGTAATAGTATCTTACGTTTACTTATACATGTGATTTACCTCTGTTGTAAATCCTCGAGTACTGTTTGTGTCAGCATACCGATCCAAGGATGACAGTTAAGCATAGAGACTTGATCCATTCGGGTCGGGTCGCTACAAGATGGTATCCGAGCACATGTTGACTGTAGGACGTGACCCTAGAAACTGGCAAGCCCATAGCAAAGATTTTTCTCTACAACTTTCCCTTTAAAAAGATCTTTTACATCTCTTCTCCTCTGGGCTTATTCAAAAATTCCCTTTAGTGAGACCATACCCCTTTCCCCTTTTGACCACACGAAGATTCGACTGATGAGACCACTACAAGAAGTACAACATATCGGATAACTAAGACCACTTCGGAATGAAGAGTATTTTCCGTGCATCTGAATGATGGAAACTACAACGGTTGAAGACCGAAGACAAGTAGAATTTGAAGGCTCTGAAGAATTCCCAGATTTGTATGACCCAGGAAGGCTACCCTTATGGAACTTGGCAGACTATGGAAGTTGTCAATACCGAGATCAAGGTGTATCGGAGAAAGACTGAAACAAGGAGCATGAGAACTCGAAGTTTTGTCAAAGAAAACCCTAAGGCAGGAGATATCAAGTATGGAATGATAGCTCATGGAAATGACAAGAGCAAAAACACAACTATCCATGAAGTTATCTCCCGCTTATGCTATTGTCACCGTACTGAGTTAAGCATGTATATGCATGGAAGGATTGGATGGTAGAAGGCTGATGGAGCATCTATCAGCAAGAGGTGAAGTTTTTACCTTAGCTAGTGTATCACCAGGATCTGGAATGTTACATCAAGAAGTTAAGATGGACCTACAAGAAGCAGTATTTTGACAAGGAAGTATTTCATGAGGAACTCAGGACCTTGAAGATGAGAGTAGCCAAGATGGAGGAGCAAAACCTCGAGAAACCGGAGATTCGTCAGGAACTAGATCATGGTTCATGCCAAGGATGTTGAAACCTAGAAGTTTGAAATACAACTCCGGAATATTAAAGGATGTCACGAGAGATTTCACGTCAATAGAGATGATCTGGCAAAAGAACTTGAGAAAGAAAAGCATGATCGAAAGAAGCCATTGGACGCATGAACAAGACTTGAAGAGTTTGGCGACGTTGACCTTTAGAAGACCAAACCCCTGTTATATACCTACGTTAGATGCGACGTTTGTGAGCTGTCATTTGTTTGATGTTTTTCTCGACAGCCACAAATAAAATCTGTCTTTTCAAAACTTTTGTTTGTATTGTGTGTATCCCTCTCCCTCTCTCTCATCTCACCCCAAAACCCTTGGACCCAATAGAGGATGAATGAAGATGAGCTTATATTTTCTGGACCGATATGTCAATTGGAGACAGACCAATGGATTCAGAATATGGAGGATCACATGAAGGATAACCCTATAGTCAGAAAGGATATGACCCAGCATGCTCTTTAGTGCTTTGAAAGAGGTGCTGCTACTTGGTGGAGAATGTACCAAACCATCAATGGATGGCAAGGAGTAACCACTTGGAGAGAATTTAAGTTGACTCTGCCAAAGTCTCGGCTTGTGTCCCAGAAGTTGAAACCTTATGGAAAGGATATGAAGAAACCTTGTGCATGCAAGATTTGTGGAGAAATCGGACACACCCATAAAGGACACAAGGATGAATGCCCTAATTGTGAAGGAAGTCACCTAGTTGAAGAATGCCATATTAGGCAGATTACTTGTTTCTTGGGTGAAGGGACTACCCACTATCCTGCTCAGTGTCACATTTACCCCATGGTACAACGAACCATCCAGCAGAAGAAAGAAGTAAAGAAAGGAGCCCTTATGGAAATTTTAGAAGAACCCGTGATGAAGGAAGATGTGGAGGACACACCTAAAGAGGACCCGAGTAAACCCTGCACTAAGTCTTGCTATTCATGTGGAGAAGGACACATCTCCCAAAATTGTTTGAATGGGGATCTAGTAGAATTCCCGACAGAGAAAGTAGAATATGACCCATAGGAAATAGAAGCCATGATTGGCATGGAAAGGTCCAGGAAGAGAAGTAGATTGGATACCAGAAAGGACCTGAGTCATATCACCTGTTACAGGTGCAACAAGTCAGGGCACTACCTCAACAATTGCCCAAAAAGGAAACCTCGATACTTGCCAGAAGTAATATGTTTTAGTAGTAATGGAGCAGGGCACTTTGCCAGAGAATGCCCCAAGGAGAAGGAAACTTGTGCTAGATAGTTGAGTTTGCAACAAAAGAAATGGAGTAGTAGAAGTGAGAACATTTTCTTTTATATTGAGGTGTTTAGTTGAGACCTGTAGTGGAAAAGCGAGAGATTGTAATCAATTGAGAGTGAATAAAGTTAGCATCGTTGGTACTGATATGGATTTTATGAGTTGTTACTCTACGAAGAATGATTTTGACCATTTTGAGGATATGAGAAATATGGTCTATGGAAGATTTGTGCATTTTAAGGGTGGTAGTACCCTGTAAGAACCTTTGACCCCAGGAAAAGATAAGGATACTCCACTGAGTGGATTTTGGACAAAATGAATACGAGTTTTGTCTCGATATGTGTGATACCCCAAGAGTATGTGGGATGAAGTTGGGGACCGTCAGTTGTTTGGACCAACTGTGATCAAGGAGTCAGAAGAGAATGTTAGGTTGATTCGAGATAGACTGAAGGTAGCTCAGTCCAGGCAGAAGAGTTATGTAGACTCAAGGAGGTAGTCTATGAAATTGGAGACAAAGCATGTCTTTGTGTGTCCCCTCTACAATGAGTTAACCGATTTGGAGTTAAGCAAAAGTTAGCCCCGAGATTTGTAGGACCATACCGAGTTTTGGAGCGTATGGGAGAAGTGGCCAACAAGTTGAAGTCACCCGAAGGACTGTTAGGAGTTCATGATGTGTTTCACATTTCCCAGTTGAAGAAGTGCCATGCAGAGATGGCCAATATTCCCCTGTAAGGACGCTTGACCCTGGAAAGGATAATTATGTTCCACGAAGTGGAATATGGACTTCAGAAGTATAAGTTTTTATCTCGGTATGAGGGATATCCCACGAGGATGAATAGATGAATTACTATTGGATATAAAGGAGGTATGATGGATCAATGGAAATTCCATGATGAGTCTGAGTAATTCATGTCCTAGTTTGGTGCCAATAGAAGGAAGGAAGACAGTACAATTGGATGGATTTAAGAATACTAGGAAGTTGGAAGCTGGAAGTTGGATGTTGGAATAACGATCAGCTGCCCCGAGGATGAGTTCAAAGATTACAAGTAATAAGATGGGCCATAACCCACAGGCCTAGGACCTGCCAAGAAGGAAGCACGTTCTTGCTGAAGGAAAAACCCTGGAGGAAGATACGACGTTTATCGGCAGACAATTTTATAGGAGTAACGCAAAACCTGAGAGTTGTGAAGGAATGCTGGATGTTTGTTTGGCTTGCAGAATCAATGGATTATTCCGAACGCAGTTCATCGACAAGAGAAATTCTGCAATGCTTGTGAGGATGACCGAGTGTTAGAATGCAAGATTCGCTAAACTATATACAAAGTAATGATTTGATTGCGGGATGGATTGATCACCATACCGACTTACTCTTATTGTTCGCCTTGCTATATGGGATGGTAAATCTGAGTGACTTGCCTATAGTAGAGGGACGATGATATTAAACCTTGTTTAAACCTTAGAATGGTATAAGAAATTTTTCCCTTGTACAAGGCAGTTTTTGCCAACCGTAGGTTATACGGTGAGGATCAACGCAGACCCATTTCCTGCAGGAGAAACCATAAATTGTTGACCACCATGAGATATCGATAATTGTTTAGTTTTGGCGCCAGACCCGTCAGCTAAGAAGACCCAGTCACAGAAGAACCTTACCAAGATGAAAGACAGAAGAATTGAGGAAAAGGGTTATGCCACTATCAAAAGAGCCCAGATAAGGAATTATCCTAAAAATCTGAGAAGACCGACACTGTTAACAATATGGATGAAGTATATGAGTTTTGATGGAACCGTAACAATGTTTCTAAGGGTGGTAGCACCCCAACCCCGGTGATGATTGATGGCTTTTGAGGAGACCCCCAAACCCTAACCTTTTTCTTTCTAGCCTCTCTGAATCTCGAGGACGAGATTCATTTTAAGGGTGGTAGGTTTGTAACATCCCAAAATTGTAAATTTTGGAATGTTATAATAAATAGATAGATTTGATTGATTGTTTGATTGATTGTCTGAAAGTGAGTGAATTCGAAACTTTTTGAAAGTTAAATGAGAGGGAATAAAAGGACTTTCCCAAAATTTCATATTTGCTTTCCGATCTCCGTGAATTCAAATTCTTTTCAACCCAAAACCCTAGAGACAACATGACATGACTTCTTCCATTTAAATTAAATGAAAAGGGTTGTTGAAAATATTGAATTTCTTTTGAAAATATTTAAAATTCTTAAACTTCAAGCAACTCAATGATTTTCATGAGCAAATATAAAATGACTTCTTCAAATTAGATGAAATATGAGTTGGGAGTTTTAAAAGATCACATTTAAAGTCTTTTTTTTTGAATTTACTTTCAATTTGGAGTTATTTGAGTTTTATTCAAATTACTTTTCTCCAAAAATAAAATATATGGAAATTAGGGTAACATGATTCCCTACATTAGAAAATTGGAGAAAAATTAATTTGAAATCATTTTGGTATTTTTAAAATGATTTTTATTGGATTTTATTAGACCTGTAGCACTCTTTGAATTACCTGATTTTGTGTGGATTTTATTTGGCATTATAAAAATGTCCATGTTGTAGAAAATCTTTTTCTGAAAATTATGATATATTATATGCCTATATAATATTTCTAGTTATTTTGTTTTTATTATTTTTGTTCTCTGAAAAAAAATTGTTAAAAAAAACCTCTTCGCCGACCGGGCCGGCCCAGCTCCCAGCCAGGCCGCGGCCCAGCCCATCCGCACCGTCGCCACCGACCCCGGGCGGAGTCCCTCGCCCGTAGGCCGCCGGCCGTCGCCGTGTCCGAGGCGGACACGCCGCCGTCGGCCCTTCCCCACGCCTCCCGAGGCCTCCTGACCCCCTTTAAAGCCCCGCCGCCTCCTCCTCCCCTCACCGCTTCTCGTCGCCGCCGCATGCGCCAGCGCCGCCGCACTCGCCGCCGCCATTGGTTGCCGCTGCCTCGCTGCTCGCTGCTCCTCGCCGCCGCCACTCCTCCACCACCGCGCCGCTGCCTTGCTGCGCCGCCGCACCCCGCCGGAGCTGCCGCCCGATCCAAACCGCCGCCTCGCTGGAGTCCGCAGTCACCGGAGAACCGCCATTGGGTTTTTGCCAAAAACCGCCCGAACCGGTATAAAACCGCCCCGGTCCGGTTTATTTTCCTTTAGGTTTACTTCAGTTTTTGCTTAAAAATAGTTTAGTTTTTTTGTTAGATCTATTTAGAGAACATTCTCTGTTTAGAACTAGTTAGCGAATGTTCACTTTTTAGATTTCTCTTTTTCTTTTATTTCTTTAGTTTTCTGTCCAGGGACCTATTTGTAGTAGTTTCTTTTATAGATTAGTCCCTGTACTTCGAACGACCACAACTTTTTGCTCGTTAGTCCAAATCCAGTGAAACCAACGCTCACGTCTTCATTATGATCCCCTCTATCCAGTAAAGCAACTCAAACATGTTTTTAAAAAGTTTAAAATTTGAATTAGATCAGATTTGAATTCAAACTTCGTATGATCATAACTTGAGTTTCGTAGCTCCGTTTGAGTTGATTCTTTTGGCAAATCGAAGCTCTTGACCTATACTTTATGATAAGGCCAAATTCACATAATTTTGGTACTGTTAGAAATTGTTTTATGTTGCAAGAGCTATTTGCTTGGTTTTGATGTTTTCCGAATCGTCTTCTCGATCTTTCTGATCTTTTGAGTGATTGCTTATGTGTGGTTACTATTGCTTGCTTACGATAGATTGACCGGAGTGTGACGAGTAGAGCTATCAAGAGTTTTGAGTGTGAACCATCTTCACCAACATTGCAGGAAAGTAACACTTTGATCATACCTTTCCTACTACCCAGTTTTATTGCATTAGATCAATCCTCACACATTGCATGATTAGGATCTAAATAAATTGTGGGATGGGAAGTAGTTGAGGTAGTACCTATTACCTGTTTATTATCAAACCTTTGGGAGTTACTTCTACGTTTGCTTATTATGCCATGCTATGCTAGTAGACATGGATTGGGTGAGTGATATCCATGACAGATGTGAGTTTGTTAATTAATGGTTTATCTAAGGTGGCAACTTAAACACACATCTGGGTGGATTGAGTCACCTGGTTATTCCAGGATTGCCTGTCTAGGCACCTGGGTATTCTAGGATTGCCTGTTTTTTTATGGACCGCCACCCAGGCTCAAAGGGATCATGAGATTATTCATACTAGAAACTTCCGTGTGCAGCCACAGGCTATTATGGGCTCTAGCATAGTTGATTAATTCATGTGAACTCTTACAGTAGTAGACTAGCAGATGTAGGGGTTGTAGGTGGTACGGTCTACCCATCGTAAGGTGCAAACACTTCTGAAAGACTATGTCTCGGTCATCCGTCTCTCAAACACCATGTAGTGCGAGAAACCAAACGGAGACGATCGAGTCTTGTGGGGAAAAGTGCGCAAACCTCTGCATAGTGTATAAACTAATCATGGTAGCCGTGTCCCCGGTTATGGACGTCTTGAGTATCTAGTACTTGGATTATCATGTGAATCTCATCATGTTACTTTAAATTAAGTTTGTTGGGTTTAATGATGTTATTTAATTGGGATTGAGAATGCTGTCAACCATTCTCAATGTTCAACAACCACCATGATAGTTAAATAAAATTTATTCCTTTGCAGTAGGGAAAAATTGGCTTTTCACAAAAACCTTATAACCGTAGAGCTTTTCCACCAGCCAAATATGCATGTAGTGATAGCCATTGTTCATCATTCTCTATGGTGTGAATTTGCCAGTACATTCAATGTACTGACCCTTTGTGGCTGCAACGTCTCATGTTGCAGGTTTATCTTACGACGAGTAAGTGATACGTTAGGGTTACGATTTCTACACTCAACTTTGCCGTTGGTGTTGATGGGAATCCAGAACCTTGTTACTTCCACTATTTTGGATTGAGGTAATAGTATCTTACGTTTACTTATACATGTGATTTACCTCTGTTATAAATCCTCGAGTACTGTGTGTGTCAACATATCGATCCAGGGATGAGACTTAAGCAGAGAGACTTGATCCATTCGGGTCGGGTCGCTACAGTTTGCTAGGTTTTGTCTCCGACCATTGTGTCATGATGATTTTGTAGGTACCCCAGGAGGCCCTTGAGTTTGCCGGAATGTCGATTAACTTCCGTTCCGGCAAATTCGGGTACTCCATAATGTCCTATTTTCAGCAAAGGTCATGCTGAAATTTTCCGTGAATTTTAGCATGACTTTGCTAAAAATAGGACATATGGGGTACTTGCGACTAATGCATGGGCCGGGGTATCTTAGTACTTAACTAAGTAGTATCAACTGCCTCTTGTGTTATACATATAGAAGTGTGATATCAACTCATAGTTATTACTAATGTCAGTTGCTCGTCATCGATAAACCCTAATCTGGTAGGATGACCTACTAAAAAAGACCATACCACATATTCTATTTGGATGGCCCTGCTAACCCTTGACCATAAATACTTGAATGGATGTAGCAGGCTTAAAGAAAGAAATGTTTTAGGCCAACTCCACTGGGCCTGGCTGAAAATGCACAAGAGTGCATGACTAACAATATTCTATTTTAAACCTAAACAGGAAAGAGGAACCACTTATCCTAACCATTGCTCTCAAAATTACTACTTCACTTCTTACTACTGAAAATCTTAGACCATCTCCATTCACCAATAGCTCAAACCAGTTCGAAGGGCGTGTTTTCACCACACTGTGGATTATCTTATTGGACCCAATGCAAGAGATGATGTAGTTTTGAATTATGAACGTAGGAAATGTCGTCATCGGACGACGAAAGTCTCCCGGGGGAGTGCGGCTGGTGCCACGACGATCGAGGTCTGTGCGACATGCCTCACCTGGACGATGATCGGCGCTTCAGCATTAAGCTCGAGGAGACCTTCGAACTTGAAATGGTACACAATGACGACAAGTGTTATTTTCATAATTAAGCATGACTTCAACTATTTCAACGTGTAATTTTCATCTTTTACAAATCGAGTATAGCTTATCCCATGCCATGCAAGACGCTATGTCTTGGAGAGGATGGATTTTGAAGACCATGAAAATTCTGAAACAAAGAAAATTCACCTAAGGACTCATCACGATGTGGATTTTAAAGTAAATCTGTATAATTCTGGGAGCGTAACCCTTTTTGGTTGCAAAAATTGGGAAGCATTTTGCAAGATGTATGGTTTTGATGAGGGTATGCTTGTCACCATGGATCTTGGTGATCCTGACATCGACCGAGACAATATGGACATTTGGGTCCTTGTTCATACGCCTCCAGTTCTACCGCTATGTGAGTTTCTCAAACATAGTTAATTATTAACTAATTTATATTGTTCATTTCAAAATAGTTGATAGCTTATTTCCACTGACATCTTATGTTCATTCTTTAAAGAATGTGCGGGAGATGGTAGACAAAACCCACTACACCGATGGCTCCGAATTAACTTACAACGAGAAAAATCATCTGGTCAGATTTTGAACTGACATTGAGAATTACAATATCTACAATCAAACTCATCAACATTATGGTCAATACATGCCACTAATCCATGTGTTGAACTACGGTAACTACCATGGAGATACCCTGGTAAGATTTTTTACTATTACTTCTAAAACTAGTACATCATTGCTAACTATGAAGTTATTACTATGTTTTTCAACAGATAATCCCAGAGAATTGTGTGCCTCATTTGATGTATCAGAAAGGTAGCCTTAATGTTTTGAACATATAGCCAGGTCATCCTACGAATCTTAATTGTCCATACCAGATTTCTAAAAGAAGTGGAGACATGCAAATCAAAGGATGGAAAAATGTATAGACAGTCGTAAGGAGGTTCTTGGAAGCAAAAGGAAGTGAAGCGCAAGAATTGGACACGGGATGATCTCCATTCTCCATAATGGAGAGTCAGGGTCTATTTTGTTTTATGTTGTTTTACCTTAAATAGGGTATTTAGGTCATGTTTCGGTATAGCAGTAGCAGTAGCACGAAGATAAGAGATGACACATCTCTCAAATATCTCCGAATGTAGCATTACTTTCGACAAACTCGCTACTCGCGGTCTCGAGACTTGTAATGTTCTATCTTTGTTAGGTCTTTTGAATTCAGAGGCTAATATGATGAATTGTATTCGGAGACTAATCTTCTATTGTATTTGATGAATCTGCTGTTCCTGTGTGGTGCTGTCTATATTCTGTCCAGTAATATATTTTGTAACCTATGCAAATATCAGAAAAGAAAAAATCCCTAATATTCATACTAGTGGCGCACCACCAACTAGTGCGCCATTAGTAAGCCAGAGCACACTAGTGGCGCATCATCAACTAGTGCGCCATTAGTAAGCCAGAGCGCATGGATGAATATGGCCCCTGGGAGACATACTAATGGCGCACTGCGTGGTGCGCCATTAGTATACTAGATACTAATGGTGTGATGCTAGTGGCGCACCTGTAGTGCGCCATTAGTAGGCGAAACAGGTGTGCCACTAGCAGGCATGTTCCTAGTAGTGTTGTCATCAATTTAATTGATGAAGGATAAGCATAATGTATTTCTTATTCTTGTTTTCTTTCAAGCGATTAATTCCTTATTCCGGAGGTTCACCAAAATTCTTGATCTCATTTGTTCATCTCTCTTTGCGGAGTTCCAAGTTTTCTCGGTGATATCATCGCGAAGTTTCATCTAATCATTGCAAGGCTTCAATCTTATTTTTTTCATCCTTCATTTCTTTTGATCATTCTTTTATTACCGGAGTTCTACATGGAGGATCTACATGGTGGTTCATCAAGGATTCTTTTCATTCTTCAATTGTTCTTCAAGATCTCTTTCGAAGTTCAGATCCGCCAAGCTATACTCTCAAATAAACATGGGGCTCAACGCATGTCTTGTTTTGAGGAGTTCAGACATTCTTCATCTTGCATTCTGAAGTGCAATTCTTTCTACCTTATCTTTTGAGGTGGTGTTATGTCATTCTTGACAATTTCCCTTCATGCTACATGATTCACAAGTTGTCTAGAATGACATATTTTAAACCCATCATTTTCAATTCGGTCAGGAGATTCTTTGCAACCCATCAATCTCATCATTGGAGTTATCCTGGGTTATATTTCAGCTAAATCTTTCCCTAAGGATTGTTGCTACTTGTTGTGCTTGTAAATGACCCATGTTCTTCATTTATCCTCCCGGTGAGATAAGTTTCTCGTCTCCTTGTTCATATCAATCCAATCTTTTGTTTCGTTAGTGGCAGATTTTCACCTCAAGATTTCGAGATGTTTTCCATAAGCCCACAACAAGCTTACTCTTTTCGTGTTGGTTTTCCAACAACTCCGTTCAATCCTTCTTTTTAAGGCTGCTTTTCAAATTCTATTATGGTAGAAGATGTCATTTTCTTCCCAACTCTTTTCTTTCCAACGATCCAACTTCTATTCTTTTGTTCCGGAGGCATTGTGATGTTGCTCTTTTCACTCATCATCTCGGATTGTTAGGACCATGTTCTTTTCATGCTTACCCATTCAACCAGAGTGCTGTGCCCTCTTTTCATGTATCCTCTCATCTTGTCAAGATCATGTTCTATTCCTTCCATTTACAGTCGGAGTGCTGTCCAATTTATATCATTGTTATTACTTCTCTATCTTGTTTTGACCGGAGTGTTGTGTCTATCATTCCTGTTCTAACCGGAGTCTCATCCAAGTGCTTTAATTTTGCCAAGCTCATATTCTTTACCTTACATTTCTAACCGGAGTATTGTCGCAATTGATCCTTATCGTTCCTTGTACATCTCGTTTCAATCGGAGTGCTTGCATGTACTTCTTGCCCATTGCAACCCCTTTTCTCATGTCTTTCAACCTACGGTGTTCTCGTGATGTTCCTTGCTCCTCTTATCTAATGGAGTGTTTTCAACTTTGTTCATCTCCGTTGTATTCTTTTCTCAATGTTGTTTAACCTCTCAAGGTTCATTGGTTTTCACTCATTTGTACAAGAAGCAACTTAGTTTTACCTCTTCTCTTCCTCTTCCATTTTTCTCTCCGGTGCCATCCTAGATCTCGGGACGAGATACTCTCGTAGTGGTGGAGTGTTGTGACACCCCAAGACCGGAGCTCCAGAAACCTTCCATGTTTTTTCGTTGTTCGTCATGTGATTTGTTTTGCTTGTTGCATTCCTCTTTGCATTTTTTGCATTGCATCATGTCATCATGCCATTTAATTTTGTAAAACTCAACTAAATAAACTGCATGGATCTTCATTCCTTTCAAATCGAGGGAATTCACATGCTGATTCTCATTATAACATATCCTCCCGATATTAGGCAGCTATATTAAATATTCCATTTGTTTGGAATTAACCGGAACACACTTGCAGAATAAATCCCAATGCCTTTATTATCACAACTTTTGGCCTCTAACTTTGCTATATATCCTTTCTCCATTTTCCCGAGCTCTACCAAAATTCTCAACATTTTGCCCATTCCTAAACCTTTTCCTAGTTCAAACCATTTGAATTAAATTTAAATGAGTTTGAATTTAAATCTTGCAATCATGACCATTCCTATTTTTCTTGGAACATGCATGTTTTTTTGTGAGTCCGGGGGAATTATCCCCATGCGAAAAATCCTTCCCTAACCCTCTCTTTCTTTTCCTCTCTCTAATTTCTTTTCTGTTAAAGAAATAAGTTTTAAAGAGAGAGAGAGAAAGAGAGAAGAGGGCCGGCCCAACCTCCCTTTAGCCTAGCCAGGCCTCTGCTCACTTGGGCCTCCTAGCAGGCTAGCCCACCTAAATCCATCCTAACCCTAACCCTCTCCCGAACCCCCACTCCCTTCCCTCGTTCTCCTCCCTCGGGCCGCCACTCACGCACCGCCAGGGAGAGGATAGCGCTGCCTCGCTCGATCCCTCTTCCTCTCATCCTCCCGATAGGCGCCACCAGCCTCCCCTGTCACATCCTCCCGATCCCCTCTACTCGAGCGCCGACCGCCCACAGCAGCCTCCTCCCCTCGCGTACCTACCTTGCCCCGCCATGAACGCCGCAAGACCTCTCCGCTGCCTCCCCGCCTCCGGCCATGGCGTCTGTGCCGGCGACCCGACCTGCCCTGCCGTGCTCTACTCCTTCCCACGTGTCCCCATCTCGCTGGAGCGCACCACCACCATCGCCGCCTCCTTGCTCGAGAGAGCAAAGGCTCGACCCCAAGCAGCACTAGTGCTCTGCTTCTCTGCCGGAGCCCTTCTCCCGTGCGCCGTCACCGTCTAAGACCAACGAGCCACCGCAGCGCCATTTTTGCCTCCTCATCCGCGTTCTTCTCATCCTAAACCTCCCCTGCAAGCTCTTGCCGCCATGCCGAGTCCCTGCTCGCCTCCTTTGCTTCACTTCTGCATGAGGACGAGCCGCTGCCTTTGCCTCCCGCAGAGTTCGGGTGGCCCCTGTTCAAGCCACCAAGACCACTTCGTGTTTTTTCATCAAGTTCGGCCACCGTTGAATCGAGGGCTTTTTGCCTTGCTTGGATACGCAAGACCTTTCTGTATATTGCAAGTTGCATGCCACAATGACCATGGATTCGACACGCATGTGCCAAGTTCCACTACCGTCGCTCGGATTCGACAAGACAATGTGTACCGCGACGCCCGAAGACCCTGGATGCACCAAGTTCCTACTCGGACATGTACAACTACCATCCCGTGCATGTCACCAGGTACCACGACACCGACGACCCCGAACATCTACGAGAACGTGTGCTCCACTACCGTCGACCCTCGAAGACTCTGTGGACATCAAGTTCCTCGCCGTGGCCCCGAACATCTACGAAACATGAATGGCTACCTCCTCTTTGAGATGTGTACCACTACTTATACTACCGTCACGGAACGACTACTTCCTCTACTTCCCTCGATGAACTTGTTCCGCCCGAAAAATGCACACTTCAAAGGTATAACCACCGAGACGTCGCCCGTGAACGAATGCATGTGATGTATGAGATGATCGTGGTTGCACCATGTCCGAGTTGTTCTTTGCAAGTTCCTCATTGCCTTGCTGTCGACATGTGGGAACCCGGTATGCGGGAGCACCCCATGATCTTGCACGACACACTCACACCCACTTCCTTCTACACCGGTATCCCTGTGAGCTACCGGATCATCGGAATGTTGCCGTGGCATCATTTCTGTTTCGCCGCCGTGGCACCTTTTCCGTCATAGTTGCCGTGGCACCCCTTTCATTTCCTCCATGATGACAAAATGCTTCATATCATGCTCTTATCAACCTTTTCATAATTATTGCATAAAACTTGCAAATGTCATCCGCATCATGATAAGAACATCAAGAATGTTTAAATTGTTGTTGCTTTAAATTGCTAATGCACATGAGGATTTACCGGAATTATTGTTTGAGGTTTCGGGCCTCATTTAAAATGCCTAACTGTGTATTTTACTCATGTTTCACCTCTTGCCATTTTAAGAACATTTAATTTTGTTGGGTACATAACCCGGAGTGAACTAAATAATCAAATGTGGCGTTTCGTCAATATGCAACTCGTGGCATATTGAGCTCCACATAATTTGTAGTGTTGGTTGTGCACTTAGCCATGCCATGCCTCATTAAACCGGACATCCATCATAATTGGTTGCGCATCATGACATGTTTATGTGATGGTTGTTTACTATGTTGCTTGCTTCTTTCCGGGTTGCTTCTCTCATTAGCTTCGGTTTCGTTTCGGAGTTGTGAGGAATCGTTCGACTACGTCCGTTTGTCTTCTTCATGGACTCGTTCTTCTTCCTTGTGGGATCTCAGGCAAGATGACCATACCCTCGAAATCACTTCTATCTTTGCTTGCTAGTTGTTTGTTCTATCGCTATGTCGCACTACCTACCACTTGTTATATCATGCGTCCCATATTGCGGTGTCAAGCCTCTAACCCACCTTCCTAGCAAACCGTTGTTTGGCTATGTTACCGCTTTTGCTCAGCCCCTCTTATAGTGTTGCTAGTTGCAGGTGAAGCTGATGTTTGTTCCATGTTGGAACATGGATATGTTGGGATATCACAATATCTCTTATTTAGTTAATGCATCTATATACTTGGTAAAGGGTGGAAGGCTCGGCCTTATGCCTGGTGTTTGTTCCACTCTTGCCGCCCTAGTTTCTGTCTTACCGGTGTTATGCTCCTTGATTATGCGTCCCTTACACGGTTGGGTGTTATGGGAAACCCTTGACAGTTCGCTTTGAATAAAACTCCTCCACCAAGGCCCAACCTTGGTTTTACATTTGCCTAACAACCTATAACCTTCCCTTGGGTTTTCGCGAGCCCGAGGGTCATCTTATTTTAACCCCCCGGGCCAGTGTTTCTCTAAGTGTTGGTCCGAACCAGAGCACCGTGCGGGACCGTCCCTTGGCAACTTGGGTTATGTTGGTACATATACGTTTAGCTTATCCGGTGTGCCCTCAGAACGAGATATGTGCAGCGCCTATTTGGATTTCTCGGCACATCCGGGCGGTCTTGTTGGTCCTGTTTTACCATTGTCGAAATGTCTAGTAACCGGGATTCCGAGACTGATCGGGTCTTCCCGAGAGAAGGAATATCCTTTGTTAACCGTGAGAGCTTGTGATGTGCTAAGTTGGGACACCCCTGCAGGGTTTGAACTTTCAAAAGCCGTGCCCACGGTTATTTGGCAGATGGGAATTTCTTAATATCCGGTTGTAGAGAACTTGACACTTAACTTAATTCAAATACATCAACCGCGTGTGTAACCGTGATGGTCTCTTCTCGGCGGAGTCCGGGAAGTGAACACGGTCTTGTGTTATGCTTGTGCGTAAGTAGGTTTCATGATCACTTCTTGATCACTTCTAGTTCACGACCGTTGCGTTGCTTCTCTTCTCGCTATTATTTGCGTATGTTAGCCACCATATATGCTTAGTGCTTGCTACAGCTCGACCTCACTACCTTCTCCTACCCATAAGCTTAAACAGTCTTGATCTCGCGGGTGTGAGATTGCTGAGTCCTCGTGACTCACAGATACTTCCAAACAGTTGCAGGTGCCGATGATACCAATGCAGTTGACGCAACCCAGCTCAAGTGGGAGCTCGATGAAGATCTTGATCGGTGTTTTGTGTCTTTTTGGTTGATCAGTTGGGACGATCGGGGATCTAGCATTTGGGGTTTTCTTCTTTTATTTTTGTTCTGTAGCCGGACCTTGATTATACTCTGGATGATGTATGTTTAACTTATTATTTGTGTGAAGTGGCGATTGTAAGCCAACTCTTTATCCCATTCTTATCTAGTACATGGGATAGTGTGAAGATTACCCCACTTGCGACAAAACTACCATGAGGCTATGCCTCTAAGTCGTGCCCCAACACATGGGAGATATAGCTGCATTGTGGGTGTTACAACTGCCCCACTTGTCGAGATCATAGGCAACAGAGATACTTTAGGCCGGGTGGCCATGTGGGCCATCGAGCTGGCTCCATGTCAGTGTCAAAACCGGCGGATCTCGGGTAGGGGGTCCCAAACTGTGCGTCTAAGGTTGATGGTAATAGGAGACAGGGGACACGAAGTTTTACCCAGGTTCGGGCCCTCTTGATGGAGGTAATACCCTACGCCCTGCTTGATTGATATTGATGAGTATGAGGATTACAAGAGTTGATCTACCACGAGATCGTAATGGCTAAAACCCTAGAAGTCTAGCCTACCATATTATGATTGCCTCTACGGACTAAACCCTCTGGTTATATAGACACCAGAGGGGACTAGGGTTATACAAAGTCGGCTACAGAGAAAGCAAATAATAAATCTGGACGCCTAGCTTGCCCTCCACGCAAAGGAGAGTCCCATCCGGACACGAGAAGAAGTCTTCTGTCTTGTATCTTCATAGCCCATTAGTCTGGCCCATGTCACATAGGCTGGACACCCGAGGTCCACGTAATCCAGGACTCCCTTAGTAGCCCCTAAACCAGGCTTCAATGACGAGGTGTTCGGCGCGCAGATTGTCTTCGTCATTGGAAGGCGGGTTCCTTCTCTGAATACTCCAAAACAGCCTTCGAACACAGAAAATGTGTCCGGCTCTGCAAAACGAGTACCACACACACGCACGCAGAGAGTATAATATTTTATTAGTCCAATCCACTAACAACTTTTGTAGCGTGACATCACATAATAGCCTGGTCATTATTTCGAACCATTTTTTAGCCTCTCGCTCCATGTTTCAAGATGCGGTTTTATTGGCATGTGTTGTAAAAGCAAAGATCGTGTCCCCTTATTTCGGGATTCTCATCAATACGGGCGTGGGTAATCCAACCGTGCGGCCTGCATGACCCATGGGGAATAGGCGAGGGGGAGGCGCTTGATATTCACTACCTTTATAAAGGGTTAAGGATTCACCTCTTTCACCCACGCCCCGTTGCTTTCTGCCCATCCATTCTCGAGCTCCAGCGCCCAAGCTTCCATCCTTTCCGCCTCCAAAAAAGCACTCCAGCCATGTACGGATCTTGAGCGCAAGCCAAGTGGATGGTTTCCTCCGTCAAGGAGAAGGGCATCACCAGGCTCCGGGAGGCTGGGTACCTAGCCAAGGAAATCGCCCACCGGCGCCCGGCCAAGGGATAGATTGTCCCCATGTTAGAGCCCCATGAGAGGGTCGTGTACATCCCCCACTTCGTCTGCGGGTTGGGATTTCCTCTCCACCCATTCGTCCGCGGACTCATGTTCTACTACAGGCTGGATTTCCACGATCTGGCCCCCAACTCCTTCCTCAATATCTCGACATTTATTGTCGTGTGCGAGGCCTTTCTCTGTATCCCACCCCACTTTGGACTGTGGTTGAAGATCTTCAACGTGAAGCCGAAGGTGGTGGATGGCCAACATGCTGAGTGCGGAGGCGCCATGGTGAGCAAGCTGCCCAATGTCACATGTCCCAAAGGTACCTTCATGGAGACCGTCAAAGGGTGGCAACAGCAGTGGTTCTATGTCATAGAGCCTCGCGATGCCACCTGGGTCGCGGCTCCTGAATTCCAGTCCGGCGCCCTGATGCAGCTCACCTCCTGGCTAGAGAAGGGCCTGGACTGGTCTTCGTCGGACGAGCTGACAGCGCTTCAGACGTGCATCAGGAGCATGGTGGACAAGAACGTCAAGCTTGTAAATGTGATCCCGGTGATGCTCGCTCGCCAGATCCTTCCGTGCCAAAGCCGGACTTGCCACTTGTGGGAGTTCGATCCGGCCAAGCACCAGACCTTGCAACGGTTTTTCGGCACTACGCACGAAGACATCTGGAAGGTGCTCTTCAAGGCCAACGAGATGTGGCCGGCGACGACCGAAGATCGCAGGCACGACCTGGGCCATCCCACTAGTGTGGTAAGTTTTCTATATTTCAAGGTGTATCCTTTACTTGCTTACTCAAGGAAGATGTCTAAGCTTTCCTATTTGTTTTTTCAGGGCTGGACAAAGAAGGCGGACCAAATTCGGTGTCTGGCTCCGCTGCCCGAAGAACCAGCTATCCCGCTTCTGACAAAGATGTTGGTTCTGGCGCCCTATCAAGCGCCGGAGAATCACGCCAAGAAGAAGGCCAAGGGAACCAGAGGTGGTCCCTGCCATAAGGGCACTTCGGACGTGACGTTCGAAGACGCCGAAACCCACTCCCCTCCTGCCACCGACGACGAGTAATAGGAGGAAAGCAATTCTCCCCCTAAGTGGAGAAGGAAGAAAAGGGCGGCCTCCACACATCTAGAGGCAGAGGCGTCCAAGAAGGGGAAGGCCTCCGCCGCGGACAACTCCACGTGGGAGATTGATAGCAGCTCCGAGTGGCACCCCAGAAATAACCCCCTGGCCGAATCATAAATACTCGAAGACGCGCACAAATACCGAGCCTCTTTACTTCATAATTTTAACATGTTAAATCATGCACTTGTAGTCCGGTTCGTTCCGACCTCGAGCGATCCTCCTCTTCGGGAAATTCGCTAGATCTGAAGGTGATGGACAGCGGGTCGCTTCCGGCGGCCTCCTCTCCCAAGACTACGGAGGATGCTGAAGTGTTGTCCCGAAGGACCCTCCCGGCTCAGGGGGAGGTAGAGGAGGCCGTCACGGTGGCGCCAGAGGATGATACTTCGGCCGCCGAACACATGGGGGAGTAGATCCCCATGGAGACTTGCGATGGGGGCCATATCCAATTCGGCCCCCAGCCAAATACGATCCTGGAGACCTATACAGCTCCAGAATCCGACAAGCAGCCTCCTTCGAAAGAAGGAGGTGCACCGATTCCATCGGAGCCCTCTGTCCATCTAGAGGCACTAGATTCTCTACTCGAAGCGCTGCGAAGTTCTTCCTTTATTGAGCAACACCACGCCCTCATGGGTATGGTGGTTGAGAGGATTCAGCCGCAAGGAGCGGACTGACGGAAGCCTGCACAAGCCTTCTAACAGGCATTGAGGTAAGCGACACGATTGTATAAAAGGAATGTCATAGTATAGACAGTAGCCCCTGAGACTCTGTCCAATGTTCAAAAAGAAAAGCCGGACAGAGGATCAAGTAGTTTTCACAGGAGGCTAACCAAATATGTCTTATGTGAATAAGCAGGCGTCGTTGCTGGCTATGACCTCTCATGCTGCTGAGGTCTTCGGACTAAAGCAGAGTCTGGAGTGGGTCGAGGAAGAGCTCGGCCATGTAAAAAATAAGCTAGAAGACAAGCAACGTATGCAATGACCTTTTGTATATCTGGAACGGACGAATGATTTGTGCTGACCATAGTGCCATGATATTTGTTAGTAGCGGCGACCGAGGTGGAGGCCCTTAAGAAGGCGCTGGCCGAGGCCGAGGAGAGAGTGGCAAAGGAACGAGCCGCCCGTGAAAAGCATGAGGCCAGGGTCAGTGAGGTCCTGGAGGAGCTCCAGGACGCCATGAAGAAATACGAGTCCTTGGAGTGCCATGTTGTGGATCAAGAGTCCGAACTCGCCAAGGCCTGCCATAGCGCACAAGATGCCCGGGTCGAAGCCCAGGGCACCCTCCAGGAGATCCAAGAGGCCAGAAAAATCACGGCGGGTAAGGCCTTCATTATGCAGAGCAAATATGTGAGGAAGAGGTATCTGTTACTAACCCGGATTTGGAGTTCTCCAGGAGTGTTTGTGGATTTACCGCGTAGAGTTGCCAATGCTGCCGAGTTCTTCTGAGCCGAAGAGGGGAGCCAGACGGAGAAGCTGTTCTGGTCGCAATACCTTGCGCCAGAACATCCGGTGCCCTTTAGCGATCAGCTAAAGCAGCTGGTCGAATTGCATAGGGTGGCCGAAGTAGCCATGAAGGATTTAATAATGCGGCTATGGGCTGCTGAAGTCATACCCAGCAGCTACTTCAGGCTCATGAAGCGGCTAGTAAATTCATGCCCCTGTCTTGACGTCATCAAGCGGTCAGTCTGCATCGAGGGTGCGCGGATGGCTTCCGCCCGTGTCAAGGTGCAGTGGGCAAAGATTGACGCCGTCAAGCTTGCGACCGAGGGACCGCCCGCTGGTAAGGAGCACCACACGCCGGTGCGATATTTTGACATGTCCTCAAGGGGTCCCGCATTGTAAAGGGCCAGTGTTCAAAAGACATTGTTTTCGAATGAATACATTCAAGTTATCTTGTCTTGTATGATGAAACAAAGCCGTTATGTAATATAATGCTTGTTTATTATTTTAAAAAAATTCCTCCCGTGCGGCCATTTTTAGTACATCTGAGGGTTGGCCACTCGTCGGCTTCAGCCCCCACGTAGGTAGTACGGGGGTGTTCGGGATGGAATCTAAACACTCTTGATCCAAGAATTTGGTCCTTAACGGAGGTGTTTAGCGCAACGAACCAAACCATCGGACTATGTGGCTTTATCACCCTCACTTAGCCATAGGAGTTTGAAAATAAAAATGTGGGCGCAGCCCCTAGTTAGCATTTAATCCGGACTAGGGTGCTGTAAACGCCTGATGGGATGAAGGCCGATTCATCGCATAATGCGGAAAAATTCGCAATAGATTTTTAACCTCCGAAGAGCTGACCGGCTCACGCCGCATCATGACAGATAGTTTTCGGCTTTCTCTACTGATGTGCACATCCAGATAAACCAGGACACAATCGCAGTAGTTCTCCCTTTACTACCCTAGCCGATAGAGAGGAACGTAAGCTAGTAAGCACAGGAGACGGGCAACCCAACTATTGACCAAAGACATGATTTGGAGCCGATGCATATAATGCTAAATTTGGGGGCCAAACTATACAGTAAAAGTGTTCGGACTTGTTACCGTAGTATGGAGCGCAATAAAGCCCCTGGCGAACTATAGCGTACTGATGTGTGCGGATGAAGTAGTACGCAAGTGCCACATAAGTTGGGCCGCAAACTTTTTCCATTATAATTTTGATTAATATGTCAAAGAGTCTTTGTACAAATAGTGCGATAAGCAACAGTGGTTATTTAACATGCCAAGACCAAAGGGGAGCTACGTATGGGTCCTGAAAATAGGTAGAAAGATCTTAAGAAGAACATCTAGAGATTCCCCCACACGTCTGTGCTACTTGCCACCTTGGTATATCCGTCCTTCGAAAGGACCGATTATCAGGCCGTCAAGAGGGGCCTGTGGAAAAAGAAACCTGAAGAGGACAAAAAGAAAAGTGAAAGTATGTGTGTCCTGGGAAGGTCGAGCCGTATTGTGGACCAAAGTTTGTTTATGCCTTCGTCTCCGCCCATGGTATTTTTAGTGCGTAGTTATGTACGCGTGGTACCTATGCTGCCACTTGGTCGGGACTGAGACGGAGGTTGAATTGCTAGTCTAAATCCTGACGAGCCGGACTGTCATGCTGCGGAGTAGTCCGGACTTGTTTGACAGTGTCCGGGAGCTTGGCCGCTGAATTAAAGTTCTGCCTTAAAAGGCCGCTCTGTACTTCCGCTGCCAGGGCCGCGGTGTGTTCCTCGGTACGGAGGGGGAGCTCCATGTTTCTATTGACTATTATGACACCACGTGGTCTGGGCATCTTGAGCTTGAGATAAGCATAGTGCGGCACTGCATTGAATCGAGCAAACGTGGTTTGTTCGAGCAGTGCGTTATAGCCGCTGCGGAATGGGACGATATCGAAGATTAACTCTTCGATTCGGAAGTTGTCCGGAGATCCGAAGACGACCTCCAATGTGATTGAGCATGTGCAACGGGCCTCTACACCTGGTATAACTCCTTTAAAGGTAGTTTTGGTGGGTTTGATCCTTGATGAATCAATTCCCCTTTTTCGCACTATATCCTGATAGAGCAGGTTGAGGTTGCTGCCACCATCCATGAGAACTCGTGTGAGGTGGAATCCATAAATTATAGGGCCGAGAACTAGTGCGGCTGAACTGCCATGACGGATACTGGTCGGATGGTCCCTGCAATCAAAGGTGATCGGGCAGGACGATCATGGGTTGAATTTTGGGGCGACTGGCTCTATTGCATAGACGTCCCCGAGCGCGCGCTTGCACTCCCTCTTGGAGATATAGGTAGCGTATATCATGTTCACGGTTTTGACCTCAGGGGGAACTTCTTCTGTCCCCCTGCGTTCGGTGGACGGGGCTCCTCGTCATCATTCTTGCTTTGCGACCCCTTCTCCTTGTCTTCGGCATTTAACTTTCCGGCCTGTTTGAAGACCCAACAACTCCGGTGGTTACGATTGCCTGGTTTATTAGGGGTGCCATGCATCCGACAAGGATGATCAAGTATGCGGTCTAGGCTGGAAGAGCCCGAATTGTTCCTTTTATATGGCTTTTTTCGCTGACCGGACTTGGATCCACTGAATCCGGCGTTGACCGCCGTGTCATCGGTATTGTTATCATTGCTTCGACGCTTGTGTCTCTTCCGTCGGGGCTTATCGTTGCTATTTCTGGCTTCATAGGTGCCAGGTTCACTTGCATTGTTATTGCTATGGGCTAGCCAACTATCTTCGCCCGTGCAAAAGTGGGTCATGAGTGCCATGAGGGCTTCCATGGACTTCGGTTTTTCCTAGCCGAGGTGTCGGGCGAGCCATTCATCGCGGATCCTGTGTTTAAAGGCCGCTAGGGCTTTGACATCCGGACAGTCGATGATCTGGTTCTTTTTAGTTAAGAACCAAGTCCAGAATTTCCTCGCTGACTCTCCAGGCTGTTGGACTATGTGACTTAAGTCATCGGCATCCGGAGGTCTGACGTATGTGCCTTGGAAGTTGTCGTGGAAGGCGTCTTCTACGTCTTCCCAGCTGCCAATATAGTTTTTAGGCAGGCTGTTCAGCCAGTGCCGGGCTGGTTCCTTGAGTTGTAGGGGGAGGTATTTGATGGCATGAAGATCATCACCGCAGGCCATATGAATATGGAGAATAAAGTCTTCAATCCATACCACGGGATCTGTTGTTCCATCATATGATTCGATATTCACGGGTTAGAGCCCTTCTGGGAATTCATGTTCCATTACTTCATCAGTGAACCAGAGAGGGTGTGCGGCGCCTATATATCGGGCCAGATCGCGACATAGTTCGGATGGAGTCCGTCTGCGGTTTTCAGCCCAGACGTGATTGTGCTTTTCATGTTCGGCTTGATAGCCATCGTCGCGCGTCGGGGAACGCCCTGCGACCCATAGATCGATCTGGCCGGACCTGCTTTATTCTTCAGGTCCTGCCGCAGGTCATATGTATATTCCCGAGCTATTTTATCTCCGCCTTTATGGCAAAGTGGAACAGGCTGGTGTTCGGCTTGAGTTGCCGCTTTGTCCCGGCCACGTGGTGGTCGGTCAGCCGCATTACGTGCTGCTGGTACGGGCTCGCGTGCCTCGTCGTCGAATTGAGGTAGCAGTTTACTCTTCGGGTAACTTTTGGTTGGGCGCACGAGGCCGTATTCCTCGATTGCCAGGACATTGGTCCATCTGTCGTTGAGTAGATCTTGATCAGCTTGAAGCTGCTGCTGTTTCTTTTTCAGGCTCCTTACAGTGGCTATTAGCCGCAGCTTAAAGCGCTCCTGCTCTAGAGGTTCCTCAGGCATGATAAAGGCTTCGTCACCGAGCCTCACCTCATCCTCGGAAGGGTGGAAGGTAGTTACTGTCCTCCGAGTCTTCGTTTGCAGCCTGTTCATCAGGGCTGACTTGCCCATCCTCCCGATCGTCTTATTCAGAGTTTTGCTCGACAGGGTTTTCTTGGTCTTCGGCACCATCCAGAGCATTGTTGTCTCTCGTGCCGGTATTGCTGTCTTGCTGCGGCGTGATTTAGAGCGGCACTGTCGGTGCTTCAGTTGTATCTCAAGAGGATTATCCTCGACTGGGTCTTCTTTGCCATCGCTGTTAACTTCTTTGGGTGTGTCCACCATGTACACGTCATACGAAGAGGTGCCCATCCAACATCCGATAAACGGAGGGTTTTGGGACTCCTCTTCTCCGGCATCGTCGTCCATACCGTCAATGTTTTCAGAGTCGTAATCGAGCATGTCTGCTTAATCCTCGATAGTGGGTATAAAGTGGGTGGTGGGTGGGATGTAAAATTCCCTGCTCTGAGCCCCTAGTCTGGGTTAGGCATAGTTCGAACATTGCTCCTCTTTAATGACAAGGGATCACATCAAGTCCAGAGCCTCGCCTAAAGGTGAGGTTTGTCGAGGGAGAAAAGAATCTGTGGAGTATGGCGAGAAGGGAATTCCTCGGCCAAGCTCACACGATGCTGACTCCGACAGTTCGGAGATAGCGTCCGGGGAAGAGTCCGGTTTTGTGATGGTTGCCAGCGACACTGTTTTCTCTAGCTCTCCAGTACTGGGCCTAGTTGCCACAGATAGTCCGGCAGGCTTAGAAATCCTGTCTTCGGTCCTGGCGAGGCGCTCCGGCTCTAAGGCTAGAGCAGAGGTTGGGGTCGTGAATGCATGTAAGATCAAGTCTCCTCGGATATCAGCGACATACTCCAAGTTTCCAAAACAAATCTGGTGATGTGGGGCATAGCTATCGATCTGCTCTAGATGGCCAAGCGAGTTGGCCCGCAGTGCGAAGCCGCCGAATACGAAGATATGGCCGGGAAGAAAAACCTCCCCTAGGGCAGCATCATTGCAGATGATGGATGGAGTGATGACACACAAGTATAGGGGATCTATCGTAATCCTTTCCATAAGTAAGAGTGTCGAACCCAACGAGGAGCAGAAGGAAATGATAAGCGGTTTTCAGCAAGGTATTCTCTACAAGAACTAAAATTATAGGTGACAGATAGTTTTGTGATAAGATAATATGTAACGAGCAACAAGTAACAAAAGTAAATAAAGTGCAGCAAGGTGGCCCAATCCTTTTTGTAGCAAAGGACAAGCCTGGACAAACTCTTATATAGAGAAAAGCGCTCCCAAGGACACATGGGAATGATTCGCGTTGGGTACTTTGATAATTTGGTATGTGGGTGGACCAGTGCTTGGGTACTGCCCTTACTTGGACAAGCATCCCACTTATGAATAACCTCTATTGCAAGCATCCGCAACTACAACAAAAGTATTAAGGTAAACCTAACCATAGCATGAAACATATGGATCCAAATCAGCCCCTTACGTAGCAACGCATAAACTAGGGTTTAAGCTTCTGTCACTGTAGCAACCCATCATCTACTTATTACTTCCCAATGCCTTCCTCTATGCCCAAATAATGGTGAAGTGTCATGTAGTCGACGTTCACATAACACCACTAGAGGAGAGACAACATACATCTCATCAAAATATCTAACGAATACCAAATTCACATGACTACTAATAGCAAGACTTCTCCCATGGCCTCAGGAACAAACGTAACTACTCACAAAGCATATTCATGTTCATAATCAGAGGGGTATTAATATGCATATAGGATCTGAACATATGATCTTCCACCAAATAAACCAACTAGCATCAACTACAAGGAGTAATCAACACTACTAGCAACCTACAGGTACCAATCCCGGACTTAGAGACAAGAATTGGATACAAGAAATGAACTAGGGTTTGAGAGGAGATGGTGCTGGTGAAGATGTTGATGGAGATTGACCCCCTTCCGATGAGAGGATCGCTGGTGATGACGATGGCGATGATTTCCTCCTCCCGGAGGGAACTTTCCCCGGCAGAACAGCTCCACCGGAGCCCTAGATTGGTTCCGCCAAGGATCCGCCTCGTGGTGGCGGAATCTCGTCCCGAAAGCTGGCTTATGATTTTTTTGCTCATCGAAAGACTCCATATAGCAGAAGATGGGCATCGGAGGGCCACCAGGGGGGCCACGAGGTAGGGGGCACGCCCCCACCCTCGTGGGCAGGGTGTGGCCCCCTCTGGAACTTCTTGCGCTCAGTATTTTTTATATATTCTGAAAATGACTTCCGTGAAGTTTCATGACTTTTGGAGCTGTGCAGAATAGGTCTCTAATATTTGCTCCTTTTCGAGCCCACAATCCCAGCTGCCGGCATTCTCCCTCTTTATGTAAACCTTGTAAAATGAGAGATAATAGGCATAAGTATTGTGACATAATGGGTAATAACAGCCCATAATACAATAAATATCGATATAAAAGCATGATGCAAAATGGACGTATCAACTCCCCCATGCTTAGACCGCTCTTGTCGTGGGTTTGTCACGGCAGAGGTCCTTGTAAAAGGACTTAGTCGTGGATCCATCGCAACGGGTTAGCTTAAAGGGGTTAAACCGGACAAGGGGACACGGGGAGTTTATACTAGTTCGGCCCCTTCGATGAAGTTAAAAGCCTACGTCTAGTTGTGATTGGTATTGCTAGGGTTTCGAAGGCCACGGAGAGAATCCGCTTTGTCTGGCTCTCGAGTTGTTGTCTGTCATCCTCAAACCGCGGCCGGGTCGTCCCTTTATATACATAGGTTGACGCCCATCAGTTTATAGAGTCCCAAGACCAGATCATAAACGTGCCCGGTTCGGTCTCTACACTTCCTATCTTACAATGCAAGTTACATAATTAGGTCGGTTTACATCTATAGGTCTTAACTCGCCTCTGGGCATTGGGCCTTCATAAAGCGCCATCATTCTTACACCTTCATGGGCTTCCAATCTTCGTAAAGCTAACCAGGCTACTCCTGGCCAGTTTACGTCCAATAGTAATATCCCCAACATTAGGCCCCAGATTGGTTTGAACTTGTTCATGTCAATCTTCAATACTTAGAAAAATTCCTCCCTTGCATCTTCACCTTGATCTTGTAAACCGCCATGACGTCATACTCCTAGATCAAGATAAACCGCCCTGACGTCATCTATCCGTTGAAGCTGAGGATTACCTTCATTAATGCATATCCATTCATCGAAGCGACCTTGATTCCTGCACTTGTTGCCTTATCGCTTCGCCTTATAAATAGGGCCACGGGTCCTTATCATTTTTTCCCTTCGCCTCGTTCGCTTCTTCTTCCTACTGCTGACACCTCCGCACCTGAGCGCCGCCGCCATCGTCAAGCCTCGCCTCTACCTCACCGTTGGCTGCTGCATCAACTTGTTCGTACTAGAGTTCCGCAGCACACCTCTGCTGCTTCCGCGGCCGCAGTAAGTCCTTTCCTCCTTCCTTTCTAGATCCATTAGGGTTTCCTTGTTCTTCGCGGTTCTTCGAAGTTCATCAGAGCTTCGGTGTTGTTCTTCCCAGTTCCTCCTTAGTCTATAGATGGACACTTCACACTTGACGTATCCCATGCCATGGCTAATCTTCTGTTACCACCACAAAACCCTTATGCGCAAAAGACTGATCTAGTCCTTTATGAACTGTTTCGGGACCAACCTTTTTTTTCCTTTTAGGTCTAAATCTTTTTCTTTTCCTGACTTGTGGTAGATCCAAAATGCCCCTGTGATCCTGTGAAATCTGTTTTTACCTTACTTAACCATCTTCACTTTAGATCTGTATCCTCTTTACCATCTAGGCGGTTTACCTTTGTAAAAATAATCTATCTCATACCATTAGTCCCCAAGTAAACCGGCAAACCTTCTGCATGTTGATGGTAATAGTCCGGCTCAACAACACATGTATGCCCTTCATATGACCTTGTCATTCACTATTATATTAGCCTCCGGTTTACGCAATTTCACATACTGGTACATGTTTATTCCATTGGATCTTGCGCTCCTCCATGAATGACTCGTAAACCAGCATTTCCTTTTCAGTTTTTTCATTTCACAATGGCCAAATAGTTTGCCGCTTGCAACTGGGTCCCCTCTCGGATCACCGAAGATCAATTGAATGAAATGGTTAGTATCGGCACCTTGCCAAAGAAGACGGAGATCCAATGGCGAGTTCCAGGAACAGAGAATCCTCCTACCCCGAGGTAGGGTGAGGTAGTGATCATTGTCGACCACATAGGCCGTGGCTTCAAACCGCCAGTGTCAAAGTTTTTTCGGGATGTTCTTGCCAGTTTCCAACTCCATCCTCAAGATATTGGACCCAACTCGGTGTCCAATATATGCAACTTCCAAGTTTACTGTGAAGCATAGTTCTAAGAAGCCCCACTGCTGAGCTGTTCCAGGATTTTTTTTCATCTGAACCGTCGTACAGAGTTTGTAAATGGCCCCAATACTGAACTTGGTGGTGTTTCAATTCAAAAGAGGAAAGAAGTTGAATTCCCTCATGCCAAACTACACATCCACCCTAAGGAATGGAACCAAACTTGGTTTTACTGCAGATATACTTCTCCTGAAGATGAGAATCCCCTTCCAGGCTATCGTGATCACCGGCTTTCCAACACCCATCCAATGCTGCAACGCTTAAGTTCTGCAGAACGGGCCAAATATGCCCCTCAACTCGCCAAGCTCCGGGCCTTTATGGCCAACGGTTTAACAGGCGTTGATTTCGTGCGCTGTTGGATATCTTGGAGTGTCTTACTGCTAAGTCGCCACCCCGGTTTAATGTGTGAGTACACCGGTGATGTTGAAGACCCTCAACGCCATATCAACATTCAAGTGACTGATGAAGGGGTCACTGAAGGCGTGGAGAAAATTTTGAATGAATCGGAATCAGTCTATCGTCAAACCGGCTTGAACCCCTTCTATACTAAGAACAAACCGCCTACGGTAAGCACTATACTTCCTTTTCATCTTTGATATCTTTAACTTGCTCAACTTGTAATCCTTCTTCTGTTTATGTATGAATAGGGTGATGATCCCTTCTGGAAATGGAAATCCGTAGATAAAGTGACAAGCCAACCGGGAATAAAGCAGTCAAACCAACCCGTCCCAAAACAAAAGCCGTCAAGCGGACCTCAAAGCGGAAAACGGCTGACCGGATCAACATGGAACTTGATGATGATGCTGATGATCCAGAAGTTGAGGTAGAACTTGACTCACTTGGCTCCCTTTTCATGCACCTCATTAACAATGATCTTTGTCAGGAGGACGTAGAAGGCAGCCAAGCTGATGATGTAGATGTAATTACCCTTTCCTCTAGTTCAGACTCTATGCCAACACAAAAATCCCGTCAAGCAGTTCAGAAAGTAAGCTTTTCTCATCCTCTTGCTTACTTGGACCCAACATTTATTTTGAAGACGCAGCAGCATGAAGCTAGCCGGACAACCCGGCACAGTGGCCAACAGGTCACTTCGACCGGTTTACCTGATACCCTGGTTCGGAAGCGCCGGTCTAAGGTCTCTTCCACTTCTGAAAATTCTTATCCCAAGGCAGGTTATTTCAGACAACCTCTTAATCCATCCGATTCAAATTATCAGGTGACACCTCCCTCATCCTCTGGCGAGTCGACAGCAACCCAACTCCCTCCTCTAAAAACTATGCAGGGTAAGTTTTCAAACCCTTTCTTCCAATGCATTATAAATCTTGAATAAGATGCTAACTCTCTTTTAATTTATTTGCAGAGCCAAAGCCATACCCAACAAGAAAGCTCGGGTCAACAATCCATTAGAAGACCAGACAATTTTTGAAGAAGAGCAAAGAGGTGAACCGGACCAAACTCGTGAACCAGAGGGTCCTCATCCTAAAGCTGCCTCTGATGAACCGCCCCTTCAAGATCAGAATACTGATGAACCACCAGAAACTGATCCTGCCGTGCCTGACACTGAACCGACAGCTCCAAACCGGGCTAGTCCGATGAAAGATACTGAAACACCGTCATCTCCCGCAAAAACCATTGAAGGCCAAGGAGATGATGTTATCGTAACTGGCATAGGCCATAGCTCTCCTGGCCATCCCGTAATCTTGGCCCAACATAGTGCCAAAGAAGAGCGTGCTGCTAGGGAAAATGGCAAATGGAGTACTAACTTATCAAGTTACGCCCATCTCAACGCTGAAGAGCTTCACTCCGGTTTCTTAAACCGTCTACACTCAAACTGCGACTATGAACCCGGTTTGGTGAATTTGATGAAGGAACACTATGAGGTATTTTCATCTCCCTTTACTTCTTGATTCCAAAGTTGAAATGCTAGCCCAAGTAGAACCCAAGGTCCGTTTTATGATGTTAATCGTGAACCGGGTCTTTGTAATACTTTAAGTCTATCCCACTGACCCTCAAAATGTTAGGTCCTTAGTGAAAACCAAGGCTGATACTTTACCAATGTAACGATGTAGCTTTCCTCAGCGTAGCCCCCAAAGGCCGGTTTAGCTTTGCAAGGTAATCTGGGTTTTAATCCATGTGTCCGTTTTGAACAGATGTACATTAGCCCCCAAGTGTCAAGGATAATGCTTGCATTGTTCTGGAGACTTTATAAAAGATGTAGTGAATCATAGTAAATAGGCATTAGCCCCGAAGTACGAAGTGCATAACTTGTTATATGCTTTGTACTTAGAAAATATATATCCTGTTGTTTGACATTTCCTCAGTGTTGTTGGCCGAACTAAGAAATAGAGATGCCCGTACCGCTGATTTGCAAGAAAATGTGAAGTCCCAACAAGCAGAAGCTGCGAAAGCGAAAGAGGAGCTGAGCAAAGCCCTGGCAGGGATGGAAAAGCTGAAAGAGTCTTTTAACAAAGGTCGAGCTGACTGGGAAACCGAGAAAACCGATTTAACCAAAAGAGCTGAGGATGCCGAATCAGCCCTGAAACCAGTTGTAGATGAACTAGCTAGTTTGAAACGGCAATCAATGCCATGACTTCCGCTATCTTTGTTAAGTATCCTCTTGTGCAGTTTGTCCAATTAATGGAACTTCATCATTGATCTAAATGCTGATTTTAAACCGTAACAGGCACTCGTATTGCTCATCTGGGCACAGATATGCAGATGAAGCTTAAAGCGGCGTATACCTTGATTGAACAGTTGTACTCTGGGTCCAAGCGGGCTATTTGCACTGCGTCTTACAACAAACCAACACCATCACTGATAAAGGAAACTCTTGAGAAGCTGGCCATGTTACCAGCCCGGATTACCGAACTAAAGAAGGCAGCTGCAAGAGCAGGCGCATTAACCGCACTAATCCGAGCCAAGGCATGGATCCCAGATCTTGAAGCGGAGGACATTATTAAAGGATATCCAGGTGTAAAGGAGGACGGTTCAAACTCCAACAATGATGACCTCCGAAGGCCGACCTAAGAAATGCGGCTAATAGCCAGCAAACTGGCAGAGGACACAGACTTGTCTCATTTCCAACCGGCTTATGAAGCTGAAGGGAAGAGACAGCCTGCTGAAATCCATGAAGTCCAAGAACTTGTGCCTCCAATCCGTAAGCTTACCTTTGCTCCTGATATTAACCCCTCTAGCCTTATCCATGAAGAGGTCGTGTTCGAAGCTTTAACTAGAATCGATTGGTCGACGGTTGATTTCCAGCGTCTGGGAAGGGATGAAGAAGAAGTGATCACACCAACTGACCCTCAACCATCAAACCGTCCAGACAAAGCGTCTTAAACCGGCATCCGGTTTACCAGATATTGTACGCCAATGCCAAAAAAACAATTATGCACTTGTAGCCGCTTTGAAGCTTCTTGTAATAGGATAGCAAAAACTCCTTTATCTGTCATGCCATCGAGCATGTTTTGTGACACTTCGTGAAAATTTGTTCCACTTTTTGGGATCTATTTATGCATAGCCCATCATGAGTTGTGTTCCTGGATAGAAGAACTTGAAAGTATCCTAGTGGTTTACCACTGGACGGGTTATGATGCTCAACAAATATACAATACTTAGATGAATAATCAAAGTTTTTTGTATAAAAAAGTAATATGTGCAACATACCTCGTTGGTTGACCAACTGCTTGTATGGTACAAGTGTCAACACTAATCCGGAGTGTTGATAACTCCGTCCTTATTTTGCCGGTTTATAATAATAAATCGTACCGGGATATAATAACCACCGGGTTTTCATTATAGCACTGGCAATTTAGTCAAACAAGACCGGGGTAAGGAACGTCAGCTTGTAACTGATCATGTACTGACAATGTGTAGTTGAAAGTCAAGTCGGGCCAAGGACACCGGTTTATCAGAACATATTATGAACCTTAATAAAGGCAGAAAACTTAACAAATAGGATTCAAAAAAGAAATATGCGAGGCTTTTTACGAGCTGCCATGCTCCAAATCGAGGCTTTTCATGGGCTGCCAGGCCTCTGAGTCAAACCATTTAGCAAAGCCTTTTAAGATGGGCCTCCAATTAACCAATCGTCGTTTTAACTTTGACAAGTTCAGGGACTGTGGAAGATTGACTTGTCAAACGTTCGGTGGGTCATACCAGGATTACCTAGACAGGAGTGGCTTACTTGATGAAAGCAGGTTAACCCGGGGTTCTAGCTGAATACACCAGGCTTCCAAGCCGTGGCTTGATGGCCAATTACAAGGGTCCTTTCAACCTCTTTGTTGCTTTGCACAAAGAGCCCCCAAGTAACTTTGTGAGCTGTGCTCAGTGGGTGCCCATGTTTGAGTTTGTGCTTTGTGCAACACTCTCTTTGGCCCCACATAATTTCCTTTGTGGCTTAGCGCCTATCAAGAGGTGTAGCTATATTGTGATAACAACCAAGCCCCCTAGTGAAATCCTTTTGTATTCGTGCGGCTGCAGAGACCGGTTTAACAAAATTTTGCTTTGTTAGCAGAAACCCTTATAAGCACACACATAATGTAAAAAGAACAGAGACCACACTTTATTAGAGGCTCCGGTTTATTATATAATATATACATTGTCATAAAAAATGTACATATGAGGAGCCTGTGGCTCAAGTATAGTAAGGCGGAAGAAGAGCTATATTCCACGGCTCCTTGGTCTCCTCCTCCGATTTACGTGAGTCTTTGTGCTCTCGAACATCAATGAGGTCGTATGACCCATTGTGCAGATTCTTGCTGACCACAAATGGTCCTTCCCAAGGTGGGGATAACTTGTGCATATCAGTCTGATCCTGGATGAGCCGGAGCACCAAATCGCCCTCTTAAAAGGTTCTGGTCTTAACCCGGCGGCTTTTATAACATCGGAGATCTTGTTGATAAATCGCCGAACATGCTGCTGCAAGATCAAGCTCTTCATCTAACAGGTCCAGGGAATCCTGACGTGCCTTCTCATTGTCAGCTTCAACGTAAGCTGTCACACGAGGCGATTCGTAACGGATGTCACTAGGAAGAACTGCCTCTGCTCCATAAACCATGAAAAAAGGTGTGTAACCCGTAGACCTATTGGGTGTGGTGTTGATTCTCCATAACACACAAGGTAACTCCTCAACCCAACAAACCGGTGTCCGTTTCAAAGGAACCATAAACCGGGGTTTGATACCTCGTAAAATTTCTTGATTTGCCCTCTCCGCTTGACCATCAGACTGGGGGTGAGCCACCGATGCTATATCAAGAGGGATGTGCTTGTGTTGGCAAAATTCCTCCATCTCTCCCTCTGATAGATTATTACCATTATCAATTATAATGCTGTGTGGAAAACCAAACTGGAATATCACCTTTTTGATGAATTGAACTGCTGTGTCCGCATCACATTTACTGACTGGCTCTGCTTCCACCCATTTGGTGAATTTATCAACGGCCACTAACAATTGGGTCTTTTTGTCCTTGGATCGCTTGAAGGGTCCAACCATATCAAGCCCCCAAGTCGCAAACGGCCAAGTTATTGGAATCATCCTCAACTCCTGAGCCGGAATGTGAGCACGGCATGTGAATTTTTGACAACCGTCACATCTCTTGACTAAATCCTCCGCATCAACATGAGCTGTTAACCAGTAAAAACCATCGCGAAAAGCTTTATCAACCAAATACTTTGAACAGGCGTGGTGACCACAATCCCCATCATGGATTTCTCGCAAAATCTCACAACCCTCTTCAGGAGAGACACAATGCTGAATTGCTCCTGAGACGCTGTAACGATGTAACTCCCCGTTGACTATGGTCATGGACTTGGAATGTCGGATTACCTATCGGGCCAAGGTTTCATCATCCGGTACTCGCCTTGGTTCATGTAAGCCAGATATGGGATTGTCCAATCCGGTATGACATGCAAAGCCGCCACCAATTGAGCCTCTGGATCAGGAATAGCCAACTCTTCTTCTGTTGGTACCTTGACTGACGGATTATGCAACACGTCCAGAAAGACATTTGGTGGAACCGGTTTACGCTGAGAACCAAGGCGACTTAAAGCGTCCGCCGCTTCGTTCTTTCGCCGGTCTATATGGTCCATCTGATAACCCTTGAAGTGACCAGCCACTGTGTCCACCTCTCGCCGATATGCAGCCATGAGTGGGCCTTTAGAATCCCATGTGCCAGACACGTGTTGAGCCACCAGATCTGAATCCCCAAAGCACCTGACCCGGCTTAAGTTCATTTCCTTAGCCATCCAAAGACCATGGAGAAAAGCCTCATACTTAGCTACATTGTTTGTACAACAAAACATTAAACGGAGGACATAACAAAACTTTTCACCTATTGGGGAAGTTAGTATGACTCCAGCCCCCGAACCCTCCAACTGTCTGGATCCATCAAAGTGAATAGTCCAATACGTATTATCTGGCTTCTCCTCTGGTGCCTGCAACTCCGTCCAATCATTGATGAAGTCCACGAGTGCTTGGGATTTGATCGCTATGCGAGGTATATATTTGAGCCCGTGAGGTCCAAGCTCAATAGCCCACTTGGCAATCCGGCCAGTTGCCTCTCTGTTTTGAATGATATCTCCCATAGGTGCTGAACTGACCACTGTGATATGATGGCCCTGGAAATGATGTTTAAGATTTCGGCTTGCCATAAACACTCCATATACCAGCTTTTGCCAATGCGGATACCTCTGCTTTGATTCAATGAGCAATTCACTGATATAATAAACCGGCCGTTGAACCGGGTACTCTTTTCCAACCTCCTTGCGCTCTGTCACAATAGCCATGCTAATAGCACGGTCAATAGCAGCCACATATAGCAATAATGGCTCTTTATCGATTGGGGCTCAGGCGGTTCAACTAGCTGCCTCTTCAGATCCTCAAACGCTTTATCAGCCGCCTCGCTCCAGACAAAATCATATGTTTTCTTCAGCATCTGATATAAAGGAATAGCCTTCTCCCCAAGACGACTGATAAACCGGCTCAAAGTCGCAATCCGGCCGGCCAAACGTTGAACGTCATTGATACACGTCGGTTTAGCCAAAGATGTGATTGCAGAGATTTTTTCAGGATTAGCCTCAATACCTCTGTTCGATACCATAAATCCCAAGAGTTTGCCTGCCGGGACACCAAAGACACACTTTTACGGATTGAGCATCATCTTGTAAACCCGGAGGTTGTCAAAGGTTTCTCTCAAATCATCTATCAATGTTTCCTCCTTTCTGGATTTTATCACAATATCATCCACATATGCATGAACATTACACCCAATTTGCTTATGAAGACAATTCTGAACACAACGTTGATAAGTCGCCTGGGCACTCTTAAGCCCGAAGGGCATGGAGACATAACAGAAGGCTCCAAAGGGAGTGATGAAAGATGTCTTCTCCTGGTCCTTAACTGCCATTTTGATCTGATGATAACCAGAGTAAGCATCCAGAAAACACAAACAGTCACAACCCGTCGTAGCATCAATGATCTAATCAATACGAGGGAGGGCAAAGGGGTCTGTAGGACAAGCTTTGTTCAAGTCTGTGTAATCTACACACATACACCAAGTGCCATTTTTCTTAAGAACCAGCACCGGATTAGCCAACCACTCTAGGTGAAAGACCTCCATAATAAACCCTGCGGCCAACAACCGAGCTACCTCTTCCCCGATAGCCTTACGCCTTTCTTCATTGAAGCGACGGAGAAACTGCCAGACCGGTTTAAACTTAGGATCAATGTTAAGTGTGTGCTCAGCGAGTTCCCTCGCTACACCTGGCATGTTAGAAGGTTTCGATGCAAAGATGTCCCGGTTCTCACGGATGAACTCGATGAGCGCGCTTTCCTATTTGGGATCCAGGTTAGCGCTGATGCTGAACTGCTTGGATGAATCGCCAGGAACAAAATCAACCATCCTATTATCTATGGCCGATTTAAATTTCAACGCCGGATCGTGTTCTATAGTTGGCTTTTTCAAAGAAGTCATATCTGCCAGATCAACTTGGTCCTTATAAAACTTCAATTCCTCCGTGGCACAAACCGACTCAGCATAAGCCGCATCACCTTCCTCACATTCCAAAGTGATCTTCCTGCTCCCATGTACTGTGATGGTCCCCTTATGACCTGGCATTTTAAGCTGTAGATAAACATAACACGGCCTCGCCATGAACTTAGCATAAGCCGGTCACCCAAACAAAGCGTGATACGAACTTTTGATTTTCACCACCTCAAAAGTCAATGTTTCTGACCTTGAATCATAGTCATCTCCAAAAGCCACCTCTAAAGCTATCTTGCCTACTGGATATGCAGACTTGCCAGGCACCACACCGTGAACATAGTGTTTGACGGTTTAAGACTCTTATCTATCAACCCCATACGACTATGATAATATAGAATGTTGATACTGCTTCCCCCATCCATGAGTACCTTCGTGAACTTATATCCCCCAACTTGAGGGGCCACCACTAGGGCCAAGTGACCCGGATTGTCAACCCGGGTGGGTAATCCTCTCTACTCCACAAAATGGGTTGCTCAGACCAGCGCAAATACTGAGGCACCGCCGGTTCAACAGAGTTTACTGCCCTCTTGTGAAACTTCTGATCACACTTACACAAGCTAGTGGTGAAGACATGATATTGCCCACTATTTAGTTGTTTAGGATTGCTCTGATAACCCGACTGCTGCTACTGCTGGTGGTTCCCCTGATGGTTGTAACCTCCTTGGTTGCCTTGGTGCCCTTGATTGATGTGTCCGGTTTGATTACCCTGAAATCCTGAACCGAAACTACCACCTCCGTAACCTGGCCCATGGAAACCACCTCCTGAACCGCCGGGAGGGCCATTATTGTACTGGAACATATTGGAGTTCTTGAAATCTCGCATGATATAACAAATCCTTCCAAAGATGCGACACTGGCTTCTCCTTTGATCCATACTATGGACAGGGTTGATTTAACAGGCGCTCCAAATTGGGGCCTGAACCTCCGCCCCTCTGGGGCTTCTTTCCCTTACGGCGCTGGCCATTCTCCTGAGCATTGGTGTTAGGGACAAAGTCCAAGCTGCTGTCGGCTTTGCGCTTACCACTGTTCCCATGGCCTGCCAGTTTGTGCTGCTGACCCTTGCCGTTGCTGTTCTTTTTCCCTTTCCCTGGTTTGTCCTCCTCTGAGTCAGGGTCTTTGGTATTATCTGAATCGGCGTACTTAACCAGAGCGGCCATAAGCGTTGACATATCATTGCAGTGACATTTGAGCCTTCCTAACTTCTGTTTGAGCGGCAGAAAACGGCAATTGCCCTCCAACGTTAGCACTGCGATATCTGCGTTGATATGATCTGATGAATGCAAAATCACTGAGACCCGCTTGACCCAATGGGTCGTGGACTCCCCCTCCTCTTGGACACAAGCGGCCAGATCCACAATTGACATGGGCTGCTTACAAGTATCTTTGAAGTTCTGGATAAACCGGTGCTTCCATTCGGCCCATGATCCGACAGAGTTAGTTGGTAAGCTCTTCAACCAAGTACGAGTTGTTCCTTCCAACATAATGGTGAAATACTTAGCACATACCTCTTCATCCACATCTAGCATCTCCATTGCCATCTCGTAGCTTTCAACCCATGCTTCTGGTTGTAGATCGGCGGTATAATTGGGTACCTTACAAGGTCCTTTGCAATCCTTGGAAAGTCTCACATTACGCAAAGCGGGGGTAAGACACGGCACCCCTAAGGAACTGAACACCTCACCTGGCTCCACTGAAGCGGTAGGGTGAACCGGAGTAGGTTGAAGGGCTCCATGCAGAGCTGCTAACTCGGCCTCTCGACGCACGCGACCATGGTCTACCACATCCTGCGCATTAGCACCTCCCCTTGCAGGGTTGTGGACTCGCGGTGGATTATGGTGACGTGCTGCTTGATACGGCCGGTTCATCCTCAACGTGCCTGTTGTAGCTCCTGCTTGGATGGGGGGTGGAATGAATCCTCTCGCGGCTGTGTGAATATGCCTGCTGCTGGTTTAGAGCTGTCTGAAGGAGATCTCTGGCCCGTCGTGCCTCAATTGCAACTGGTGATTCGCCGTCAGATGGGAGGGCTGCTAACTGTGAAGCGGCGGCCACAATGTTGTCCAACGGGTTGGAGTAATGCCCGGGAGGTGTTGGAACATATTGCGGCACAATGTTATTCTGACGAGGCGTGTCCATCCACTGGTAGAAAAAGGGCCTATAGTCCCGGTTCGTAAGGGCCTTTAGTCCCGGTTCCGGAACCGGGACTAAAGTGTCGGTACTAATACCTCCCCCCTTTAGTCCCGGTTCAATCCAGAACCGGGACTAAAGGCCCTCCACGTGGGCAGTGTGCAGAGCCCAGTCAGGAGACCCTTTGGTCCCGGTTGGTGGCACCAACCGGGACCAATAGGCATCCATGCGTCAGCATTTCTGTGGCTGGGGTTTTTGTTTTTTTTTTAATAGCGGGGGGGGGGGGGAGGGGGGGGGTTGGGGGTTTTGGGGGTTTAATTTAGGTGTTTCATATATTGTGTTAGCTAACTATAATTAATAGAGAGAAGTGTCCTCTCTTATGTCCGTGCTTGGTCGATGCTACGTACTATGCATACGTATAGAGAGGACTAGACACGCTGGCTAGCTAGTAAGCAAACGAAGGAAACAGAAGATCATCATGAACATATATGCATACAGATTGAAGTGATATCTACCACCTCTCCTTCTCCGAGAGATTGGTCGAACAACAAGTTCTCGTATATCTATCTGACACTACCGGCTACATATATGCAATAATTATCTCTTACAAATATAATCATACAGACTCAGGGTCCACATAGAATTCTCCGTCTTCAGGGATCATGTGGTCAAGAAAGAATGCCGCCAATTCCTCTTGAATTGCTCGCATGCGAGCTAGTGCTAGGAGTTCATCCCGCTTCCGAAACATCTAATTTCAAGAAGGGGGTCAATATATATATATATAAATGAATGAAACTCAACACAAATGATGGTAATAAGATAAAATTGTGAATGTTGTTATTTACGTACTTCATATTGTTCGTTAGAGTACCCGCCCCGCTCACAGGTCGTGTGGCGGATGGACTCGCAGATGTAGTATCCACAGAAATCATTCCCTTGTTCCTGCCACAACCACTTTACAAGAAATAGAGGTCAATCAAACTGATAAGCAAGAATGCTAAATGGTATTGATGAAACTAGCACTTGAATCACTAGGAGATGCGCGGAACATGCTACTATAGTACTTACTTTCGGGTGTCTAAATTCTAGCTCCTTCGGCAGTCCTGGAACTGTTTTGGTGAATTTTCTCCAAACCCTGCCGGACAAAGAAAACAATTACTTGATATCAGGAAATGAACAAAGTTGCTGATATGGTGGATAATGATCGATTTAACTTACTTCTTGAGGATTTCAGTCATGTCCGCATACTCCTTGGGATCTTTTCGTTTAGAGTCCAAGACGGTTACTACTCCCTGCTCAAGCTTAATCTCTAGGAGAATATAGTGGTAACTGCACACACATGCATAACTCATCAATTACATTACTATAACCTTGACTAATATATAAGGGAAACTGAATACGCACAAGACAGTAACACTCACCTGAAGTTGTAAGGAAAGAGTATTATATCTTTGTTTTGATTTATTACGAACGATCGTAGCAAGTTGGCCTCGGTAGCTGCGGCATGAAGTTTAACCTGAGTTGCATCTATGAGATATGTGTTAATGAACCCAATATCACTGACTTGTCTTTTCTTCAATTCGGCGATCTTCAATCTGCACAATATAGTGAGGATGATTATAAATACATGCAATGAAAGAGCTAAGCTATATAGAGAAACTTAATGGCAGAAGTAGTACTACTTACAGACAGTAGCAGGCGACCGTTGTTTTATCGAGGGCCAATTGATTGAAAAATTGATAGAACTCCTCAAATGGAACAGGCAACAGATCAATTCCAACGAGGTCATGCTCCTTTTTAACTTTCACATACAAAGTACTCCTCCCCCCAGAGTCTCTGCAGATTTTCAAGTACCAATCATGCAATCTTCGCATCATCGTTGATAGAGATCTTTCATCTTTGACGAGAGGCTTCCCGTACTCGTATCTTTGTATCTGCATGTCCATGGGTTCATAATGTACTTCGTCGGGCAGGTAATCTGCAAGATTGCTATAACCGGGCACCATCCTCGGATCATTAGCGACGTTGTGGCTAGGCACCTTGAGCGGGGGGAACAATTGCTTCGCTTGTTCACCGAGCTGGGCAATTTGTTTCCCAGCTCGTCATTCTTTTAGCCTTTGATCACTGACATTACTTCCCGACCGCTCCGCTTCGGCAAATTCCTTTCCAATAATGCGGTCATAGTTTCCTTTCGGCGGATCAGACTTTGGTGGTTTTGTCAGGGCAGCCAGAGTGCGCTTCACTTTCACCCGATCTACCTTCTCCTCCGGAGGTGGATGTTTCTTTGCTTTCACCCCTTCAAAGAAGTTCCTCACTTCTTCTCGCGCGATCTCGGCGTTCTCCTCCAGGGTCCTCTCATATGGTAACTTCTCTGGAGTCTCCAGAGAAGGACCGAATCTGTATGTCCTCCCACCTCTGGTTGTATTGCTAGACGCCGACTGAGCAGACAGAGCGGTTGTCTTCTTTACATGCATAAGAGGCGGAGGAGAAAGACTATGACGTGCCGGAGCAGCTGGAGCGGCGGCAGGTCTCTTCCGCCCTTGCTGACGAGGCGGAGAATGAGGAGGCTGGCTGCTCGGGCGCATCGGCGCAGGCAGAGAAGGAGGCGGAGTGCCGCCACGCGCCGGAGAAGGAGCCGGCCGAGGGCCCTGATCGTCACTCGCCGGAGGAGGAGGCGGTGGAGGCGGAGTGCCCTGACTTGCCGGAGGAGGAGGAGGAGGCGGAGGCGTCCAGTTCGGAAGGTTGATGAGCTCCTTCCGCCATAGGCATGGAGTCTTCAGAGCAGACCCCAGCCGAGTCTCCCCTTCACCGGTAGGGTGGTCAAGCTGGAGGTCCTCAAATCCCTCCGTTATCTCATCCACCATCACCCTAGTATATCCTTCTGGAATCGGCCTGCAGTGAAAAGTTGCGCCGGGTTCAGTAGGATAAACAGAGCCAAGAGCCGCCTTGAACTTCAAATTCATCCATTGCATCATAAGGTGGCAATTTTGAGACTCCGTTATAGCATCCACGGGATAGCTGGCAGGAGCCGTCAAGGCATGCTCCGGCTGAAGCAGCTCGGTGGAAGCCACGCTGCTTCTGCGCTGAGATGGCGGGGTAGCTTCGAGGGAGGCTTCGGCAGTACGTTTGCTGCGATTTGCTTCTCGTTCCTCTATCGCGTCTACCCTTGCTTGCAGCGCCTGCATTCGGGTCTGCTGCACTTTTTTCCTCCTCTCATGGGATTTGTAACCGCCTGCGTCCGGAAACCCAACCTTCCACGGAATGGAGCCTGGCGTGCCTCGTGTCCGTTCAGGGTGCTCAGGATTAGTGGAGAAGAGGAGAAATAAATAAGAAGAAGAAAAAAGAAGAAAAAGAAGAGGAGAAGGAAGAAAGGAATAGTGGAGAAGAAGAGAAAATAGAAAATTGTAATTTTTGCATATATAAAACTTTTCTAAAATTGTAACTTTCTATAAAAAACTTTCCTATCGGGAGGGGGAGAAGATCGAAGAAAAAAAAGAAGAAAAAAAAGAGGAGAAGAAGAAAGGAATAGAGGAGAAGAAGAAAAAATAGAAATAAAATTCTATTTTTTCTTCTTCTCCTCTATTCCTTTCTTCTTCTCCTCTTCCTTTTCTTCCTCTCCTCGTCTTCTCCTTCTTCTTCTCCTTCTTTCTCTACTTATTTTCCTTTTCCTTATTTTACTTTTTCCTCTCCACTAACATAAAATGCACTAACCTAAAATGCAACAAACATAAAATGCACTAAAGAGGCTCAACTAACCTAAAATCAGTGATAAAATGCACTAACCTAAAATCGATATCTACTAACAACTTAAAAAAATTAATACATATATGAAAAAATGCATATATGAAAAAAAACATCATCATATCATCAACAGAAAAAAACATCATCATATCATCAACAGAAAAAAAACATCATCATATCATCAACAGAAAAAAAACATCATCATATCATCAACATCATCATATCATCAACCTAAAGGGCGCCGCCGTGGGGCGACAACGGGGCGGGGCGACGGCGGCGGGCGCGGGGCGGCGACGGGGCAGGGCGACGGCGGCGGGCGCGGGGCGACGACGGGCTCGGGGCGACGGCGCGGGGCGACGACGTACGGGATCGGGGCGGCGACGGGGCAGGGCGGGGCGGGGCGACAGCGGCGGGCACGGGGCGACGGCGCGGGGCGACGACGACGACGACCGGCCTGGGGGCGTCAGGGCGAATGGGAGCGGTTGCCCAAAATTTCACAAGTGGTGGCTTATATAGCCAGAGCAATGGTCCCGGTTCGTGCTACGATCCGGGACTAATGCTCCCTTTAGTCCCGGTTGCTGCGACGAACCAGGACCAAAGGCCAATTTTCGGCAGTCGAAAGGGCGGGAAGCGAAGGCCATTGGTCCCGGTTGGTGGCACCAACCGGGACTAAAGGGGGGCAATGGTCACGGTTGGTGCCATGAACCGTGACCAATGCCCCCTTTAGTCCCGGTTGGTGGCACCAACCGGGACCAATGGCCTTGTGCTGCATCGCTAGCTGAAGTTTAGTCCCACATCGCTAGCTGAAGGGCGCCGGCACTTGTTTATAAGCGCTGCTGTGCCTCCCCATTCGAGCTCCTCTCTAATGCAGGCTTTCGGGCCTAAACTTGTTACTGCCTTTGGGCCTATTGGGCCTCTGCGGGCCTGAATCCTGGCCCATGTAGGGTTTCTAGTCATATTCAGGCCGTGAAGGCCCAGTAGGTGGCATTTTTTTTGGTTTTTTCTTTTTTATTTCTACATTTTTTTGGTTTTTTATTTTTTTATTTCTACTCAAAACTAAATACTTACAGTTTTTTAGTGATTTCTTTTTGCTTTTAGGTCACAAAAATTATAAACTTTCTGTTAGTGCCATTAGTTTTAAATTTTGAATAGTTTAAATTTGAATTTTTAAAAATTTGTGTGAATCACTAGTTTATGAATAACTTTACTATAAAAATAGAATTTTTTTTCTATTTATTTTTTATTTATACTTACAACTAAATACTTATAGTTTTTTAGTGATTTCTTTTTGATTTTAGGTCACAAAAATTATAAACTTTCTGTTAGTGCCATTAGTTTTAAAATTTTGAATAGTTTAAATTTGAATTTTATAAAATTTGTGTGAATCACTAGTTTATGAATAACTTTACTATAAAATAGATTTTTTTTCTTCTTTGCTATTTATTTTTTATTTATACTTACAATTAAATACTTATAGTTTGATTTTAGGTCACAAAAATTATATTCTTTTTTCTATTGAAGAATATTATAGTTTTATTTTAGTTGATCATAACATAATATTTTAATTTATTGTTTTTATTTTCATAAAAGTTTTGTAGTTCATTCTGTTTGCTATTAATTCATTATTTGAGCTAAATGACTCTGAAATTGGAAAGCATTTCAAAATGAACTCTGAAAAGGTTGAAAGTTGGCATGGTATCATAATTTCAATCACATAGCATGTGCATGTATAAAACGGACAATGGTAGCATGTTCATCTGTTACAAATTTGGCATGGTATCATCATAATAGTTGCGGGAGCAAGTCTTCACTTTTTCTTCGCTTGTGTCATTTGCTTATTGCGCCGTAACCATGGATAATCTTCATTGTTTATCAGGATGCTTGGGTCAGCCTTGACATTGAAGGGAGGAATTTCATGAAACTTTTCATAATCTTCAGACATGTCTGTCTTGCCGTCCACTCCCAGGATGTCCCTTTTTCCTGAAAGAACTATGTGGCACTTTGGCTCATCGTATGATGTATTCGCTTCCTTATCTTTTCTTTTTCTTGGTTTGGTAGACATGTCCTTCACATAGATAACCTGTGCCACATCATTGGCTAGGACGAACGGTTCATCAGTGTACCCAAGATTTTTCAGATCCACTGTTGTCATTCCGTACTGTGGGTCTACCTGTACCCCGCCGCCTAACAGATTGACCCATTTGCACTTAAACAAAGGGACCTTAAAATCAGGTCCGTAGTTAAGTTCCCATATGTCCACTATGTAACCATAATATGCGTCCTTTCCACTCTCGGTTGCTGCATCAAAGCGGACACCGCTGTTTTGGTTGGTTCTCTTTTGATCTTGGGCGATCGTGTAAAATGTATTCCCATTTATCTCGTATCCTTTGTAAGTCAATACAGTCAAAGATGGTCCCCTGGACAACAAGTACAACTCATCACAAACAGTGTTGTCACCTCTGAGATGTGTTTCCAACCAACTGCTGAAAGTCCTGATGTGTTCACATGTAATCCAGTCGTCGCACTGCTCCGGGTGTTTGGAGCGCAGACTGTTCTTGTGTTCATAGACATACGGGGTCACCGAGGTAGAGTTCTGCAGAACTGTGTACTGTGCTTGAGACCAAGAATATCCGTCCCTGCATATTATTGACTCTCTTCCAAGAGTGCCTTTTCCAGTCAGTCTCCCCTCATACCGCGATTTAGGGAGACCTATCTTGTTAAGGCCAGGAATGAAGTCAACACAAAACCCGATAACATCCTCTGTTTGATGGCCCATGGAGATGCTTCCTTCTGGCCTAGCGCGGTTACAGACATATTTCCTTTCAGAAAGAAGATAAGAACAAGAGGCTCACCACGGTGGTGTCGGTGATGAGATCGGCGCGGGTGATCGACGGCGGTGAAGATGGGGACGGGGCATGACGGACCGCTAAATCTAGACAAATCTCGAGGAAAATGGAGTTTGGAGGTCGAGCTTCGAGAGGAGAAATCTTAAGTAGTGTGGCTCGGGCATTCCATCGAACACCTCATGTGCATAGGAGGTGAGCTAGAGCACCACAAAGCCCTCTCCCCCTCGGCCAGAAAAAATAGAGCACTGTGCTCTGCTCTTGCGCGAGGGGGTATATATAGGCACCTCATTGGTCCCGGTTGATGACATGAACCGGGACTAAAGGGAAGCCTTTGGTCCCGGTTCAAGCCACCAACCGGGACCAATGGTGGTGGGCCAGGAGCGAGGTCAATTGGTCCTGGTTCGTCCCACCAACCGGGACCAAAAGGTCCAGACGAACCGGGACCAATGGCCCACGTGGCCCGGCCGGCCCCTTGGGCTCATGAACCGGGACCAACGCCCACATTGGTCCCGGTTCTAGACTGAACCGGGACTAATGGGCTGAGCCGGCCTGGACCATAGCCCTGTTTTCTACTAGTGATCGTGCGCGGCTGAACCGGCGCTCCTGCTCCTGGCGTATTGAAGAGATTTCGTGCCTCATAACCCGACAGGAGATGCGATCGGTACCTTCTTCTCATGACTTCTCCGGAAGCCTTCTGATCCAGCCTAACCCGTAGGCCTGAGCTTCCAACTTGGCCCGTTCTGTAGCCATCCTAGCGTTCTCTGCTGCTAGGTCCGCTTTAGCTTGAGCTATCTGATCCTTCACCTTTGCAATCTCTGCGTTGTGCTGATCCCGGGCTGCTGCATCCACCTCTACGGCCATCAATGTTGCCAAAGCGTCGAACAAGTCAGACAAGACTTGAGCCGGAGGCGGCGCAGAGCTTCCTTCCCCTGCCGGCGTGGCCGTTGTTGAACCGGATAGTATTGCTATGGCAGCTGAGGAATGAGGCGCCGACTGTGTACCGGCCATGAAGATAGCGGCCCGGTTTGGCAGATCAGGGGAGTCCAGAATACTGTTGCCCTCGGATCCCCCACTAATCCGGCCATCCTACAACTGATAGAGCGATTGAGTCTCTCCAGAAGACTCGTCGTCGGAACAGACAACGGTTTCTCCATCGGACGCCAGTCTACCCTCGTATTCGATCCGCTCCATGGATGACGCCTACGAAAACATTCTTCACCACGGGCTGAACCGGTGAAGGGCTTGCACGCTGAGCCGTCTCAATGATGTCGGTGCACATGTCCGGCTCAAGGGCCGGTTCGCCAATCTTGCCGATGAAGACGTGAATCCCACCAAAGAGGATCTGGTACCCGTATTCGATTGAATCGGCCTCAGAACCCCATCCTGCGTTGTCGATGCAGAGCTTTCCGCGACGACTCTTCGTCATCTGGCCCAGAGCGTATCCCTTGAGACCATCAAAGCTGCCATTCAAGAACTCTAAACCATCATGCAATGGCACCACGGTTAACTGTCGTGGGTTTGTCACGGCAGATGTCCTTGTAAAAGGACTTAGTCGTGGAGCCATCGCAACGGGTTAGCTTAAAGGGGTTAAACCGGACAAGGGGACACGGGGAGTTTATACTAGTTCGGCCCCTTCGATGCAGGTAAAAGCCTATGTCTAGTTGTGATTGGTATTGCCAGGGTTTCGAAGGCCAGGGAGCGAATCCGCTTTCTCTGGATCTCGAGTTGTTGTCTGTCATCCTCAAACCACGGCCGGATCGTCCCTTTATATACATAGGTTGACGCCCACCGGTTTACAGAGTCCCAAGACCGGATCATAAACGTGCCCGGTTCGGTCTCTACACTTCCTATCTTACAATGCAAGTTACATAATTAGGTCAGTTTACATCTATAGGTCTTAACTCGCCTCTGGGCCTTGGGCCTTTGTCAAGCGCCATCATTCTTACATCTTCAGGGGCTTCTAATCTTCGTAAAGCTAACCCGACTACTCCTGGCCGGTTTACGTCCAGTAGTAATATCCCCAACAGCGCTTGTCCTCAAGCGAAAGCCGAAATCGAAAAATATATCCACATGTTTAGAGATAGAGGTGTCGATAAAAATAAAATACAAACATGAGGGCATCATGATCATTCTTAGAATAGCAACTTATATAATTCTTTTCATATGATCTCTTATGCTAGAGTAACAGTTCAATCACAATTTCAAGTATGAATCATAAACTTCATTGAAAACTAACAAACTATAATCTCAGTCATTGGAGCAATTGCAATTTATCATAACATAGGAAAGAGTCAATATAAGAGATTTTCAGCAAGTCCACATACTCAACTATCATATAGTATTTTACAATTGCTAATACTCACGCAATACTTATGGGTATGGAGTTTTAATCGAACACAGAGAAAGATAGGGGCTTATAGTTCTGCCTCCCAACGTTTTACCTCAAGGGTAATGTCAACAATAATAGTTCATGAAAACTCACATCCAATTAGCCGTATATACCAGGATCTTTCCAACATGTTGTGCTTGCCAAAAGATAAAATGTAAAAAGGAAAGGTGAAGATCACCATGACTTTTATTTAAGGTAGGAGATAAAAGTAAAAGATAGGCCCTTCGCAGAGGGAAGCAGAGGTTGTCATGCGCTTTTATGGTTGGATGCACAAAATCTTAATGCGAAAGAACGTCACTTTATATTGCCACTTGTGATATGGACCTTTATTATGCAGTCTGTCACTTTTATTTCTTCCATATCACACGATCATATAAAGCTTATTTCCTCCCACATTAATAATTCATACATATTTAGAGAGCAATTTTTATTGCTTGCACCGATGACAACTTACTTGGAGGATCCTACTCAATGCATAGGTAGGTATAGTGGACTCTCATGGCAAAACTGGTTTAAGGGTGTTTGGAAGCACAAGTAGTATCTCTACTTGGTGCAAAGAATTTTGCTAGCATGAGCGGTAAAGGCAAGCTCAATCATGTTGGATGATCCATGACAATATAATTTATCTCAGATGTAAGAAAACATAACCCATTATGTTGTATTCCTTGTCCAACGTCAACTCTTTAGCATGTCATATTTTAATGAGTGCTCACAATCATAAAAGATGTCCGAGATAGTATATTTATATGTGAAGACCTCTCTTTCTTTATTACTTCCTATTAATTGCAACAATGACCAGAACTATGTTTGTCAACTCTCAACAACTTTTATTCATCATACTTTTTATATGTGAGCTCATTACTCTCCATAAGATCCTTATGATCTCTTTTATTTCCTTCTTATTCTTTCTCTTTTCTTTTATTCACTCAAGATTATGTCAAAATAATCAAGCCCTTCACTCAACACTAATCTTTATTATATATAGCTCACGGACTCGATTATATAGAAGGAACATAAAGCAAAACTCATAACTAGATCATACTAAAACTTTATTCTACTATATCAAAATATTATCAAAAGGATCGAACTAAGAAAAACGGTAAAGATAAAAGTGATGGTGATACGATACCGGGGCACTCCTCCAAGCTTGGCTGTTGCCAAGGGGAGTGCCCATACCAGATACTCACACTGGTAGAAAAAGGGCCCATAGTCCCGGTTCGTAAGGGCCTTTAGTCCCGGTTCCGGAACCGGGACTAAAGTGTCGGTACTAATACCTCCCCCCTTTAGTCCCGGTTCAATCCAGAACTGGGACTAAAGGCCCTCCACGTGGGCAGTGTGCAGAGCCCAGTCAGGAGACCCTTTGGTCCCGGTTGGTGGCACCAACCGGGACCAATAGGCATCCACGCGTCAGCACTTCTGTGGCTGGGGTTTTTGTTTTTTTTTGAAAGGGGGGGGGGGGTTGGGGGTTTTGCGGGGTTAATTTAGGTGTTTCATATATTGTGTTAGCTAGTTATAATTAATAAAGAGAAGTGTCCTCTCTTATGTCCGTGCTTGGTCGATGCTATGTACTATACATACGTATATAGAGAGGACTAGACACGCTAGCTAGCTAGTAAGCAAACGAAGGAAACAGAAGATCGTCATGAACATATATGCATATATACAGAGAGAAGTGATATCGACCACCTCTCCTTCTCCGAGAGATTGGTTGAACAACAAGTTCTCGTATATCTATCTGACACTACCGGCTACATATATACAATAATTATCTCTTACAAATATAATCATACGGACTCAGGGTCCACATAGAATTCTCCGTCTTCAGGGATCACGTGGTCAAGAAAGAATGCCGCCAACTCCTCTTGAATTGCTCGCATGCGAGCTGGTGCTAGGAGTTCATCCCGCTTCCGAAACATCTAATTTGAAGAAGGGGGTCAATATATATATATATAAATGAATGAAACTCAACACAAATGATGGTAATAAGATAAAATTGTGAATGTTGTTATTTACGTACTTCATATTGTTCGTTAGAGTACCCGCCCCGCTCACAGGTCGTGTGGCGGATGGACTCGCAGATGTAGTATCCACAGAAATCATTCCCTTGTTCCTGCCACAACCACTTTACAAGAAATAGAGGTCAATCAAACTGATAAGCAAGAATGCTAAATGGTATTGATGAAACTAGCACTTGAATCACTAGGAGATGCGCGGAACATGCTACTATAGTACTTACTTTCGGGTGTCTAAATTCTAGCTCCTTCGGCAGTCCTGGAACTGTTTTGGTGAATTTTCTCCAAACCCTGCCGGACAAAGAAAACAATTACTTGATATCAGGAAATGAACAAAGTTGCTGATATGGTGTATAATGATCGATTTAACTTACTTCTTGAGGATTTCAGTCATGTCCGCATACTCCTTGGGATCTTTTCGTTTAGAGTCCAAGACGGTTACTACTCCCTGCTCAAGCTTAATCTCTAGGAGAATATAGTGGTAACTGCACACACATGCATAACTCATCAATTACATTACTATAACCTTGACTAATATATAAGGGAAACTGAATACGCACAAGACAGTAACACTCACCTGAAGTTGTAAGGAAAGAGTATTATATCTTTGTTTTGATTTCTTACGAACGATCGTAGCAAGTTGGCCTCGGTAGCAGCGGCATGAAGTTTAACCTGAGTTGCATCTACGAGATATGTGTTAATGAACCCAATATCACTGACTTGTCTTTTCTTCAATTCGGCGATCTTCAATCTGCACAATATAGTGAGGATGATTATAAATACATGCAATGAAAGAGCTAAGCTATATAGAGAAACTTAATGACAGAAGTAGTACTACTTACAGACAGTAGCAGGCGACCGTTGTTTTATCGATGGCCAGTTGATTGAAAAACTGATAGAACTCCTCAAATGGAACAGGCAACAGATCAATTCCAACGAGGTCATGCTCCTTTTTAACTTTCACATACAAAGTACTCCTCCCCCAGAGTCTCTGCAGATTTTCAAGTACCAATCATGCAATCTTCGCATCATCGTTGATAGAGATCTTTCATCTTTGACAAGAGGCTTCCCGTACTCGTATCTTTGTATCTGCATGTCCATGGGTTCATAATGTACTTCGTCGGGCAGGTAATCTGCAAGATTGCTATAACCGGGCACCATCCTCGGATCATTAGTGACGTTGTGGCTAGGCACCTTGAGCGGGGGGCACAATTGCTTCGCTTGTTCGCCGAGCTGGGCAATTTGTTTCCCAGCTCGTCGTTCTTTAATCCTTTGATCACTGACAGTACTTCCCGACCGCTCCGCTTCGGCAAATTCCTTTCCAATAATGCGGTCATAGTTTCCTTTCGGCGGATCAGACTTCGGTGGTTTTGTCAGGGCAGCCAGAGTGCGCTTCACTTTCACCCGATCTACCTTCTCCTCCGGAGGTGGATGTTTCTTTGCTTTCACCCCTTCAAAAACTTCCTCACTTCTTCTCGCGCGATCTCGGCGTTCTCCTCCAGGGTCCTCTCATATGGTAACTTCTCTGGAGTCTTCAGAGAAGGACCGAATCTGTATGTCCTCCCGCCTCTGGTTGTATTGCTAGACGCCAACCGAGCAGACGGCGCGGTTGTCTTCTTTACTTGCTTAAGCGGCGGAGGAGAAGGACTACGACGCGCCGGAGCAGCTGGAGCGGCGGCAGGTCTCTTCCGCCCTTGCTGACGAGGCAGAGAAGGTGGAGTGCTGCCATGCGCCGGAGAAGGAGCCGGCCGAGGGCCCTGATCGTCACTCGCCGGAGGAGGAGGCGGTGGAGGCGGAGTGCCCTGACTCGCCGGAGGAGGAGGAGGAGGCGGTGGCGTCCAGTTCGGAAGGTTGATGAGCTCCTTCCGCCATAGGCATGGAGTCTTCAGAGCAGACCCCAGCCGAGTCTCCCCTTCACCGGTAGGGTGGTCAAGCTGGAGGTCCTCAAATCCCTCCGTTATCTCATCCACCATCACCCTAGCATATCCTTCTGGAATCGGCCGGCAGTGAAAAGTTGCGCCGGGTTCAGTAGGATAAACAGAGCCAACAGCCGCCTTGACCTTCGAATTCATCCATTGCGTCATAAGGTGGCAGTTTTGAGACTCCGTTATAGCATCCACGGGATAGCTGGCAGGAGCCGTCAAGGCATGCTCCAGCTGAAGTAGCTCGGTGGAAGCCATGCTGCTTCTGCGCTGAGATGGCGGGGTAGCTTCGGGGGAGGCTTCGGCAGTACGTTTGCTGCGATTTGCTTCTCGTTCCTCTATCACGTCTACCCTTGCTTGCAACGCCTGTATTTGGGTCTGCTGCACTTTTTTCCTCCTCTCATGGGATTTGTAACCGCCTGTGTCCGGAAACCCAACCTTCCATGGATGGAGCCTGGCGTGCCTCGTGTCCGTCCAGGGTGCTCAGGATTCCCGAGGGCCATTGTGAGCTCGTCGTTCTCTCTGTCTAGAGAGAACGTCCCTTCCTGCGCTGCTTCAATATACTGCTTAATCTTAATGATTGGTATGTCCATTTGATCGTTCGTCCAAATGCACTTCCCTGTTACAGGGTCCAGTGTTCCGCCAGCCCCGAAGAACCAAGTCCGGCAACGGTCTGGCCAGTTAATTGTCTCTGGTTCGATCCCTTTATGAACCAGATCATTCTCAGTCTTGGACCACTTAGGCCGGGCTACAAGGTAGCCACCTGACCCAGTGTGATGGTGAAGCTTCTTCTTCGCACCATTTTGCTTGTTTGTCGCCGACATCTTCTTACTCTTTTCTGATGTCTTGTGGGCGACAAATGCGGGCCAGTGATCTCTGATCTTCTCATATCTGCCCTTGAATTCTGGTGTCTCATTATTTTCGAAAAACTTATTCAGCTCTTTCTTCCACCTCCTGAATAGTTCTGCCATCCTCTTCAGAGCAAAAGACTTGATTAATTTCTATTTAACTGGGTTCTCTGGATTATCCTCAGGCGGTAGGGTGAAATTTGACTTCAGCTCAGTCCAAAGATCATTTTTCTGCATATCATTGACATAAGACACCTCAGGGTCTTCTGTAGCCGGCTTAAACCATTGCTGGATGCTTATCGGGATCTTGTCCCTAACCAGAACCCCGCACTGAGCAACAAATGCGCTCTTTGTCCGGAGGGGTTCAATAGGTTGGCCGTCGGGCGCGATTGCTATGATCTCAAACTTTTCATCCGAGCTCAACTTTTTCTTCGGGCCTCGTCTCTTTACCGAAGTTGTGCTCGGTTCGGAGGGCTAGAAAAAAGAACAAAGACTTAATTAATATGTGTACATACCAAAACAATGAATGCATCAATCAGCTAGTCAGCATAGGCTTAACTAATATATATACCTGGCCGGACTCGGTTCGGTCACCGGAGCCGTCATCACGGTCTCCTTCTTGCACCGGCATTGGGTCACCGGAGCCGTCCTCATGTTCTTCTTCTTGCACCGGCATTAGGTCACCGTAGCCAGCTTGTTCACCCTCTCCTCCAGACCATCGATTTCGTTGAGAAACAATGAGATGGCATCACTTCCTTCTGCGATTATGTCCCTCAACAATGCTTCTTTTGTTGCTTCGTCTAGGGCGGTGTCCATAGTTTCTACAAATATTTACAACATGGCAATTATTATTCAAACATGACAGATGGATATATTAGTGCCAAACGTAGAACTAGCTACCTAATCATAGTAAGCTATCGGGAGGGTGTATATATCGACAACGACGACACTACATCTATGTCCCTCGATGACCCTCGTTCCCGATAAAAAAAGAGGAAGAAGAAGAAAAATAAGAGGAGAAGAAAGAATAGAGGAGAAGAACCCTCAACCCCTAGACGACCCTCTTCTTCCTCTCATGTTCGAGAGGATCGCCGAGTGGTCGGGAGGTTGCCTAGTGTCAAAGGATTCAACAAAACCATGTCTTCATCATTAGGCGAAAGTAACATGTGCATGATGGTACGAAGCTCTTCAAAGTTGTTCTGGAACGGAGTCCCAGATAGGATAATTCCCTTTTTGGTAAAAAGTTCAGCAAGAGCCTTCCGAATATCGCTATTTGGAAGGCCTTTGCTGAATTCGTACCAAAAAGCGGATTATTCTATCCGGGACTCCATTCCAGAATAACTTTGCAGAACTTCGTACCAACATGCCCTGGTTACTTCCGGCTAATGATGAAGGCATGAATTTCTTCAATACTTTGACACTAGGAAACCTCTCTCTACTTCCGGCTAATAAGAAGAAGAAGAAGAAGAAGAAAAGAAGAAAAAAAAGAGGAGAAGAAGAAAGGAATAGTGGAGAAAAGAGAAAATAGAATATATTCTATTTTCTCTTCTTCTCCACTATTCCTTTCTTCTTCTCCTCTTCTTTTTCTTCTTTTTTCTTCTTCTTATTTATTTCTCCTCTTCTTTTCGGTAGAGGAAACCCTAAATAGCTAGCAAGTATCGTGGGTGTGAGATACATGTGGCCTTCGGTGTCGGACACTACATCCACGTCCCACAAGTGACGTGGGCGTCGAAGCCCGCGCCACTTGTGGGATGTGGGTGTAGTGTCCGACACCGACGGTACATGTATCTCACACCGACGATACTTTCTATTTAGGGTTTCTCCTCTACCGCTCCTCGACCTCTCGACGACCCTTGTTCCCGATAAAATAAAGAGGAAGAAGAAGAAGAAAAAAGAACAAAAGAAAGAATAGAGGAGAAGACTTCCTCTTCTTCCTCTGCTCTTCTTCTCCCTCTTCTTCCCCTTCTTCCTCGCCTCTCTCATGAATGTCCGACATTCTCGACCCCCCCCCCATGTGTCGAAGAAATAAAAGAAGAAAAAAAAGAAGAGAAGAAGAAAGGAATAGAGGAGAAAAGAGAAAATAGAATATATATTCTAATTTTCTCTTCTTCTCCTCTTCCTTTTCTTCCTCTCCTCGTCTTCTCCTTCTTCTTCTCCTTCTTTCTCTACTTATTTTCCTTTTCCTTATTTTACTTTTTCCTCTCCACTAACATCATCATATATATGAAAAAATGCATATATGAAAAAAAAACATCATCATATATATCATCATCATATATATCATCTATCATCTATGAACAAAAATATTCCTAGATACATAAAAAATTTCTACAAATGAAAATAACCTAAAAAAATCATATGATCATTTATGAACAAAAAAAACATCATTTGATCATCTATCATCTATGAACAAAAAAATCATCATTTGATCATCTATCATCTATGAACAAAAATATTCATCATTTGATCATCTATCATCTATAAACAAAAATATTCCTACATACATAAAAAAATTCTACAAATGAAAATAACCTAAAAAAATCATATGATCATCTATGAACAAAAAAAACATCATTTGATCATCTATCATGCATCTATGAACAAAAAAATCATCATTTGATCTCTATCATCTATGAACAAAAATTTGCAAAGGGATGGCGCCGGCGGCCGGTCCAAGCTAAGGAGAGGTCGGCGGCGAGGATGGCGTCGGGGCAGGGGCGCGGGCGACGGCGAGGGCGGGCCGGGGCGGTGCGCGGGCGACGGCGACGGGGGCGGGCCGGGGCGGCGCGCGGGCGACGGCGACGGGGGCGGGCCGGGGCGGCCGCGTCGGGGCAGGGGCGGGCCGGGGCAGGGGCCCGGGCGACGGCGAGGGCGCGGGCGTCAGCGGGCGATGGCGGGCGACGGCGAGGGCGCGGGCGACGACGGGCACGGGCGAGGCGACGGCGACGGCGGGGCAGCCTGGCGGCGTCGGCATCGGGGCGGCAACTGCGAGAGACGGGAGTGAAAATTTCCAAAGTCTGAACTTATATAGCAACCCGGGACTAAAGGTGGGCATTAGTCCCGGTTGGTGCCACCAACCGGGACCAAAGGCCAATTTTCGGCAGCCCAAAGGGCAGGAAGCAGCGGCCTTTGGTCCCTGTTGGTGGCACCAACCGGGACTAAAGGGGTGCAATGGTCACGGTTGGTGGCACGAACCGTGACCAATGCACCCTTTAGTCCCGGTTGGTGCCACCAACCGGGACCAATGCCCTTGTGCTGCCCGCGCCCAAAAGTTTAGTCCCACATCGCTAGCGGAAGGGCGCCGGCACTGGTTTATAAGCCCTGCTGTGCCTCTCCATTCGAGCTCCTCTCTAATGCAGGCTTTCGGGCCTAAACTTGCTACTGCCTGTGGTCCTATTGGGCCTCTGCGGGCCTGAATCCTGGCGCATGTAGGGTTTCTAGTCGTATTCAGGCCGTGGAGGCCCAGTAGGTGGCATTTTTTTTGGTTTTTTTCTTTTTTATTTCTACATTTTTTTGGTTTTTTATTTTTTTATTTCTACTTAAAACTAAATACTTACAGTTTTTTAGTGATTTCTTTTTGCTTGTAGGTCACAAAAATTATAAACTTTCTGTTAGTGCCATTAGTTTTAAATTTTGAATAGTTTAAATTTGAATTTTTAAAAATTTGTGTGAATCACTAGTTTATGAATAACTTTACTATAAAAATAGAATTTTTTTCTATTTATTTTTTATTTATACTTACAACTAAATACTTATAGTTTTTTAGTGATTTCTTTTTGATTTTAGGTCACAAAAATTATATACTTTCTGTTAGTGCCATTAGTTTTATAGTAAAGTATAGTTTAAATTGGAATTTTATAAAATTTGTGTGAATCACTAGTTTATGAATAACTTTACTATAGAAATAGAAATATTTTTCTATTTATTTTTTATTTATACTTACAACTAAATACTTATAGTTTTTTAGTGATTTCTTTTTGATTTTAGGTCACAAAAAATATAAACTTTCTGTTAGTGCCATTAGTTTTAAAATTTTGAATAGTTTAAATTGGAATTTTATAAAATTTGTGTGAATCACTAGTTTATGAATAACTTTACTATAAAAATAGAATTTTTTTTCTTCTTTGCTATTTATTTTTATTTATACATACAATTAAATTCTTATAGTTTGATTTTAGGTCACAAAAATTATATTCTTTTTGCTATTGAAGAATATTATAGTTTTATTTTAGTTGATCATAACATAATATTTTAATTGATTGTTTTTATTTTCATAAAAGTTTTGTAGTTCATTCTCTTTGCTATTAATTTATTCTTTGAGCTAAATGACTCTGAAATTGGAAAGCATTTCAAAATGAACTCTGAAAAGGTTGAAAGTTGGCATGGTATCATCATTTCACCCACATAGCATGTTCCAAAAAGTAGAGAGGGTTACGACAAAAACTTGATGCACTTCGTGTACAAAATGGACAATCACTTTCGAAGTATCAATGTTTCGAACCATAAGACATGAAAGCATTTCAAATGAACTCTGAAAAAGTTGAAAGTTGGGATGGTATCATAATTTCACCCACATAGCATTTGCTTATTGCGGGAGAAAGTCTTCACTTTTTCTTCGCTTGTGTCATTTGCTTATTGCGCCATAACCATGGATAATCTTCATTGTTTATCAGGATGCTTGGGTCAACCTTGACATCGAAGGGAGGAATTTCATGAAACTTTTCATAATCTTCAGACATGTCTGTCTTGCCGCCCACTCCCAGGATGTCCCTTTTTCCTGAAAGAACTATGTGGCGCTTTGGCTCATCGTATGATGTATTCGCTTCCTTATCTTTTCTTTTTCTCGGTTTGGTAGACATGTCCTTGACATAGATAACCTGTGCCAGATCATTGGCTAGGACGAACGGTTCGTCAGTGTACCCAAGATTTTTCAGATCCACTGTTGTCATTCCGTACTGTGGGTCTACCTGTACCCCACCGCCTAACAGATTGACCCATTTGCACTTAAACAAAGGGACCTTAAAATCAGGTCCATAGTCAAGTTCCCATATGTCCACTATGTAACCATAATATGTGTCCTTTCCGCTCTCGGTTGCTGCATCAAAGCGGACACCGCTGTTTTGGTTGGTGCTCTTTTGATCTTGGGCGATCGTGTAAAATGTATTCCCATTTATCTCGTATCCTTTGTAAGTCAATACAGTCAAAGATGGTCCCCTGGACAACAAGTACAACTCATCACAAACAGTGTTGTCACCTCTGAGACGTGTTTCCAACCAACTGCTGAAAGTCCTGATGTGTTCACATGTAATCCAGTCGTCGCACTGCTCCGGGTGTTTGGAGCACAGACTGTTCTTGTGTTCATCGACATACGGGGTCACCAAGGTAGAGTTCTGTAGAACTGTGTAGTGTGCTTGAGGTCAAGAATATCCGTCCCTGCATATTATTGAGTCTCTTCCAAGAGTGCCTTTTCCAGTCAGTCTCCCCTCATACCGCGATTTAGGGAGACATATCTTGTTAAGGCCAGGAATGAAGTCAACACAAAACCCGATAACATCCTCTGTTTGATGGCCCATGGAGATGCTTCCTTCTGTCCTAGCGCGGTTACGGACATATTTCTTTAGGACTCCCATGAACCTCTCAAAGGGGAACATATTTTGTAGAAATACGGGCCGCAGGATGACAATCTCGTCGACTAGATGAACTAGGACGTGCGTCATGATATTGAAGAAGGATGGTGGGAACACCAGCTCGAAACTGACAAGACATTGCGCCACATCACTCCTTAGCCTTGGTACGATTTCTGGATCGATCACCTTCTGAGAGATTGCATTGAGGAATGCACATAGCTTCACAATGGCTAATCGGACGTTTTCCGGTAGAAGCCCCCTCAATGCAACCGGAAGCAGTTGCGTCATAATCATGTGGCAGTCATGAGACTTTAGGTTCTGAAACTTTTTCTCTGGCATATTTATTATTCCCTTTATATTCGATGAGAAGCCAGTCATGACCTTCATACTGAGCAGGCATTCAAAGAAGATTTCTTTCTCTTCTTTTGTAAGAGCGTAGCTGGCAGGACCTTTATACTGCTTCGGAGGCATGCCGTCTTTTTCGTGCAAATGTTGCAAGTCCTCTCGTGCCTCAGGTGTATCTTTTGTCTTCCCATACACGCCCAAGAAGCCTAGCAGGTTCACGCAAAGGTTCTTCGTCACGTGCATCACGTCGATTGAGGAGCGGACCTCTAGGTCTTCCCAGTAGGGTAGGTCCCAAAATATAGATTTCTTCTTCCACATGGGTGCGTGTCCCTCAGCGTCATTCGGCGTAGCTAGTCCACCGGGACCCTTTCCAAAGATTACGTAGTGTAAATCATTGACCAGGGGGTAGGGCGTGCCCCCCTCCCTCGTGGGCAGGGTGTGGCCCCCTTTGGAACTTCTTGCGCTCAATATTTTTTATATATTCTGGAAATGACTTCCGTGAAGTTTCAGGACTTTTGGAGCTGTGCAGAATTGGTGTCTTGTATTTGCTCCTTTTCCAGCCCAGAATGCTAGCTGCCGACATTCTCCCTCTTTATGTAAACCTTGCAAAATAAGAGAGAATAGGCATAAGTATTGTTCAATAATGTGTAATAACAGCCCATAATGCAATAAATATCGATATAAAAGCATGATATAAAATGGACGTCTCATGGAGCCATCGAACATTCCGACGGCAACATAGTGGAACTCTCAATGAAAGCACCAATGTCGGTGTCAAAAACGGTGGATCTCGGGTAGGGGGTCCCGAACTATGCGTCTAAGGTTGGTGGTAACAGGAGACAGGGGACACGAAGTTTTACCCAGGTTCGGGCCCTCTTGATGGAGGTAATACCCTAAGTCCTGCTTGATTGATATTGATGAGTATGAGGGTTACAAGAGTTGATCTACCATGAGATCGTAATGGCTAAAACCCTAGAAGTCTTGTCTGTCAGATTATGATTGCCTGTATGGACTAAACCCTCCGGTTTATATAGACACCGGAGGGGACTAGGGTTATACAAAGTCGGTTACAAAGAAAGGAAATAATACATACGGACGCCTAGCTTGCCTTCCACGCAAAGGACAGTCCCATCCAGACACAAGGAGAAGTGTAATGTCTTGTATCTTCATAGCCCATTTGTCCGGCCCATGTTACACAGGACGGACACCAGAGGACCCCTTAATCCAGGGCTCCCTCACTCCCTACACCATATTTTAGCATCCTCGCACCGGCATCAAGTCCCAAGCGCTGGGCGACTTCCTCGTGAACTGGGCCGAAAGCCAGTACCTGCTGCCCGCGTCGGATTCCACCCATTGGAGGATGCACTTTGACAGCTCAAAGATGCGCACCGGTCTGGGAGCCGGCATCATCCTCACCTCTCCCAAAGGCGACAAGCTCCGATACACGCTGCAAATTCACTTTGCTACCTCCAATAATGTGGCTGAGTACGAGGCGCTCGTACACGGACTTCGACTGGCCAAGGAGATTGGCATCCAACGATTCTATGTTACGGTGACTCGGACTTAGCGGTCCAGCAGTCGTTAGGTGACTTGGACACCAAGGATGCAAACATGGCGAGCTACCGCTTCCTCGTCCAGCATATCAGCGGATATTTTGACGGGTGCGAGTTCCTTCATGTGCCACGGGCCGACAACGAGCAACCTGACGCCCTGGCATGGGTCGGTTCCACCCGGCAAGCAATACCAGCCGGCGTCTCCCTCTAGTGCCTCCGCAAGAAGTCTATCAAGCCTTTACCGGAATTAGAATCCATCTTCGTGCCAGTTACCACCGGAACAGTCAAATCCGACTCGGGGGCTGCAGCAGCTGGTCCGGGGACTTCGGCAGGCGGCTCGGGGATTACAGCAGTCGCACCCGGCCCTGGGACTCCAGACCCGGCCCGGGGGCTGCAACAGACGGCCCGGGGAGTTCAATAGGCGGCTCAGGGACTACAGCAGCGGCACCCGGCCCGGGGACTTCACCTGGCCCAGGGGCTGCAGCAGCCGGCTCGGGGACGTCAAAAACGCAGCAAGCAGCGGCCGACTCCAACCCGCCGCCTCCCAACCCAACCGCCTTGGCACCAGTGGCCGTGATGATAGTGGTCAAAGTACCATCAAAGGTGCAGCCCATCCTGAACTTCCTGGTGAGCGGAGAGCTACCAGCCGATGAAATCTTGGCCCGACAGGTGCAACACCGGCAGCAGCATACACAATAGTAAACAGAGAGCTTTTCAGGCATAGTGTCATGGGCGTGTTCCAATGCTGCATAGAGCCAGTGAAGGGCAGAGCAATCCTCAAAGATATCCATCAAGGCGAGTGCAGCCACCATCCGGCCTCCAGATTCCTTGTCGCCAAAGCTTTTTGCCATGGTTTCTTCTGGCCGACTGCTTTGGACGACGCCAAGGACTTGGTCAAGAAGTACAACGGATGCCAACGTTTCAACTCCATGCAGAACCTACCGGCTTCTGCACTCAAGACCATTCCCCTCACTTGGCCTTTCGCCGTCTAGGGGCTGGACATGGTGGGCCCATTCAAGACAACACGCAGCAGCATGACCCATCTGCTCGATGCCGTGGACAAATTCACCAAGTGGATTAAAGCAAAGCCAATCAAGAAACTAAATGGTTCGGCTGTTGTGACTTTCATCGTGGAGATCACCGTCCGGTACGGCATACCACACAACATCATCACGGACAACAGAACGAATTTTGCCAAAGGCGCCTAGGCCCGTTTCTGCATGACACAGGGCATCCGACTAGACTTACCGTTTGTTGCCCATCCACAGTCAAACCGCCAGGTGGAAGGAGAAAACAACATCATCCTATCCAGAATCAAGCCCCGACTGGTCGAGCCGCTGGTCGCTTCCGGCCATCCTTTGGAGTCTCCGGACAACACCAAACAAAGCAACCGGCTTCACTCCCTTCTTCCTCGTGTATGGGGCCGAGGCCGTCATCCCAACTGACATCGAGTTTGACTCACCTCGCATCACCATGCACACGGAGGTGGAGGCGAAGGAAGCACGAGAAGACGGTATCGACTTGCTGGAAGAGGACCAACTGCTAGCACTCAGCCACTCCGCCATCTACCAGCAGGGTCTGCGCTGCTATCATAACCAAAAGGTCAGGCCTCAATCCTTTTGAGAGGGGGACCTTGTGCTCCGACTAATTCAACGAACAGCCGGCCAGCACAAGCTCTCAGCCCCTTGGTAGGGCCGTTTTGTCATCAGCAATGCCTTGGGCAATGACTCCTACTACCTCATCGACGCACAGAAGCCTACGGTGCGCAAGAGAGATGATTCCGGAAAAGAGACAGAGTGCCCATGGAACGCAAATCTCCTTCGACGATTTTACAGTTAATGCAGCATGTACCACGCTACCTTTTGTATTAAGAGCAGATACATCGGGTCCCTTGAGGAGCACTTGGGGTCTACCATTTTTATCTATATGATAAGATTATGCCTGTGAAATTTGTTTTTCATTCCATTGCCCGGCACCGGATTCGACCAGTCGGCCCGGGGGCTCGCCGCCTTGTCCTATGCTAACGCTACCTGCAGCCGGAAAAGTAGTGTGCCCACGTCTAAAGCCCTCTCTCGCCTTAAGCCGCAGCTCGCAGAGCTACTGTCAGGCTGGCAAGAGCTGAAGGTAGGAAACGGTGTCCACATGAAAAATGACTAAGAAAAATGCGCCAGCATAGGCCTGAAGGAAATATGCCCTAGAGGCAATAATAAAGTTGTTATTTATATTTCCTTATATCATGACAAATGTTTATTATTCATGCTAGAATTGTATTAACCGGACACTTAGTACATGTGTGAATACATAGACAAAAAGAATGTCACTAGTATGCCTCTACTTGACTAGCTCGTGGAATCAATGATGGTTATGTTTCCTAACCATAGACATGAGTTTTCACTTGATTTATAGAATCACATCATTAGAGAATGATGTGATTGAATTGAACCATACGTTTGCTTAGCATGATGATCATTTAGTTTGTTGCTATTGCTTTCTCCATAACTTATACATGTTCCTATGACTATGAGATCATGCAACTCCCGAATACCGGAGGAACACTTTATGTGCTACCAAACATCACAATGTAAATGGGTGATTATAAAGCTGCTCTATAGGTGTCGCCGATGGTGTTTGTTGAGTTGGCATAGATCGAGATTAGGGTTTGTCACTCTGATTGTCGATGAGGTATCTCTAGGCCCTCACGGTAATGCACATCACTATAAGCCTTGGAAGCAATGTGACTAATGAGTTAGTTACGGGATGCTGCATTACGGAACGAGTGAAGAGACTTGCTGGTAACGAGATTAAACTAGGTATTGAGATACCGACGATCGAATCTCGGGCAAGTAACATACTGATGACAAAGGGAACAACATATATCGTTATGTGGTTTGACTGATAAATATCTTCGTAGAATATGTGGGAGCCAATATGAACATCTAGGTTCTGCTATTGGTTATTGACCGGAGACGTGTCTCAGTCATGTCTACATAGTTCTCGAACCCGTAGGGTCCGCACGTTTAACGTTCGGTGGCGATCGGTATTATGAGTTCATGTGTTTTGATTTACCAAAGGTAGTTCGGAGTCCCGAATGTGATCACGGACATGACGAGGAGTCTCGAAATGGTCGAGACATAAATATTGATATATTGGATGACTATATTTAGACACCAGATGGGTTCTGGGGGTCATCGGATAATTATCTGGGTGTTGGGGGGTTATTGGAACCCCCGAGGGGAACTAATGGGCCACATGGGCCTTAGTGGAGAGCGAGAGGGCCGGCCAAGGCGAGGCCATGCGGCCCCTCCCCTCTAGTCCGAATTGGACTAGGGAAGGGGGCGACGCCCCCCTTTCCTTCTCTTCTCTCCCTCTCGTTCCTTACCCCTTCTTCCTCCTAGTAGGACTAGGAAAGGGGAGTCCTACTCCTATTAGGAGGAGGACACCTCCTCTCCTGGCGCGCCTCTAGGGTCGGCCGACCTCCCCACTTGCTCCTTTATATACAGGGGCAACGGGGCATCCCATAGACACACAAGTTGATCATTGATCTCTTAGCCGTGTGCGGTGCCCCCTCCACTATAATCCACCTCGGTCATATCATCATAGTGCTTAGGCGAAGCCCTGCACCGGTAGCATCATCGTCACCATCATCACGCCATCGTGCTGATGAAGCTCTCCCTCGACACTCAGCTGGATCGAGAGTTCGTGGAACGTCACCAAGCCAAACGTGTGCAGATCATGGAGGTGTCGTACTTCCGGTACTAGGATCGGTTGGATCGTGAAGATGTACGACTACATCAACCGCGTTTTCATAATGCTTCCACTTACGGTCTACGAGGGTACGTGGACAACACTCTTCCCCTCTCGTTTCTATGCATCACCATGATAGATTTTGCATGTGCATAGGATTTTTTTTGAAATTACTGCCTTCCCCAACAGTGGCATCAGACCCAGGTCTATGCGTAGATGTTATATGCACGAGTAGAACACAAAGGAGTTGTGGGCGTGGGTACATACATATTGCTTGCCGTCAGTAGTTGATTCTTGATTCGACGGTATTGTTGGATGAAGCGGCCCAGACCGACAATACGCATACGCTTACACAAGATTGGTTCTACCAACGTGCTTCGCACACAAGTGGCTGGTGGGTGTCAGTTCCTCCAAGTTTAGTTGAATCGGATTCAATGAACAGGGTTCTTTCTGAAGATCAAAAAGCATCACTATACCGTGTTGTGGTTTTTGATACGTAGGTAAGAACGCTTCTTGCTAAGCCCGTAGCAGCCACAAAAAACATGCAACAACAAAGCAGAGGACGTCTAACTTGTTTTTGGAGGGCATGTTGTGATGTGATATGGTCAAGACATGATGCTAAATTTTATTGTATGAGATGATCATGTTTTGTAACACAGATATCGGTAACTGGCAGGAGCCATATGGTTGTCGCTTTATTGTATGAAATGCAATCGCCATGTAATTCTTAACTTTATCACTAAACGATAGCGATAGTCGTACAAGCAATAGTTGGCGAGATGACAATGATGCTTCGATGGAGATCAAGGTGTCAAGCCGGTGATTACGGTGATCATGACGGTGCTTTGGAGATGGACATCAAAGGCACAAGATGATGATGGCCATATCATATGATTTATTTTGATTGCATGTCATGTTTATCCTTTATGCATCTTATTTTGCTTAGTTCGGTGGTAGCATTATAAGATGATCTCTCACTAAATTTCAAGGTATAACTGTTCTCCCTGAGTATGCACCGTTGCTACAGTTCGTCGTGCCGAGACACCATGTGATGATCGGGTGAGATAAGCTCTACGTTTATATACAATGGGTGCAAGCCAGTTTTGCACACACAGAATACTCGGGTTAAACTTGACGAGCCTACCATATGCAAATATGGCCTCGGAACACTGAGACCGAAAGGTCGAGCGTGAATCATATAGTAGATATGATCAACATAGTGATGTTCGCCATTGAAAACTACTCCATCTCACGTGATGATCGGACATGGGTTAGTTGATATGGATCACGTGATCACTTAGATGATTAGAGAGATGTCTATCTAAGTGGGATTTCTTAAATAATTTGATTAATTGAACTTTAATTTATCATGAACTTAGTACCTGATAGTATTTTGCATGTCTATGTTGCTGTAGATAGAAGGCCCGTGCTGTTGTTCAGTTGAATTTTAATGCAGTCCTAGAGAAACTGTGACGCCCCAAGACCGGAGCTTCAGTTGCCTTTCTTGTTTTCCGAGATTCTTCATGTGATTTGTTTGGTTTGTTGCTTTCTTTTTTTTGCATCATGTGCATTGCATCATATCATGTTGCACCTCAAGTTTATTGTTCGCAGCTTCAGTTGTCCAATTAAATTGTATGGATCTTCGATTTATTTAAATTGAGGGAACTCATATGGTGATTTCTCTATATAACATATTGTAACGCCCTCGATGCGGATATATCTCCCACGTGTCGAAGCATGACTTAGAGGCATAACCGCATTGAAAGCAATGTCGCAAGTGAGGTAATCTTCGCAAACAACCCATGTACATAAATAAAGGGGAAAGGTACATAGTTGGTTTACACTCGCCACATCACACAAATACATAAATAAGTCATTACATTCATCCAAAGCACTCAAGGTCTGACTACGGAACCAAAATAAAGATCAACCCCCAAATGCGACAAAGTCCCCGATCGCCCCAACTGGGCACCACTACTGATCATCTCGGAAAGACACGTAGTAACGACGAGAGTCTTCATCGAACTCCCACTTGAGCTCGGTCATATCATCTGGAGCGGTATCATCGGTCCCTGCATCTGGTTTTGGAAGTAATATGTGAGTCACGGGGACTCAGCAATCTCACACCCTCGCGATCAAGACTATTTAAGCTTATAGGAAAGGTAAAGGTATGATATGGAGCTGCAGCAAGCGACTAGCATATATGGTGGCTAACATGCGCAAATGAGAGCGAGAAGAGAAGGCAGAAGCACGGTCGAACAACTATGATTAAGAAGTGATCCTAGAACAACCTACGTCAAGCATTACTCCAACACCGTGTTCACTTCCCGAACTCCACCGAGAAGAGACCATCACGGTTACGCACGCGGTTGGTGCATTTTAATTAAATTAAGTTTCAGGTTATCTACAACCGGACATTAACAAGTTCCCATCTGCACATAACCACGGGCACGGCTTTCGAAAGTTCAAATCCCTGCAGGGGAGTCCCAACTTAGCCCGTCACAAGCTATCATGGTCAACGAAGGATATTCCTTATCCCAAGATATTCAGATCAGACTCGGCATCCCGGTTACAAGACATCTCGACAATGGTAAAACTAAACCAGCAAAGCCACCCGAATGTGACGACAAATCCCGATAGGAGCTGCACATATCTCGTTCTCAGGGCACACCGGATTGTCCAAGGTTCCGGTAGGCCAGCCCAGAGTTGCCCATGGTGGCCACTGGCAGCTGACAGGTTGGACCAACACTCAGAGGAGCATTGGCCCGGGGGTTTAAATAAAGATGACCCTTGAGTCCGCGGAACCCAAGGGAAAAAGAGGCTAGGTGGCGAATGGTGGCGGAACCCATGCTGGAGGAGTTTTATTCAGGGCGAAGTGTCAAGGGGTTCCCATTATAACCCAACCGTGTAAGGAACGCAAAATCCGGGAACATAACACCGATATGACGGAAACTAGGGCGGCAAGAGTGGAACAAAACACCAGGCATAAGGCCGAGCCTTCCTTCCTTTACCAAGTATATAGGTGCATTAAGATAAACAAGATAATATGGTGATATCCCATCAATGAACATGTTCCAACAAGGAACGATCTCCAATCTTCACCTGCAACTAGCAACGCTATAAGAGGGGCTGAGCAAAGCGGTTACATAGACAAACAACGGTTTGCTAGGACATGGTGGGTTAGAGGTTTGACATGGCAAATGGGAGGCATGATAAGCAAGTGGTCGGTATCATAGCGTAGGCATAGCAAAAGAGCGAGCATCTAGTAAGCAAAGATAGAAGTGATTTCGAGGGTATGGTCATCTTGCCTGCAAAGTTCTCAGAGTTGCCTTGATCCTCGAAAGCATACTCAACGGGCTCCTCGTTCACGTACTCGTCTCCCGGCTCTACCCAAGCATGAACAACAAGCAAAAGGGGAGAGAATCAACCACGTGCAATGCTCAAACAACATGATGCAAACATGGTATGATATGCGGGATGCGATATGTGATGCATATGCAAGATTTGGAAAAGAATTATTGAACCTGGCCTCAACTTGGAAAACCAAGAGTGCCACTGGAAAGGTGAGTTGATTTTGGTTGAAATCGATATAAAGATCACCGGAATCGGATGAACGGTTTGGAAATGGCAAGCAAAACAAATATGGCACCGGTCTGCGATAAACAGCAAGTAGCCTTCTAAATGCATCAAGAACAACATGCTACAGCACTCCACTATGAAAACAAAATACATGGCAGGGATTCACTCATGATGCTTGACAAAAGATGAACACTGAGTTACGGCTAATTCACTCATTAATAGGTTCAAACAAGCCTGGAAAAAGTGCAAATGATAACAGGTTTCAGACTTAGTGAAATTAACAGCATGTCAGGAATTTATCATCAGGAAGCAATGTTTAGAGCACGATAACTACATGCTATAGGAACATATCATGGCAAAGCAAGGAATGGCATGAAGCTACTCTAAGCATATAACATAAGTCCCTTAGTGACCATGAGCCAAAAGGGATCAGAAAATACAATTGCAAGCATGTGAACATAGCAAAAACATAAACAGATTCAAACTTGGTGAAAAACTGGAGCATGCAAAACAGATTAACAAGTAGGCATGTTTACGAGCTCGATGCACTCACTACGAGGCATTGCATGACAAACTAAGCATACACCCAGCAAATAGACATGGCATAGAAGCTAGAAATGGAAAAAACAACATCATAGCATGCACGGATCAAGAACAACATCCTCGGCAAAATTGCTAAACATGTTAACAATCTGCCAGGAACATTTTATAGCAAAGTAGAGCTCGATTGACTCAAGCTAGGGTGCTCCATAATTGCAAATAAAGACATGGATGGATAGAGCACAACATTATCTACAAAACATCCTTACTGATCATGCTCAAAAGAGGCACGGATCACTAGTAAAGCAACATGAACATATGGCATAAAAATAATAACATGGCAAGGACTTTGTTAAATTTTAAGTCCCTTAAATCAGCATCATTGAGTAAGCTACTTTGCATGCTTGTGCTAGTCACCACAAAGACCACAAAAATACATGGCATACACCACTGTAAGATAACATGGCATTCTTCAAAACACATGTAGAGCTTAGGATCATAGCATGCACACATTAATCATGGCAAAAATGACAAAAGTGCATTTGCTGAAATAGATCTGAAACTATCCTCACATAGCCCTCTTCCAACAGCATTTAGGGCATCAATTTGAGCTCAAATGAAAATTATGCAATGAGATGAAATGATGTACTCGTCGAGACAAACAATTTGATATGCTACACACACGAATCGGAGCTACGATGAGGAAGTTATGGCATGTCAAAGTATGCAAAAAAAAACTAGGGTTACGGGGAAAAGTCAACCCGAGGTGGATCTGGATCTGGGCACTGTAGCTTCACGTGAACCGAGGATCGCCGGCCGGAGTTCAAGCTGGAGGAAGGTCGCCGGAGGGAGGGAGATGGCTGATCCGGTACAGGGCGGCGCCGGCGAGCACCCGCGGCGGCTCGGCGAGGCGATGAGGGGCGCGACGTCTCGGACGGCGTGGCGGAGAAGGCAGGCGGCGAAGGGCGGCGGTCGCCAGCGAGGGGCGTCGCCGGCTGCGCGGCGGGGCGGCAGAGGCGGACGAGCGGCGCTAGGGCGGAGGAGAGGCGTGGCCCGGTGGCGGCGCGGGAGGGCCCGACCTGGGCCGGGACGGGCCGCGGCAGTGGGAGGAGGCGGCCGGCCACGTGGTAGCCTCCGATTGGCTGTGGGCGGCGGTGGCAAGGCATCCGGCGGGGACGGACACGTCCGCGTGCAGAGGAGCGAATTTCTAGGGTTTCGGGGAGAGATGACCCGGGATTTTTTGGAGGGGATCTATTTATAGAGGTAGAGGGAGCTAGGAAGCTCCAAATGAGGTGTGGTTTTTAGCCACGCGATCGTGATCGAACCATCTAGATGATGGAGGAGGTTTAGGTGGGTTTTGGGCCACTTTGGAGGGTTGTTGGCTGCAACACACACGAGGCCTTTTCGGTCCCTCGGTTAACCATTGGAGTATCAACGAAGTCCGAATGGCACGAAACTTGACAGGCAGTCTACCGGTAGTAAACCAAGCCCGCGTGACATGTCTTGGTCCAATCCAAAAGCGTTTAACACCCGCACACGAAAAGAGGTAGAAAGGGACACCAGAGGACATAGGAGCGCCGGAATGCAAAACAGACAACGGGGAAAATGCTCGGATGCATGAGACGAACACGTATGCAAATGCAATGCACATGATGACATGATATGAGATGCATGACAAAGACAAAACACACGGAGACTAAAACCCGACAACGAGGAAATAACATAACTTAGTCCCGGAAACAGCAAGAGTCGGAATACAAGTAAGGTAAATTACATCCGGGTGTTACAACACTCCACCACTAGAAATGATCTCATCCCGAGATCTAGGACTGGAAAAACTCCGGGTAGTCAGAACGGAGGTGATCCTTGCGTTCCCAGGTGGCTTCACAGTCGGAATGATGTGACCACTTGACTTTGAGGAATTTGATAGACTTGTTGCGAGTCTTGCGCTCAGTTTCTTCAAGAATAGCAACGGGGTGCTCACGATAAGACATGTCTTCTTGGATATCAATGTCTTCGAAGTTGACGGTGCGGTCAGGGGTCTTGAAGCACTTGCGGAGTTAAAACAGGTGAAACACGTCGTGCATGTTTGAAAAGTTGGAGGGAAGCTCAAGTTGATAGGTGAGATCGCCTCTCTTGCTGACGATCTTGAAAGGACCCATGTATCTAGGGGCAAGCTTCCCTTTGATACCGAAGCGACGAGTACCTTTCATTGGAGAGACACGGAGGTAGACATGGTCTCCGATCTCGAAAGCCAAATCACAATGCTTGCTATAATAGATACTCTTCTGGCACGATTGCGCGGCTTTGAGATTATCATGAATGACTTTGCACATCTCTTCTACCTCTGTGATCAAGTCATTGCCAAGAAGTTGACGTTCACCAGTCTCTGACTAGTTAAGAGGAGTACGACACTTCCTGCCATAGAGAATTTCAAATGGGGCCTTGCCCAAACTTGCTTGGAAACTGTTGTTGTAGGAAAACTCGGCATATGGAAGACAATCTTCCCACTTCATACCGAAAGAGATGACGCAAGCCCTGAGCATATCTTCAAGAATCTGATTTACTCGCTCGACTTGGCCACTAGTTTGAGGATGAAAGGTTGTGCTGAAATGGATGTTGGTGCCCATGGCCTTCTGAAAAGAATCCGAAAACTTGGAGGTGAAGATGCTGTCACGATCTGAAGATATCAACTACGGAATGCCATGCAGAGAGACAATCCGAGAGGTATATAGCTCTGCCAATTGAGCTACTCTGATAGATTCTTTGATAGGAAGGAAATGAGCCACTTTAGTGAGTTTGTCGATGACAACGAAGATAGCATCATTGCCATGCTTGGACTTCGGAAATCCCATCATGAAGTCTATCTCAATATGGTCAAACTTCCATTATGGAATGGCAAGAGGTTGGAGGAGACCAGCTGGTCGTTGATGTTCTACCTTCACTCTTCTGCAGACATTACATTCATTCATGAACTGAGCAATCTCACGCTTCATTCGAGTCCACCAATACAACTGCTTGATGTCATGGTACATCTTTGAACTTCCAGGGTGGATAGAGAGGAGTGAATTGTGAGCCTCATTCATAATGATTTTGCGAAGGTCACCTTTAGGCACAACAATGCGATCCTCGAAAAATAGAGTATCCCTGTCATCAAGGCGATAGCACTTGTACTTAGGTTGACTCTTGGCAATCTCAATCTTCACCTTCTTCACCATAGCATCAAGAAGTTGAGCCTCGCGAATATGATCTTCCAAAGTAGGAGAGACTTGGAGGTTGGCCAGAAATCCTTGAGGAACAACTTCCAGATTGAGTTTGCGGAAAGCTTCACCAAGCTCGGGTTGATAAGGCTTGATAATCAGACTGTTGCAGTAAGCCTTCCTGCTCAATCCGTCAGCAATTTCATTGGCCTTGCCTGGAGTATACTCGATAATCGGATTAAACTCTTGAATCATTTCAACCTAACGAGTTTGTCTGAGGTTGAGGTTTGGCTGAGTGAAGATTTACTTGAGACTCTTATGATCAGTGAAGATGTCCACTTTTCTTCCCAATAGGAGATGTCTCCAAGTTAAAAGAGCATGCACAACTGCCGCCAACTCGAGGTCATGAGTGGGGTAGTTCTTTTCGTTGGTCTTCAACTGGCGAGAGGTATAAGCCACAACTTTCTTCTCTTGCATCAACACTGCACCAAGACCTTGAAGGGAAGCATCACAAAAGACCTCGAACGGTTTGGATTCATCAGGAGGAGTCAGAACTGGAGCAGTGACTAACTTCTCTTTCAGGGTGTTGAAAGCTATGTCACATTCAAGAGACCAGACATACTTCACATGCTGTTGGAGAAGGTTGGAAAGAAGCTTCGCGATCTTTGAGAAGTTCTCAACGAACCTTCAACAATAGCTTGCGAGCCCAAGGAAGCTGCGGAGTTGCTTCATGTTCTAAGGTGGTTCCCAATTCACAATTGCAGACACCTTCTCAGGATGAATCGCTATGCCCTTGGCAGAGATGATATGCCCAAGGTAGAGAACCTCATCGAGCCAAAACTCGCACTTAGAAAACTTCGCATAGAACTTATGTTCTCCGAGCTTATCCAGCACCAAACGCAAGTGCTTGGCATGATCCTCCTTGTTCTTGTAAAAGACCAAAATGTCATCGAGGTAGACCAAGACGAAGTCATTTGTGAATGGGCTGAAGATGAAGTTCATCATGCGAGAGAATGTTGGTGGAGCGTTGACGAGGCCGAAAGACATGACAGTGTATTCATATGAACCATAGCTTGTTTTGAATGCTGTCTTAGGGCTTTCTTCTTCACGAATGCAAATCTGATAATAGCCCATACGGAGATCAAGCTTGGAGAATACTTGAGCTCCTTTGAGTTGTTCAAACAGCTCATTGATGTTGGGAAGTGGGTACTTGTTCTTTATGGTCTTCTTGTTCAATGGACGGTAGTCGACACAGAGTCGGTCCGTTCCATCCTTCTTCTTCACAAAAAGAACTCCACAACCCCACGGAGAAGAACTTGGTCGGATGAGACCCATTCGCTCTTGAATATCGAGTTGCTTCTTAAGCTCCTTCAACTCTTCAGATCCAAGCTTGTAAGGAAGTTTGCAAACAGGTTCCGTGCCAGGCTCAAGATCGATGACGAATTCAACTGGCCGGTGCGGAGGCATTCCTGGAAGCTCTTCTGGAAAGACGTCTTGATATTCGCAAACGACTGGAATCTGAGAGATGGCATCCAGCTCGCCCTTCTCATTGAGAGAAAACAGACGGATGGTATCATCCCTTGCGGCAAAGACAATTACATCCTCAAACGAATGAGTCAATTGAATCTTCCTGGCAGCACAATCAAGCTGAGCCTTGTGCTTAGAAAGCCAGTCCATTCCAAGAATAAGATCAATATCCGAGTCACCAAGAACCGTAGGAGAAGACAGAAATTTGTAGTTGCCCAACGTGATAGTAACATCCGGAACCATGGAGTTTGCGTTCATGCGTTTACCCGGAGAGACAACTGCTATCGGTCTAGGAAAAACTTGGAGAGGTAATTCATGCTTAGATGCAAAAGGTCTTGAGATGAAACAATGCGATGCACCAGTGTGAAAAAGAACTTTTGCAGGAATATTGTTAACAGGAAGGTTACCCAAGATGACATTTGACAAGTCCTCTGCCTGAGCTGCATTCATCAAGTTGACCTTGGCAAACTTGGGGTTATGCTTTACCACTGCAGTGCTGGCAGACCTCACAGGAGGAGGAGGAGGAAGACGCCTTTGATTGAAGCATTTGTTGGCATAGTGACCCTTCTGTTGGCACTTGTTGTACGTGACCTCCAAGAGCGGACGGTGATACGGAGCACTTGATCTTGGAGCTTGAGACGAAGTCTTGTTCTGAAAGCCTGGGTTGGGTGGGTGGGAAGATCCATTGCCACCTTTCCCTTCTGTTGATAAGGCTGACGGAACGGAGAAGGAGGCAGCCAATACTTTTGCTGCTTAGCCACTTGAGTTGAGGAAGGAGTTGCATCTCTGACTCGCTTCTTGGAAGCATCGCACTTGAGTTGAGCAGTCTCTTGCTTCATTGCCATATTATAGAACTCATCGTATTTCTTAGGCTCAAAAAGGACAAGAGCTAGCTGGAGATCTTCCCTGAGGCCACCCCTGAACTGATAAATCATGGTCTTCTCGTCACGGACGTCCTGCTTGGCGAAACGAGTGAGCCTCTGGAACAGAATGTTATACTGGTAAACAGACAAGCTGCCTTGCTTCAGGTTGCGGAATTCCTCACGCTTGCTTTCAACAACACTCTGAGGAATGTGATGAGCTTTGAAGTCTTGACGGAATTCATCCCAGGTAATCACACGGCCTCCTCTGGAATCTTTGTATTGCTGAAACCATTCTGCAGCTTGGTATTCGAGTTGGAAGGAGGCAAACTTGACAAAGTCCTCAGGCCTGATGTTACTGCACTCGAAATGCTTGGTATTATCCACGAGCCAATCATCAGCGTCTGAGGCCTCGACACAGTTGCTGAAGGTCTTTGGCTGATTAGCGAGGAACTAGTTGAGTGTAGCAAACTGATTCTGATTGTTGCCATGGCCATGATTCCCTTGGTTGGGCTCTTGCAGAATTTGCATGATCAGCTGCATGTTTGCATTGGTAGCGGCCATCACAGCTTGCCATGCCTCCAGAGGTGGAGGTGGTGGTGGCAGATCCTGATTCTGATTTTGACCCTTAGCAGGAGCCATCCTTAAGAGGGTGACATCCGTTAGCATCTTGACAGACAAATATTTAAGCTGAATCAAATGGATTGAAATTGCAACTTATAGTCTACACATTCAAAAAAAATGAACGAATGCGTTCCAATTGAAATGGTCACATTTCCATAAATTGAGAAGCCACTTAAATAGAGGTAGAAGAATAAAACAACAAGGTACGGACAAGAACAAATACTTGGTGAGGATTACCCAATCCCAAACCAAATATCCGCAGAAGAAGAACTAGAGCTACATGAATTCCCACCTATGAAACTCCCGAACCTTTCTGGTTATGCAATCAGGTGTTGGGGATACAGGGGAAGCATAATATCACACCCAAAGCTAGCAAATCCTACATCCAGCTGTATCCATCCTTCAACACATAACCAAGAAACCTTCGGAAATCATTTACCTCAACCTTCGAAAAGCATCCGTTATACGAGTTATGGCAATACTCCCGAACTCCCGCCCCAGTACTGGGTGGTGTCGAGGTTATCTCACCAACAACTGCATAAAAGAGATTTTTGATGTCGGCGAAACTCAGGTATTCCAGAATTGCAATGATAAAATTGTGACGACAACACCTCGGAGCTCAACTCCCCGGGACACTACCACAGCCCCTAAATGTCAGGAGGCACCAAGAACAATGTTCTCGTCACAAAACCATCGGAACGATTCCAAGATACCCGCGTGATCCTAAAAAAAATTAGTGAAAATTTGAGAAGAGAAGAGTCAAAACTCTACGTCAGGAGGCCTCACCAGAGCGACGATGGGACTGAGGAGTAAAAAGAAGTCCTACTCTCCAATATATATAATCCTAAATGACTCAAAACATTTTTCTACACTCAACAACGCCAGCGATTCGATCAAGCAAGGGGCTCCTAAGGTCGGGGAAGGCTCTGATTACCAACTTGTAACGCCCTCGATGCGGCTATATCTCCCACGTGTTGAAGCACGACTTAGAGGCATAACCACATTGAAAGCAATGTCGCAAGTGAGGTAATCTTCGCAAACCACCCATGTACATAAATAAAGGGGAAAGGTACATAGTTGGCTTACACTCGCCACATCACACAAATACATAAATAAGTCATTACATTCATCCAATGCACTCAAGGTCCGACTATGGAACCAAAATAAAGATCAAGCCCCAAATGCGACAAAGTCCCCGATCGCCCCAAATGGGCACCACTACTGATCATCTGGGAAAGACACGTAGTAACGACGAGAGTCTTCATCGAACTCCCACTTGAGCTCGGTCATATCATCTGGAGCGGTATCATCAGTCCCAGCATCTGGTTTTGGAAGTAATCTGTGAGTCCCGGGGACTCAGCAATCTCACACCCTCGCGATCAAGACTATTTAAGCTTATAGGAAAGGTAAAGGTGTGATGTGGAGCTGTAGCAAGCGACCAGCATATATGGTGGCTAACATGCGCAAATGAGAGTGAGAAGAGAAGGCAAAAGCATGGTCGAACAACTATAATTAAGAAGTGATCCTAGAATAACCTACGTCAAGCATTACTCCAACACCATGTTCACTTCCCGGACTCCGCCGAGAAGAGACCATCACGGTTACAAACGCGGTTGGTGCATTTTAATTAAGTTAAGTTTCAGGTTATCTACAACCGTACATTAACAAATTCCCATCTGCCCATAACCGCGGGCACGGCTTTCGAAAGTTCAAATCCCTGCAGGGGAGTCCCAACTTAGCCCATCACAAGCTCTCATGGTCAACGAAGGATATTCCTTCTCCCAAGATATTCCGATCAGACTCGGCATCCCGGTTACAAGACATCTCGACAATGGTAAAACTAAACCAGCAAAGCCACCCGAATGTGACGGCAAATCCCGATAGGAGCTGCACATATCTCGTTCTCAGGGCACACCAGATTGTCCAAGGTTCCGGTAGGCCAGCCCAGAGTTGCCCCTGGTGGCCACCGGCAGCTGTCAGGTTGGACCAACACTCATAGGAGCACTGGCCCGGGGGTTTAAATAAAATGACCCTTGAGTCTGCGGAACCCAAGGGAAAAGAGGCTAGGTGGCGACTGGTAAAACCAATGTTGGGCCATGCTGGAGGAGTCTTATTCAAGGCGAAGTGTCAAGGTGTTCCCATCATAACCCAACCGTGTAAGGAACGCAAAATCCGGGAACATAACACCAATATGACGGAAACTAGGGCGGCAAGAGTGGAACAAAACACCAGGCATAAGGCCGAGCCTTCCACCCTTTACCAAGTATATAGGTGCATTAAGATAAACAAGATAATATGGTGATATCCCATCAATAAACATGTTCCAACAAGGAACGATCTCCAATCTTCACCTGCAACTAGCAACGCTATAAGAGGGGCTGAGCAAAGCGGTAACATAGCCAAACAACGGTTTGCTAGGACATGGTGGGTTAGAGGTTTGACATGGCAAATGGGAGGCATGATAAGCAAGTGGTAGGTATCATAGCATCGGCATAGCAAAAGAGCGAGCATCTAGCAAGCAAAGATAGAAGTGATTTCGAGGGTATGGTCATCTTGCCTGCAAAGTTATCAGAGTTGCCTTGATCCTCGAAAGCGTACTCAACGGGCCCCTCATTCACGTACTCATAACCCGGCTCTACCCAAGCAAGAACAACAAGCAAAAGGGGAGAAAATCAACCATGTGCAATGGCTCAAATAACATGATGCAAACATGGTATGATATGTGGGATGCGATATGTGATGCATAAGGAAGATTTGGAAAAGAATGATTGAACCTGGCCTCAAATTGGAAAACCAATAGTGCCACTGGAAAGGTGAGTTGATTTCGGTCGAAATCGATATAAAGATCACCGGAATTGGATGCACGGTTTGGAAATGGCAAGCAAAACAAATATGGCACCGGTCTGCGATAAACAGCAAGTAGCCTTTTAATGCATCAAGAACAACATGCTACAGCACTCCAACATGACAACAAAATATATGGTAGGGATCCACTCATGATGCTTGACAAAAGATGGACACTGAGCTATGACTAATTCACTCAATAACAGGTTCAAACAAGCATGGCAAAAGTGCAAATGATAACATGTTTCAGACTTAGTGAAATTAACAGCATGTCAGGAATTTATCATCAGGAAGCAATGTTTAGAGCACGATAACTACACACTACAGGAACCTATAATGGCAAAGCAAGGCATGGCATGAAGCTACTCTAAGCACATAACAAAAGTCCCTTAGTGACCATGAGCCAAAAGGGATCAGAAAACACAATTGCAAGCATGTGAACATAGCAAAAACATAAACAGATTTAGACTTGTTGAAAAACTGGAGCATGCAAAACAGATTAACAAGTAGGCATGTTTACGAGCTCGATGCACTTACTACGAGGCACTGCATGACAAACTAAGCATACACATAGCAAATAGACATGGCATAGAGGCTAGAAATGGCAAAAACAACATCATAGCATGCACGGATCAACAACAACATCCTCGGCAAAATTGCTAAACATGTTAACAATCTGCCAGGAACATTTTATAGCAAAAGTAGAGCTTGATTGACTCAAGCTAGGGTGCTCCATAATTGCAAATAAAGACATGGATGGATAAAGAACAACATTATCTACAGAACATCCTTACTGATCATGCTCAAAAGAGGCACGGATCACTAGGAAAACAACATGAACATATGGCATAAAAATAATAACACGGCAAGGACTTAGTGAAATCATTGAGTAAGCTACTTTGCATGCTTGTGCTAGTCACCACAAAGATCACAAAAATACATGGCATACACCCCTGTAAAGGTAACATGGCATTCTTCAAAACACATGTAGAGCTCAGGATCATAGCATGCACACATTAATCATGGCAAAAATGACAAAAGTGCATTTGCTGAAATAGATCTGAAACTATCCTCACATAGCCCTCTTCCAAAAGCATTTAGGGCATCAATTTGAGCTCAAATGAAAATGATGCAGTGAGATGAAATGATGTACTCGTCGAGACGAACAATTTGATATGCTACACACATGAATCGGAGCTACGATGAGGAAGTTATGGCATGTCAAAGTATGCAAAAAAACTAGGGTTACGGGGAAAAGTCAACCCCAGGTGGATCTGGATCTGGGCACTGTAGCTTCACGCGAACCGAGGATCGCCAGCCGGAGTTCAAGCTCGAGGAAGGTCGCCGGAGGGAGGGAGATGGCGGATCCGGTATGGGGCGGCGACGGCGAGCACCCGCGGTGGTGCGGCGAGGCGATGAGGGGCGCGGCGTCTCAAACGGCGCCGCGGAGAAGGCGGCGAGGCAGCGGACGTCGCCAAGCGGCGCAGGGCGGCGATCGCCGGCGAGGGGCATCGCCGGCTGCGCAGCGGGGCGGCAGAGGCGGACGGGCGGCGCTAGGGCGGAGGTGAGGCGCGGTGGGGCACGGCCCTGTGACGGCACGGGAGGGCCCGCCCTGGGCCGGGACGGGCCGCGGCGGTGGGAGGAGGCGGCCGGCCACGTGGCAGCCTCCGATTGGCTGCGGGCGGCGGTGGCGAGGCGTCCGGCGCGTGGAGGAGCGGATTTCTTGGGTTTCGGGGAGAGAAGACCCGGGATTTTTGGGAGGGGATGTATTTATAGAGGTAGAGGGAGCTAGGAAGCTCCAAATGAGGTGTGGTTTTCGGCCACGCGATCATGATCGAACGATCTAGACGATGGAGGAGGTTTAGGTGGGTTTCGGGCCACTTTGGAGGGGTGTTTGCTGCAACACACACGAGGCCTTTTCGGTCCCTCGGTTAACCGTTGGAGTATCAACGAAGTCCAAATGGCATGAAACTTGACAGGCGGTCTACCGGTAGTAAACCAAGGCCGCATGACAAGTCTCGGTCCAATCCGAAAGCGTTTAACACCCGCACACGAAAAGAGGTAGAAAGGGACACCGGAGGACATAGGAGCGCCGGAATGCAAAACGGACAACGGGGAAAATGCCCGGATGCATGAGATTAACACGTATGCAAATGCAATGCACATGATGACATTATATGAGATGCATGACAAAGACAAAACACACGGAGACAAAAACCCAACAACGAGGAAATAACATAACTTAGTGCCGGAAACGACAAGAGTCGGAATACAAATAGGTAAATTACATCCCTGGTGTTACACATACCCTCCTAATATTTAGGGAGCTATAATAAATATTCTAACACACGTGCAAAATAATTCCCATGCCTTTTCCACTTCATGTTTCAGCTCCAGACCTTGGCAAAAATTCTTGCCACTTTTATCGAGGTTCCTCCAAAAATCCTCATCATTTTTGGGCTCTTCTAAATTTTGTCCTAGTTCAAACCCTTCGAATTTGAATTTAAATCTTTCAATCACGCAACTTGTTTTTTCCCTGTCCAAGAAATTTAACTTCATTCTCAAAGTCTTCCCTAACCCTCTCTTTCTATTTCTTCTCTCTATCTTTTTCTCTTTCTTCTAAGGAGAATAAGAGAGAGTAGAAAGAGAGAGAGATAAGCCAGCCCAGCTGGGCCTCCTAACCTCCTGCGCCGGTCCACCTAGGCCATCTGCACCTAAGGCCCAACAGCCCCCGGCTCTAACCCTAGCGAACCACTAGGGCTGACCGAAACCCCTCTCATATCCCTCAATCCCATCTCTCCATCCTGCACCGCCATCTCTCTCCCTTCGCCCGATCCCCTCTCCCTCCTCTCGCTCTTCCTTGCGCCGAACCCCATGGTCCTGCTGCAGCTGCTCCTCCCGACGCTGCCCGTCGCCGCCACCCGGTCACCTTGCCGCGCCGCGACCTGCCCCTGCGCGTGTCGCCCCGCCTCAACGCCGCCATCCTCCATGGCCACAGCCGGCCAAGCTCGAAGCTCCCGCCGCCGCACCTCGTGGCCGGGCGTTGACCGCTCCTCTATTGCCCGGATCCCGCTGTCGCCTTGCCACCGTCGAGCTGCGCCGCAGCGTTGCGTTCCTCTGCCCGACCTCACCTCCGACCATGGCAGCCGAGTGCCACCTCGCGCCCGTGCCTCTTCCTCCCTTCGTTCGGTCACAAGCGCGCCGCCGCTGCCCTCCTAATTCGCCTCCTCACCGGAGATCGGGTCGCTGCATCTTCTTCACCTCCTGCCCGAGTCCCTGCAACAACCCTAGTAGCCGCCATCCCCCTGCTGGTGGTCTCCGCTGTCCTGGTGCACCTCCGCATGCTGCTGCCATTGACGCCAAGTCGGACGACTAACGAACATGGAGTAGCGCCAAGTATGATCGTTGAAGATTTCGTCAAGCACTCCCTATTTTCACCAAACACCACATCGCAAGCGCCATGTACCACGGCGGCCCTCCAAGACATTGGATTCGACCAGTTCGACGACGCTCTTGTACAACTACGTTACCGATACCGGCAAGACCGACTACACAAAACTGCCAAGTACCTGTGCGCACGGATGCATCAAGGTCGCCTCGGATATCGCCAAGTACACCACCGAAAAGACCACACAGATGCTCGAACGAGTACTGAACGAAACGCCAAGTACCACGACGACCCTCGACATGTACCCCCTACACCACACGTCGAGTTCCTCTCCGAACGCATGTACTACTACCATGGCCGAAAGAACCGTATACCACTACCGTCTCCGAAGAACGGTGTAACGGAACCGTCAAGTTCGGCTACCGCCAACATGTACAACTACCATTGCGAGAACGTCTACTTCGACCACTTCCTCTATGAAATGATCCGCTTTCAAAGGCACGCTTCGAAGGTATAACCGCTGAGAACGACCACCCGTAGACGAATGCTTGTGTTGTATGAGATGCATGGTTGGTTGTTGTATTCGCCCGTGAACGTTAGTTGTTCCTCCTCTTGCCATGTCGTCCACCCGTGGGAACCCGGTAACTGGGATCACCCCACCACCTTTTGCATGCTCCCGTCACACTTCCTTTGCACCTGTATCTCCATGAGCTACCGAAACCGATATGGTTGTGTGGCATCATTTTCAGATTCGTCGCCGTGGCACCCTTTCTTTCCACCACGGTGACAAATGCTTCATAATGCTCTTATCAACATTTTCATTAAAATTGCATAAACTTACATATGTCATCTGCATCATGTTAATAACATTTAAAATGTTAAAAATGTTGTTTGCTTTAAATTGCTAAATGCATATGGGGATTTACCGGAATTGTTGTTTGTTGTTCCGGCCTCATTTAAACTTGCCTAAATGTTTAGTTTACTTATGCTTCACCTCTTGCCATGTTTGAACGACATTTAATTTTGTTGAGTAGTTTAAATGGGATAGAACTAAATAATTAAATGTGGTGTTTCTTCAATATGCAACTCATTTCATATTGAACTCCACTTAATTTGTAGTATTGTTTGATGCTCTTTGCCATCCCATGCATATTTAAACTGGACATGCATCATACTTGGTTGTGCATCATGCCATGTTTATGTGATGCTTGTTTACTATGTTGCCTGCTTCTTTCCCGGCTGCTTCTCTCGTTACCTTCGGTTCCGTTTCGGAGTTGTGAGGATCCGTTCGACTACGTCCGTTTGTGTTCTTCATGGACTCGTTCTTCTTCCTTGTGGGATTTCGGGCAAGATGACCATACCCTCGAAATCAATTCTATCTTTGCTTGCGAGTTGCTCGCTATATTACTATGTCGCGCTACCTACCACTTGCTATATCATGCCTCCCATATTGCCATGTCAAGCCTCTAACCCATCTTTCCTAGCAAACCGTTGTTTGGCTATGTTACCACTTTGCTCAACCCCTCTTATAGCATTGCTAGTTGCAGGTGAAGATGAAGCTTGTTCCATGTTGGAACATGGATATTGTTGGGATATCATTACTATATCTTATTTCCTTTAATGCATCTATATACTTGGTAAAGGCTGGAAGGCTCGGCCTTATGCCTGGTGTTTTGTTCCATTCTTGTCGCCCTAGTTCCCGTCATACCAGTGTTATGTTCCTTGATTTTGTGTTCCTTACGCGGTTGGGTGTTATGGGAACCCCTTGACAGTTCGCTTTGAATAAAACTCCTCCAGCAAGGCCTAGCCTTGGTTTTAAAATTTGCCACCTAAGCCTTTTTCCCTTGGGTTCTGTAGACTCAAGGGTCATCTTTATTTTAAACCCCCGGGCCAGTGCTCCTCTGAGTGTTAGTCCAAACTAGGCGATGTCCGGCGCCCCCTGGGCAATCAGGGTCTATGCCAACCCGACGTCTGGCCCATCCGGTGTGCCCTGAGAACGAGATATGTGCGACTCCTATCGGGATTTGTCGGCGGATCGGGCGGCTTTTGCTGGTCTTGTTTTACCATTGTCGAAATGTCTTGTAACCGCGATTTCGAGACTGATTGGGTCTTCTCAGGAGAAGGAATATCCTTCGTTGACCATAAGAGCTTGTAATGGGCTAAGTTGGGACACCCCTACAGGGTATAAACTTTTGAGAGCCGTGTCCGCGGTAATGTGGCAGATGGGAATTTGTTAATATTCGGTTGTAGAGAACTTGACACTTAACTTAATTAAAATGCATCAACCGCGTGCGTAGCCGTGATGGTCTCTTTCCGATGGAGTCCGGGAAGTGAACATGGTTCTTGTGTTATGCTTGAACATAAGTAGTTTCAGGTTCACTTCTTGATCATTTCTAGCTTCTCGACCGCTGTATTGCTTCTCTTCTCGCTCTTATTTGCGTATGTTAGCCACCATATATGGTTAGTGCTTGCTGCATCTCCACCTCACTACACTATCCTACCCATAAGCTTAAATAGTCTTGATCTCGTGGGTGTGAGATTGCTGAGTCCTCGTGACTCATAGATACTTCCAAACAGTTGCAGGTGCCGATGATACTAGTGCAGGTGATGCAACCCAGCTCAAGTGGGAGCTCGATGAAGATCTTGATCGTTGTTTTGTTTCGTTTCCCGTTGATCAGTAGTGGAGCCCAGTTGGGACGATCGGGGATCTAGCATTTGGGGTTTGTCTTTCTTTATTTTGGTTCCGTAGTCGGACCTTTGATTGTACCTTGGATGATGTATGGATTATTTATGTATTGTGTTAAGTGGCAATTGTTAGCCAACTCCTTATCCCTTTCTTATTCAGTACATGGGATGTGTAAATATTACCCCTCTTGCAACATGCCTACCATGTGTCTATGCCTCCAAGTCATGCCCCGACACGTGGGAGATATAGCCGCATTGTGGGTGTTACAAGTTGGTAATCAGAGCCATCCCCGACTTAGGAGCCCCCTGCTTGATCGAATCGCTGACGTTATCGAGTCTATAACAAAATGTTTTGAGTCTTAGGATTATATATATCGGAGAGTAGGATTCTTTTTACTCCTCAGTCCCTTCGTCGCTCTAGTGAGGCCTCCTGACGTAGAAGTTTTGACTCTCCTCTCCTCAAATTTCACGAAATTTTTTTAGGATCACGCGGGTATCTTGGAGTCGTTCCGATAGTCTTGTGTCGAGAACATTGTTCTTGGTGCCTCCTGACATTTAGGGGTTGTGGTAATGTCCTGTGGAGTTGAGCTCCGAGGTGTTGTCATCACAATTTTATCGTTGCAGTTCTGGAATACCTGAGTTTCGCCGACATCGAAAATCTCTTTTATGCAGTTGTTGGTGAGATAACCTCGACGGCACATAGTACTGGGGCGGGAGTTCGGGAGTATTTCCATAACTCGTATAACGGTTTGTTTTTGAAGGTTGAGGTACATGATTTCTGAAGGTTTCTTGGTTATGTGTTGAAGGATGGATACATCTGGATGTAGGGATTGTTAGTTTGGGTGAGATATTATGCTTCCCCTGTATCCCCAACACCTAATTGCATAACCAGAAAATTTCATGAGTTTATAAGTGGGAATTCAAGTACCTCCTAGAATATCTTTCCAACAGACACATGATACGATATGGGATCTATCATATGTTTGTTTCCGTCTTATTCTGCGATCCAATCCTTTGTTTTGTTTTCAATTGTGGTATTCGAGTTGCTTCGAAGTCAAATATTGATTCCATGCCTCTTTCTAAGCGGTGTTCTCATATTTCTATGGGAGTACTAACCCTTTTCGATGATCGAGATGGTCACGCCAATTCTTTTTCAACCGACGTGCTTATCTTCAAGTGGATCCGATCATTTCAACATTCGCGAGATCAAATTCTCAGTTCTTTGCAATGGTGTTTATTTCATCTGTCCCAAGTTGCATTTGTTTTCCCCTCCCTCCCACCCTTTTGTTTCTTCAATGACTCAGATGTCTTAATCAAGTATCCGTTTTATTCATATGAAGTCTTTTCATTCTTTTCAATAAATGTTCTTATCCGGTGATTCTCAGGAAGATATTAACGGAGCTTGAGTTCATCATTCTTCGTTCTCTTTCTTCTTTGGTGGATTCAATTCAAGCTTTGTCGATCATATCTTTTCCTCGTTTCAAATGTTTTCTCATGCCGGTGCACCTCTTTATCTTTCACCTCTCACTATTCGTTTGTTCCGGAGTGCCGAAGATATCTCAGAAGATTCGTGTTTTCAATCCTAATCCATTCATTTTTGGGCTCTTCTAAATTTTGTCCTTGTTCAAACCCTTCGAATTTGAATTTAAATCTTTCAATCAGGCAATTTGTTTTTCCTTGGATCAAGACCTTTTTTGCAAGTCCAAGAAATTTAACTTCTTTCTCAGAGTGTTTCTCTAACCCTCTCTTTCTATTTCTTCTCTCTATTTTTTCTCTTTCTTCTAAGGAGAATGAGAGAGAGTAGAATGAGAGAGATAAGCCAGCCCAGCTGGGCCTCCTAACCTCCTGTGCCGGCCCACCTAGGCCATCTGTGCCTAAGGCCCAGCAGCGCCCTTCTCTAACCCTAGCGAACCACTAGGCCCGACCGAAACCCCTCTCATCTCCCTCGATCCCATCTCTCCCTCCTGCGCTGCCATCTCGCCCCCTTCGCCCGATCCCCTCTCCCTCCTTTCGCTCTTCCTTGCGCCGAACCCCATGGTCCTGCTGCAGCTGCTCTTCCCGGCGCTGCCCGTCGCCACCACCCGGTCACCTCGTCGCGTCGCGACCTGCCTCTGTGCGTGCATAGCCCCGCCTCAGCGCCGCCGTCCTCCATGGCCGCAGCCGGCCGAGCTCGAAGCTCCCGCCGCCACACCTCGTGGTCGGGCGTTGACCGCTCCTCTACTGCCCGGATCCCGCTGCCGCCATGCCGCCGTCGAGCTGTGCCACAGCGATGCGTTCCTCTGCCTGACCTCGCCTCCGGCCATGGCAACCGAGTGACACCTCGCGCCCGTGCCTCTTCTTCCCTCCGTTCGGTCGCAAGCGCGCCGCTGCTGCCCTCCTACTTCGCCTTCTTGCAGGGCCGGCCCTGGGGCATGGGCGACGGGGCGACAGCCCAGGGCCCAGCCGAGGGGGGGGGGCACATGATGGAGTATACATATACTATACAGGACTTTGTCTCAAAAAAAATTATACTATATATGCCTATCGCTGATGTGCTGGGCGGCCCAGATATAGCTAGCGATCGCTGATCAAGCCTGTCGCTGAATCGCTGATGGATACGTACGCGTAGGCGAAGCCTAAATGGCTCCTTGACTCACGCCCGTCGGCCTTCTCGCTCGATCCGTCGCTCGGCGCCTTGCCTTGTCGCGTCGCCCTGCCCTCGCCTCGCCGGCTTGCCGTCGCCGCCACACAGCAGTCCGGCAGGCAGGCGGCAGCCCGGCCAATCAGCCATCCGGCATCCGGCACCGACTGGAAGTCAAGAAGTCAAGAAGTACGGCAATACGGCAAGAAGTACGCATCCCTGTCCATCCCCAAACCTCAATTTGACAATCTCAGTAGCAGGTTATTTATTCTTTATTTAGTATGTACGCATTGTAATCCAATCTATCAATTTTTTGTCATTCTATGTACATGTCTAGGGTTCCAATCATCCGATGTATAAATTCCTAATTCTTTGTATGCTCTTTTGATCTTTTCTTCATGATTTTAGGACATTAGCCTGCCATGTTACCTAAGAAGAAGCAATTGTCGGGTGCTGGAAAAATGAGGAAAAGGAAAGAAACTGATCTAAAAATTCTAGCACTGAAGGGTTCTTTGAATAACTACTTTACATCTTCAAGCAATGTTGATGTCAGTGAAGAACAAGGGCAAGAAACTACTTCTGAGCATGCAAATCCAGATGTTGAGGTGAATGAAGATGGTGCGAGCACAGGGGAGCAAATAAATTTTGAAGTTGATGCTGACAGTACAATGGAGGAGGAAAATTTGCAGCCTTCCTCTAATGATGAACAGGAGGATTCCCTTTCATTTATTTTTGATCCAAGAACATGGGAAGGTCTTGACAATAGCAAAAGGGATATTTTAATTAAGAAGGGACCTATTAGAGTACCGGATCTGGAGTTCGAGAAGGACACCATTGGTAGACACTTTTCATATGCTTTTTACTCCAGGAAGTTAAGTAATGGTGAGTTTGTTGACAGAAAGTGGTTGGTTTACCACAAAGGTGCAAACAAAGTATATTGTTTTTGTTGCAAGTTGTTCAAATCAAAACTGAGCAAGTCTATGCTGGCATCTGATGGATTGAATGACTGGAAGCGTTTGAGTGCGCGTCTCAAAGATCATGAGAACAGTGTTGATCATTTAACAAACATGAATACATGGAATGAAGTTAGGTTGAGACTAAGCAAAAATCAGACAATTGATGACGATATGCAAAGGGGGATTGCAAAGGAGAAGGAGCGTTGGAGACAAGTTCTGGTAAGAATAGTTTCAGCTGTGAAGTTTCTTGCAAAACATACTTTGGCTTTTCGTGGATCAAATGAGAAGTTGTATCAAGATAATAATGGTAATTTTTTGGGCACGATTGAAATGATTGCTGAATTTGATCCTGTTATGCAAGAACACATCCAGCGTATTCAAAATAGTGAAATCCATCATCAGTATCTTGGCCACAAAATCCAGAACGAGTTGATCTCAGTTCTTGCTAATGTCGTGAGAAATGTAATTTTAAAGATCATCAAAGATGTCAAGTATTTTTCAGTTATTCTGGATTGTACCCCGGATGTGAGCCATGAAGAACAAATGACTCTCATTGTGCATTGTGTCAATATGTCAAGCAACCTTCTGAGAGTGGAGGAGTTTTTCCTAGAGTTCCTAAAGGTTGAGGACACATCGGGGTTGGGGCTTTTGAAGGTATTGATGGATACATTGAGTTCTTTTGATTTGAATGCTGCTGATGTGAGAGGTCAAGGTTATGACAATGGTTCCAACATGAAAGGACAATACCAAGGTGTTCAGAGTCGCTTCCTTAAAGAAAACCCCAAAGCATTCTATATGCCATGTGCATGTCATAGTTTGAATCTCACTCTTTGTGATATGGCAAAATCTTGCAAACAGGCTATTACATTCTTTGGTATTATACAACGGATATACGTGTTGTTTTCACGTTCTACTAAAAGGTGGAAGATCTTACTTGACGATCTCCCAAAAGGAACAAAACTAACTCTCAAGCCTTTGTCCAGTACTCGTTGGGAGAGTCGAATAAAGAGTGTGCAGCCTATCAGGTACCAAGCTATCCATGTAATTTCAGCTTTGAAGGAATTGGAGGAGACTTCTACTGATGACCCAGCAGCTGTAAGTGATGCTCAATCTTTGGTCAATGCACTTGAGAATTTTGAAACTTTAGTTGGCATGGTTATCTGGCATGATGTTTTGTTCTCTGTAAATATGGTGAGCCAAAAGTTGCAGGAAAAGATGGTGTGCATTGATGCTACTATAAAACACATTGACGGGGTCATATTATATTTTAAGAAGTATAGAGATGAAGGCTTTCAAGCTAGTATTGAGATAGCAAAAGCCATTGCATCTGATATGGACATAGAGCCAGAATTTCCTTCAAAACGTCAACGGAAAAGAAAGAGGCATCATGATGAAATCAATGATCAAGAAGAAGAAATACAATTGTCAGCTATGGAATCCTTCAGAGTTAATTACTTTCTAGTCATTGTTGACAATGAAATTCTTTCATTGACCAGCCGCTTTGATCAGTTGAAGAAATTTGAAAAGGTGTTTGGTTTCTTATTCAATTCAAAAAATCTGAAGTCCTTGGATGATAGCAAACTACAGGAATGTTGCGCTACTTTTGGAAAAGCTTTTTCTGATGATAAATCATCTGATGTTGATCTACATGATTTTGTCTCAGAGTTAAAAGTGCTGCAGGTAACTTTGCCAGATGGTTTGATGTCAGCGCTTGAGATTCTTCACTTTTGTTATTGCTGTAGATTGCTATCCAAATGTCTCTGTTGCCTATTGGATCCTCTTAATAGTGCCTGTGACTGTAGCCTCAGCTGAAAGAAGTTTCTCTAAACTGAAACTACTGAAAAATTATTTGAGGTCAACTATGTTGCAAGATAGATTGAATGGCCTGGCTATGTGCTGCATTGAGAAGGATATCTTGGACAATGTTGATCTTGATTGTGCCCTTAATGACTTCGCATCACGAAATGCCCGAAGAAACTTTTTTTGAAGCACTGAAGTATTATTGTTGTTGATGGAGTCAGTCTAATTTCGTTCTTATTTGAGGTAATCATGTCATATTACTTTCATTTTGCGATCTTTTTAGTACCATTGTTTTTTATGGAGTCGGTTCGAATTTTGTTATTATTGTTCTCGATGGAGTCATTTGAATTATTATACTCATACTTAAAACTAAAGATGTGTGATTGAAAGTTACTTTTAATAAGTTATATATATAACACACGCATACATATATATTGTCTTAGGACTTAGGACATAGGGGCCCATGTCGTCGAGTTCACCTAGGGCCCCCCGAAACACAGGGCCGGCCCTGCCTTCTCGCCGGATATCGGGTCGCTGTGTCTTCTTCACCTCCTGCCCGAGTCCCTGGAACAACCCCGGTAGCCGCCGTCCCTTGCTGGTGGTCTCTGCTATCCCGGTGCACCTCTGCGTGCTGCTGCCGTTGACGCCAAGTCGGACGACTAACAAACAGAGAGTAGCGCCAAGTATGAACATGGAAGATTTCGTCAAGCACCCCCCTGTTTTCGCCAAACACAACATCGGAAGCGCCAAGTACAACGGCGGCCCTCCAAGAGTTTGGATTCGAGAAGTTCGATGACACTCTTGAACAACTACGTTATTGAGACCGGCAAGACCGACTACACGAAACCTCCAAGTACCTCTATGCACGGATGCGTCAAGGTCGCCTCGGATATCGCCTAGTACACCACCGAAAAGACCACACGGGTGCTCGAACGAGTACTGAACGAAACGCCAAGTACCACGACGACCATCGACATGTACCCCCACACCGCACCAAAACGCCAAGGTCCTCTCTGAACGCGTGTAAGACTACCATGGCCGAAAGAACCGTATACCACTACCGGCTCCAAAGAACCGTGTAAAGGAACCGTCAAGTTCGACTACCGCCAACATGTACAACTACCGTCGTGAGAACTTCTACTTCCAGCACTTCCTCTACGAATCGATCCGCTTTGAAACGCACGTTTTGAAGGTATAACCGCTGAGAACGACCGCACATGGTAGAATGCTTGTTGCCATGCCATCCACCTGTGGGAACTCGGTAACTGGTATCACCCCACCACCTTTTAAACGCTGCCGTCACACTTCCTTTGCACCGGTATCTCCGTGAGCTACCGGAACCGATATGGTGTCGTGCCATCATATTCGTCGCCATGGCACCCTTTCTTTACACCACGGTGACAAATGCTTCATAATGCTCTTATCAACATTTTCATTAAAATTGCATAAACTTACATATGTCATCTGCATCATGTTAATAACATTTAAAATGTTAAAATGCATATGGGGATTTACCGGCATTGTTGTTTGTTGTTTCGGCCTTATTTAAACTTGCCTAAATGTTTAGTTTACTTATGCTTAACCTCTTGCCATGTTTGAACAAAATTTAATTTTGTTGAGTAGTTTAAACAGGAGAGAACTAAATAATCAAATGTGGTGTTTCTTCAATATGCAACTCATTGCATATTGTACTCCACTTAATTTGTAGTATTGTTTGATGCTCTTTGCCATGCCATGCATATTTAAACCGGACATGCATCATACATGGTTGTGCATCCTGCCATGTTTATGTGATGGTTGTTTACTATGTTGCCTGCTTCTTTCTGGGTTGCTTCTCTCATTAGCTTCGGTTCCGTTCCGGAGTTGTGAGGATCTATTCGACTACGTCTGTTTGTCTTCTTCACGGACTCGTTCTGCTTCCTTGCGGGATTACAGGCAAGATGACCATACCCTCGAAATCACTTCGATCTTTGCTTGCTAGTTGCTCGCTCTATTGCTATGTCGCGCTACCTACCACTTGCTATATCATACCTCCCATATTGCCATGTCAAGCCTCTAACCCATCTTTCCTGGCAAACCGTTGTTTGGCTATGTTACCGCTTTGCTCAGCCCCTCTTATAGCATTGCTAGTTGCAGGTGAAGATGAAGCTTGTTCCATGTTGTAACATGGATATTGTTGGGATATCATTAATATATCTTATTTACTTTAATGTATCTATATACTTGGTAAAGGGTGGAAGGCTCGGCCTTATGCCTTGTGTTTTGTTCCACTCTTGCTGCCCTAGTTTCCGTCATACCGGTGTTATGTTCCTTGATTTTGTGTTCCTTCCGCGGTTGGGTGTTATGGGAACCCCTTGACAGTTTGCTTTGAATAAAACTCCTCCAGCAAGGCCAAACCTTGGTTTTAACACTTGCCACCTAAGCCTTTTCCCTTGGGTTCTACAGACTCAAGGGTCATCTTTATTTTAAACCCCTGGGCCAGTGCTCCTCTGAGTGTTGGTACAAACTGGGTGATGTCCGGCGCCCCCTAGGCAACCAGGGTCTATGCCAACCCGACGTCTGGCACATCCGGTGTGCCCTGAGAACGAGATACGTGCGACTCCTATCGGGATTTGTCGGCACATCGGGCGGCTTTGCTGGACTTGTTTTACCATTGTCGAAATGTCTTGTAACCGGGATTCTGAGACTGATCAGGTCTTCCCGGGAGAAGGAATATCCTCCGTTGATCATGAGAGCTTGTGATGGGCTAAGTTGGGACACCCCTGCAGGGTATAAACTTTCGAGAGCCATGCCCGTGGTTATGTGGCATATGGGAATTTGTTAATATCCGGTTGTAGAGAACTTGACACTTAACTTAATTAAAATGTATCAACCACGTGCGCAACCGTGATGGTCTCTTTCCGACGGAGTCCAGGAAGTGAACACGGTTCTTGTGTTATGCTTGAACGTAAGTAGTTTCAGGATCACTTCTTGATCATTTCTAGCTTCTCGACCGCTGCATTGCTTCTCTTCTCGCTCTTACTTGCGTATGTTAACCACCATATATGCTTAGTGCTTGCTGCAGCTCCACCTCACTACCCTATCCTACCCATAAGCTTAAATAGTCTTGATCTCACGGGTGTGAGATTGCTGAGTCCTCGTGACCCACATATACTTCCAAACAGTTGCAGGTGCCGATGATACTTGTGCATGTGACGCAACCAAGCTCAAGTGGTAGCTCGATGAAGATATTGATCGTTGTTTTGTTTCGTTTCCCGTTGATCCGTAGTGGAACCCAGTTGGGACGATCGGAGATCTAGCATTTGGGGTTTGTCTTTCTTTATTTTGGTCCCGTAGTCGGACCTTTGATTGTACCTTGGATGATGAATGGATTATTTATGTATTGTGTGAAGTGGCAATTGTAATCCAACTCCTTATCCCTTTCTTATTCAGTACATGGGATGTGTAAAGATTACCCCTCTTGCGACATGCCTACCATGCGGCTATGCCTCTAAGTCATCCCCCGACACGTGGGAGATATAGCCGCATTGTGGGTGTTACAGAAAGCTAAGTTTAAACATGATGGTAGCAACTACACGGACTAGGTCCATAACTTGAGGGTTATCCTCATGGCTGCACAGAAGAATTACGTCCTTGAAGCACCGCTAGGTGACAAACCCGCTGCAGGAGCAACGCCAGATGTTGTGAACACCTGGCAGAGCAAAGCTGATGACTACTCAATAGTTTAGTGTGCCTTCTTTACGGCTTAGAAACAGGACTTCAACGACGTTTTCAACGTCATGGATTATATGAGATGTTCCAGGAGTTGAAGTTAATATTTCATGCAAATGCCCGGATTGAGAGATATGAAGTCTCCAGTAAGTTATACAACTGCAAAATGGAGGAGAATAGTTCTTTCAGTGAACATATACTCAGAATCTCTAGGTACCACAACCACTTGACTCAGCTGGGAGTTATTCTTCCTGATGATAGTGTCATTGACAGAGTTCTTCAATCACCGCCACTAAGCTACAAGAACTTCGTGATGAACTATAATATGCAAGGGATGGATAAGACTATTCTCGAGCTCTCCGCAATGCTAAAGGCTGTGGAGGTAGAAATCAAGAAGGAGCATCAAGTGCTGATGGTCAACAAGACCACTAGTTTCAAGAAAAAGGGTAAAGGGAAGAAGGGGAACTTCAAGAAGAACAACAAGCCAGTTTCTGCTCAAGTGAAGAAACACAGGTCTATACCTAAGCTTGAAATTGAGTGCTTCTACTGCAAAAGGAACTGGTCACTGGAAGAGGAACTGGCCCAAGTATTTGGTGGAGAAGAAGGATGGCAAAGTGAAAGGTATATTTGATATACATGTTATTGATGTGTACCTTACTAATGCACGAAGTAGCCCCTGGGTATTTGATACTGGTTCTATTGCTAATATTCAAAACTCAAAACAGCGGCTATGGCTAAGGACGACATGAGGATGCGTGTGGGAAATGGATCCAAAGTTGATGTGATCGCCGTCGGCACGCTACCTCTACATCTACCTTCAGGATTAGTTTTAGACCTAAATAATTGTTATTTGGTGCCAGTGTTGAGCATGAAAATTATATCTGGATCTTGCTTGATGCGAGATGGTTATTCATTTAAATCAGAGAGTAATGGTTGTTCTATTTATATGAGTAATATCATTTATGGTCATGCACCCTTGATGAGTGGTCTATTTTTACGAAATCTTGAGAGTAGTGATACACATGTTCATAGTGTTGAAGCCAAAAGATGAGAGTAGATAATGAAGTGCAACTTATTTGTGGCACTATCGTTTGGGTCATATTGGTTTAAAGCACATGAAGAAATTCCATTCTGATTTACTTCTGGAATCACTTGATTATGAATCACTTGGTACTTATGAACCATGCCTCATGGGCAAGATGACTAAAACTGCGTTCTCTAGAACAATGGAGCGAGCAACAGATTATTGGAAATCATACATACTGATGTATGCAGTCCAATGAACATTGAGGCTCACGGCGGATATCGTTATTTTCTCACCTTCACAGATGATTTAAGAAAATATGGGTATCTCTACTTAATGAAACATAAGTCAGAAACATTTGAAAAGTTCAAAGAATTTCAGAGTGAAGTGGAAAATCCTCGTAACAAGAAAATAAAGTTTCTACGATCTGATCGTGGAGGAGAATATTTGAGTTACGAGTTTTGTCTTCATTTGAAACAATGCAGAATAGTTTCGCAACTCAAGCCACCCGGAACACCACAGAATAATGGTGTGTCCGAACGTCGTAATCGTACTTTACTAGATATGGTGCGATCTATGATGTCTCTTACTAATTTACCGCTATCGTTTTGGGGTTATGCTTTAGAGACGGCTGCATTCACGTTAAATAGGGCACCATCAAAATCCATTGAGACGATACCTTATGAACTGTGGTTTGGCAAGAGACCCAAGTTGTCATTACTTAAAGTTTGGGGCTGCGATGCTTATGTGAAGAAGCTTCAACCTGATAAGCTCGAACCCAAATCGGAGAAATGTGTCTTCATAGGATACCCAAAGGAGATTGTTGGGTACACCTTCTATCACAGATCCGAAGGCAAGATATTCGTTGCTAAGAATGGATCCTTTTTAGAGAACGACTTTCTCTCGAAAGAAGTGAGTGGGAGGAAAGTAGAACTTGATGATGTAATTGTACCAGCTCCCTTATTGGAAAGTAGTTCATCACTTAAATCAGTTCCAGTGATTCCTACACCAGTAAGTGAGGAAGCTAATGATGATGATCATGAAACTTATGATCAAGTTACTACTGAACCTCGTAGGTCAACCAGATTAAGATCCGCACCAGAGTGGTACGGTAATCATGTTCTAGAGGTCATGTTACTTGACCATGATGAACCTACAAACTGGCTTGAGGCCATGAAATATGAGACAGGATCCATGTATGAGAACAAATTGTGGATTTTGGTTGACTTGCCCGATGATCGGCAGGGCATAGAGAATAAATAGATCTTCAAGAAGAAGACTAGCGTTGATGGTAATGTTACTGTCTACAAAGCTCGACTTCTTGCAAAATCTTTTCGACAAGTTCAAGGAGTTGACTACGATGAGACCTTCTCACCCGTAGCGATGCTTAAGTCCGTCCGAATCATGTTAGCAATTGCCGCATTTCATGATTATGAAATTTGGCAAATGGATGTCAAAAATGAATTCCTTAATGGATATCTTAAAGAAGAGTTGTACATGATGCAACTAGAAGGTTTTGTCGATCCAAAAGGTGCTAACAAAGTGTGCAAGCTCCAACGATCCATTTATGGACTAGTGGAAGCCTCTCTCACGAGCAAAACATGATCAACACCAAGACTCCATGGGTGTTAGAATCATTACAATGTAATCTAGATTATTGACTCTAGTGCAAGTGGGAGACTGAAGGAAATATTCCCTAGAGGCAATGCTAAATGTTTCTTATTTGTGCTAGAATTGTATTAACCGGAAACTTAGTACATGTGTGAATACATTAAGAAACAGAATGTCACTAGTATGCCTCTACTTGACTAGCTCGTTGAATCAATGATGGTTATGTTTCCTAACCATAGACTTGAGTTGTCATTTGATTAATGGTATCAAATCATTAGAGAATGATGTGATTGACTTGACCCATCCGTTAGCATAGCACGATGATCGTTTAGTTTGTTGCTATTGCTTTCTCCATAACTTATACATGTTCCTATGACTATGAGATCATGCAACTCCCGAATACTGGAGGAACACTTTGTGTGCTACCAAATGTCCCAAAGTAACTGGGTGATTATAAAGGTGCCCTACATGTGTCTCCGATGGTGTTTGTTTAGTTGGCAAAGATCGAGATTAGGATTTGTCACTCCGATGGTCGGAGAGGTATCTCTAGGCCCTCTCGGTAATGCACATCACTATAAGCATTGCAAGCAATGTGACTAATGAGTTAGTTACGGGATGTTAAATTACGGAACGAGTAAGGAGACTTGCCGGTAACGAGAATGACGGTGTCCTGGACTATGGGGTACTCACCACGTCATCTCCCGATCTGTTAGATTGGGCCGAGGACCCCCATGGCTGTATACTCATGGGCCAGTTCGAACAGTTGCCGCATACAAGGAAGATTCCACAAGACTTGATGATGAAGACAGGGACTCCTCCCCCACCGGCATATTCGGATAGGACTCTTGTTATCCTATGCCTCTGGTGCATTATATAAACCAGGGCCAGGCTAGTCGATAGATGATACATACATACAATCATACCATAGGCTAGCTTCTAGGGTTTAGCCTCTCTGATCTCGTGGTAGATCTACTCTTGTAATACTCATATCATCAAGAACAATCAAGCAGGACGTAGGGTTTTACCTCTATCAAGAGGGCCCGAACCTGGGTAAAACATCGTGTCTCCTGCCTTCTGTTACCATCGATCCTAGATGCAAAGTTCGGGACCCCCTACCCGAGATCCGCCGGTTTTGACACCGACATTGGTGCTTTCATTGAGAGTTCCGCTGTGTGATCAGAACAAGGATCAATGGCTCGCTCGCAGGTCAACTGGGACGTCGACATCTTCGTCACCGGTTCGACTGGTCACCTTGGCTTGACCGAGGATCGTGCTCCGTCTCCGATCGTCATGTTCGGACGAGGGCCTTCTTCAACATCAACTCCGATCTCTATCATGGTCATAGAGGAATCATCCATGGAGCTCGAGGGCTCAACGTCAACATTGTCCTCGGGCGGCCGTGCTGTTTTTATGGACAGCGAACTTTTATTCTCCGTCACCGCCTCCTCGAGCGTTGGTTTGACGATTGCTTCGGTGGAATAGTGCGGAATTACATCTACAACAGCCATGCAAAATTTCGTCGAGTTCCGATGGAGGAATTTCCGATAATCTACGATCTTACTGGAGCCCTGTCAAATCTGGACGGGAATCTGGACGAGTTTAGGGTGTGGTCTCTAGAGCCCAGCTCGGAGGTCCTTTGGAAGATCCAACCTTTCATCTACTGTAGAATTCCCATATCTACCACCCTCCAAATTTCAGCTTGATCCGACGGTTCAAACTCCGGGAACCTTCCGATGAGTGGACCAATTTTCGGATCCGTTTTCTGCGCGAATACAAATCCGACCCGAATTCATGTTTCTTTATAAACGTGATATTGGACAACCTTTTTAGAGGAATTCTCTTCTAGGGTATTGTGCATTGTTTTTAAACACGTGCCCGTAAATTTTTAAGCCTCCCCTGAGGTCATCTTCATCATCATTCTGGTGTCAAACGAGTCCGACAATATTGCTCCAAGGCTGCCGAACTGCGCTAGACACGTCGTCACTTTGTTGAGCCGAGCTCAACTTCTTCGGATCATCATCTCGGGAAGCCGAGCAAGAGTCCGGCATCGCGAAGGATAAATTATCACCAACATCGCCGCCCCACGGTTTACACGGAGCGGGCACACCAACATCGCCGCACGGTCACTTCATCAAGCCGGCATCGCCGCACGATCACTTCATCAAGCCGGCATCGACCACGTCACGACCGGCATCGGCAGGGCCGCACTGTTGCTTCTTCAAGCCGATGTCCATCATGCCGACCTACTTCGACTCATCGTCTGACATCGAGGCTTCGACATCTCGGCTGGACCGGGGGCTTCGCCATCTCTTCATCAACCTACTCCGGAGACTTCAGCGTCACTAGCCGACCAGCTTTGTCACGTTAGCTGGACCGAGGGCGTTGCCTCCGCAAGCCAACCTTTGCCATCATCGCCATGCCGTGGCTTTATCGCCCATCAGGGAATGGGTGTGTGGATCGAGTCCCAATTTTGGGAGTCACCTTTCTTCGGATTGCTACAACAAATAAACCAGGTGCTATTAATCCTGGTAATTTTTGCTTGTTGGGGTTTATTTTTCCCAAGAAATTTTTACTCTGGTTTGTCCCATCATCTGTACACAGGTTTATCGAATGATGTCGGCACTAACGATGGTCGCGTGCTGGTTCGGTTAGTTTCCGTACATAGTCCGGTGAACGCCGCATCCGGAACTCAGACCGACCTGTGAGGTCAGGCTTTGCCACACCTTTAGCGCATCAAGCCGACGCCCTGCATCGACATTGACTTCGGCGCCAGGCCATATTTCTTTTATTACTCACTTTGCATAAATTATTTATTATGCAACATTTTTTATTATATTATTATCTCCGGTTTGCACTATTTTTTGTTCATAGGAAAATGATCCGGGTTGGGCAGTATCGTCGACTCGGCATACTGACATACCACGTCACCTCGGCTGGATGGGGGGCTTCGTCAGCACTTTATTACCCCATGCCGGGGACTTCGGCATCACTCTGCCAGCCTACATTGACCGTGCTATGTCACCACTTCGGAGTGCCGAGCTCTTTGCTCCGCCACCTTGGGACCGGCTTGGGGGATGGAACCTTGTCCCGCATCAAGCTCGGGCCGTGTCATCAATATCGAACACATTAACCAGCTAAGTTGCCTTCATGCTCAAAGTTTTAAATTCTTAACTTGTGTTCGGTTCGACCAAGCATTATACCTTTTTGAAAAAAAAGTTGCTTGTAAAGAATCTCCTTGTCAAAACTTTGTTTGTGACACACAAATTCAAATACCCCGTTTACTTGGGGGCTTCCTCCATGAAGCTTTTTCCTCTTGTATATGATTATACGTGTACGGCTTCATTCCTTATTCATGTATTACGCCACAATATGCACCATATTGACTTAAGCGATTTGCAAGCTGGGTTGCCTGGCTCCTGTGCTTACCCCTACTTTCCCGATTGTTCGGCTAGGGAGTAAAGGGAGCACCTCTGCGATTGTCACGACTGGGTCCTCCGAGCTCTGACCTCAAACTGGGTGAAGCCGAAAGCTAGCGCTCTTATTGTTTTCAATCATGGTCGGCACACAACAGAACTCATGAGTACAAAAAATCTATTGCACAAGTCTCATAGTAATAATGAGCATCGAAGAAAGGTATCGGTGGGGGTACTATTTTCTTCGACGATGCTTCTTACACTTTGTTTGTAATATAGCATAAGTTCCCTGAGCACGCTTTGTCTGTTACAACCCTATGGCTTGATTGCCTGGTCATTGTAAACGCCGTCGATACTCTCAACAGGCGGAGTACATGACACTTTTCGGCCCTTGGCCGAAGAGGGAGAAGTCGACGGCGGGTTAAGACGCGTTTAAAGTTCGGGTGAACACATATATGATATAAGTACTTCGGTACACACAATCATTATACATAAAATTCTTTTACCAAAGTCACTTGGGGCTCTCAAAATTTATATATGAGCTATAAATGTGTTTTCTTCTTGGTCGTTGTCAAAACACGACAGAAGCACCTTTTTTTCTCTCTTCCAATTTTCGGATTGGCACCGAGCACTTGATCTTTTTCGGACGTCATGTTTTTAGTGACGTTTTTTGGTTTTCCAAGCTTTTGGCACTTTTAAACTATTTGTGTGTTTCCAACACAAGTCTCATAGTGCAATGCCGGACACCTTTATAGATTTGGCAAAAACATTCTCGGATGTCACTATATATGCATTGGTTTAGAATTGTGTCTTCGGTCAATAGTTGGGTTGCCCGACTCCTGCGCTTGCCTCCTACGTTCCTCCTTGTTCGGCTAGGTGTGCAAAGGCAGAACCATTGCGATTGTGCTTCCAGCTCACATGGTTAAGCACCTCAGTGGAGAAAGCCGAAAACTGACTATCACAATAAGTGTAAACTGGTCAGCAATCCGATAACTGTGTTAAATGATGGCCATTCATAACATTGGCCAAAGTGTTTACGTCTTGACCTCGACTGTTGCCGAACACTAGCCGGGGCTAGTAACTGGCCTCCCAAACTAAATCATCAATATTTTGCTCTTACATTAGAGCTGAGGTTTCATGATCATGCTTAGCATGACAAACCAAAGAAAGGAACCGATAGCGGGACTATTTTCTTTGGAAGACATTTCTTATGTTAAACAGTAATATAACATATCTCTCTGCGTACCTTTGTTTATAAAACCCTATGGCCAGATTGCCTTGTTAATCGTAAATCTTTGCCCTCATAAAGGCTTTATAAAGTAGTACAAACACTCCTCGGCTACTAGCCGAGGAGGTGGAAGCCGATGGTCGGTCGACAAAGTTTTGTACAATGCGGATCCGAGCATTAATGACGTAAAGTACTTGGATACGTAGAGTCATTACACATAATTTGTGATTTTACTATGGATATCGATCCTTAATTCGGCCACCCATGCCCGCATTAAGGCTAGGGGGCTACTGGGCTTCGGGCTTATTATTTAAAAATATTAAAGGGGCACATCGATCCCCTGATCTGGCGTTGCCACCTGACCAATGTCTCGGGGGCTACTGCATTGCCTGTCCAATGCAGAAAATTTTATGTGCAATATAGTTTCCGAGGAGATTTTAATCCTCAGGTTGGTCGGCCGCACCCAACCTGAGTCTCGAGGACTGAGCATGCCGCTTTTAGTGTCCCGAAGTATTCTGCCGAGCTAGGACTTGATCCTCAGGCCGATTTTGCAAATCAACCTGAGTCTCAGCGGCTATTGGGATCAGCGGTCTTATGTCATCCTTCAGGTGCATCTCGGGTTTTAGACCGATGCACACCTTGAGGGCTACTGGCTATATATATCGTCAGGGAATAAATTGCACCAATAAAAAATATTGACAAAAAATCGACCCACAGTCGGGGTGGTGCACCACCTCGGAAGCAGTCCGGCATAAAGCTCGGGCACTAGCGGCTAGCTCCATAGAGGGCATTTCCGGCATTAGGCTCGACTAAACTCCTTCAACTTTTTTTGGACCAAGATGATCTATGACATCTTGGATATCGTCCGGCGTTGGAGTTCGGATACATTTCGGCGTTGGAGCTCGGAAGCAGTCCGACATTGGTGCTCGGCTGCAAAAGATACCTCGAATGTAGTCCAGTGTTAGAGCTCGGACGCAAGAGGACACTGCCTCCCGGGAACAACTTCAAACCCGAGGTGTGGCATAAAAATAACAAGGCATTGATAAAGGTCAGAAACTTAAAGGGGCTCCTCGGATACCCGATGTGTAAACTCGTCGAATGCATTTTGGCAATCCTCAAGATCGAAGATGAGAAGATTTGTTGAACCAGTTTTCAAGACCGACAACTAAAGATGAAGAATAGTTCGGAAGAATCGAGGAGCGTCCCTAACTTGAAGACCGGTTCAGGGGGCTACAGACGGTGTCCTGGACTAGGGGGTACTCACCACGTCATCTCCCAATCTGTTAGATTGGGCCAAGGACCCCCATGGCCGTATACTCATGGGCCAGTTTGGACAGTTGCCGCATGCAAGGACGATTCCACAAGACTTGGTGATCAAGACAAGGACTCCTCCCCCACCGGCGTATTCGCCTAGGACTCTTGTTATCCTATGCCTCTAGTGCATTATATAAACCAGGGCCTGGCTAGTCGATAGATGATATATACATACAATCATACCATAGGCTAGCTTCTAGGGTTCAGCCTCTCTGATCTCGTGGTAGATCTACTCTTGTAATACTCATATCATCAAGAACAATCAAGCAGGATGTAGGGTTTTACCTCTACCAAGAGGGACCGAACCTGGGTAAAACATCGTGTACCCTGCCTCGTGTTACCATCGATCCTAGATGCATAGTTCGGGACCCCCTACCTGAGATCCGTCGGTTTTGACACCGACAGAGATTGAACAAGGTATTGAGATACCGACGATCGAATCTAGGGCAAGTAACATACTGATGATAAAGGGAACAATGTATATTGTTATGCGGTTTGACCGATAAAGATCTTCGTTGAATATGTGGGAGACAATATGAACATCCAAGTTCCGCTATTGGTTATTGACCAGAGATGTGTCTCAGTCATGTCTACAAAGTTCTCGAACCTGTAGGGTCCGCACGCTTAATGTTCAGTGACGGTCGGTATTATGAGTTTATCTATTTTGATGTAACAAAGGTAGTTCGGAGTACTGGATGTGATCACGGACATGATGAGGAGTCTCAAAATGGTAGAGACATAAAGATTGATATGTTGGATGACTATATTCGGACACCGGATGAGTTCCGGGGGTCATTGGATAATTATCGGTGTGCCCGGGGGTTATCGGAACCCCCGGGGGGAACTAATGGGCCACATGGGCCTTAGTGGAGAGAGAGAGACGGCCGGCCAAGGCAGGGCCGCGCGCCCCCTCCCCTCTAGTCCAAATTGGACTAGGGAAGGGCGGGCGGCGCGCCCTTTCCTTCTCTTCCCTCCCTCTCCTTCCTTACCCCCTTCCTTCTCTTAGTAGGACTAGGAAAGGGGAGTCCCACTCCTACTAGGAGGAGGACTCCTCCTCTCCTGCGCGCCTCTAGGGCCGGCCGGCCTCCCCCCTTGCTCGTTTATATACGGGGAAGGGGGGCACCCCACAGACACACAAGTTGATCATTGATCTCTTAGCCGTGTGCGGTGCCCCCCTCCACCATAATCCACCTCGGTCATATCGTCGTACTGCATAGGCGAAGCCCTGGCCGGTAGCTTCATCTTCACCGTCATCACGCCATCGTGCTGACGAAGATCTCCCCCGACACTCAGCTGGATCGAGAGTTTGTGGGACGTCATCGACCTGAACGTGTGCAGATCACGGAGGTGCCGTACTTTCGGTACTAGGATCGGTCGGATCGTGAAGATGTACGACTACATCAACCGCGTTGTCATAACGCTACCGCTTACGGTCTACGAGGGTACGTGGACAACAATCTTCCCCTCTCGTTGTTGTGCATCACCATGATAGATTGCGTGTGCATAGGATTTTTTTTGAAATTATTGCGTTCCCCAACAAGGCCAAGCTAGCTCCTCGCCTTACCATCCGACCGTCGAGCAGCCGGCCGAACGGCTTCTCACTTGACTTGCTATGTTCAAAGAGGCCGAAATACTTGTCTTTCTAAAACGGCGAAGTACCTGAACTAGCCACAGACCGCAGAACAGCTGTCCGGCTGGCATTGCGACAATCAAAGGAAAGCGGCAAAGGTAAAAGCCAAAAAGAGCAGAAGAGCAAGACAAAGTAGAACCCGGTAGAGCACAAACTTGTGCAACGAAAGTAATTTACATAGCAAGGCTCATAGACAGAATTAAACAGAGTTTGAATACACCCCTAGTGGGTGGAATTGCGCGAATTTAACATACTTGTTCAAAATATTACAAGAACAGGAAAAGATAAGATAAAGTGGTTGTCTAGGCCAGAGGAGCAGCAGGCGGGTCTGAAGGGTTGGCAGAGGCAGCGATGCGGGATGGTGGAGCGGCCGATTGGGAGGTCTCGGCTTGATCGGCCCCGACAGCAGTCGGTGTGGTAGTACGCGGCTCATTGGTCGAGACTCGGTCAGGCTGAGGCCGACCATCTTCTCTGTCGTCTGGTGCATCGTCGTCGCCGTCGTCGTCATCTTCGTCTTCACCCACATCGCTGGTAGTGATTTCTTTCGCCGAGTCCCCCTCATCCTCTGGGTTCAGCCCGAACCAGTTGGGCGGCACCTCAGTGCCTTCCTCGTCCAGTTCATGGATGAAGACGCTGGTGTTGGCGTACTCGGCGATCACCACCGCATGTTGAGTAAGCGCACTACTCGCCGCCGCTAGCTCCGGCGCAATCTCCTACTGAAACGTGGCTAGCTAGGCCAGCTCCAGGCCCGGATACTACGCCTTCACGAACTCCAAGGCTGTCCTGGCACCAGCCCGAGCTGCGGCGCCCTTCCAATCCTTGAAGTTCTCGACTGCTATCTCTAGCCAGTAGGCGGTCCAGCTTGGGGTGCGTGGGATCAGAGCATCCGGCCAAAGGGCGGACAGCACCATAGCCCCGGTACGCTACATGCGGCGGAGCATTTGGTGAGCTGGCCACAGGCGCGCCTGAACAGCAAGAAGCTGCTCGCCGGGACTCCACGGGGCGTTGGGCGTGATTTCCATGCCAGCCCTCCTTCTCATGTCACGTCATGCCTTGATGGCCTGCCTGACGGCGACGGCCTGACCAGGGAAGAACTCTACACAAGAAGAAACAAAAAAATTAGAAGCCAGAAGCCGCCTCCTACAGCAGTCGGCAGCTACCCAGAAGAAGAAGTAACTTACCGTCGATCATGTCCTTGATCGCGCCGTAGCCATCAGTCAAGCACTTCTCCTTCTCGGCCCTATCCGAGCACTGAGTATCGAACTCGGCCTGAAGGAGAGCCTCGTTATCCTTCACCTTCTGGAGCTCCGCCTTGTGCCGCTCCGCCTGGTCCGCCAGCTCCTTGGCCAGGCGGTCACACTCCTTAGCCGCCTGGCTGCGCTCCTCCTCCTTGGCATGGAGTGTGGTCTCAGCCTCGCTTAGGCTCTTCCACAGATCTGTGGTAGCCTCTGCCAAGATGGAAAAGAAGAAAAGAATCAACACCAAAGGAAAGTAGTTGCCGGAAGATCCAGCAGCCGGGCCCGAATCTTGGGGGCTACACCCAGCAGGTGCGCTGGCGTGCCCCCGCGAGGAAAAAGATCAAGTACTTACTGCGGCTCTAGTTCAAGTCGGCGGTCCGCTTGGCCAGCTCCTGGACTTGGGAGTTGTAGGCAGCCACGCGTATGTTGTGATAATCCTGCAACAAAAGCAACAAAAGGAAAAGACAAGTTAGCATGTGGAACTAACCTGAAGTTCCAGGACGCTTGCTCAGCAGCCAGCCGGGAACTCGGGGGCTACACCCAGTGGGTGCACTCGCGCGACACCACGAAAGATTGCAAGTAACAGAAACAAGAGACAAGGACCATACCCGGATGGCCATCTGCGTCGCCAAGAACTCCTACGCATATTGCTGGAGAGCGACGCCTTGGGCGTTGAACCAGGCCTGGATGTCTTGGGCGGAAACATTCAAGAAAATTGTGCTGCCCCTAGGCGACAAACCCGGTGGGGCAGCACTGGTGGCCTCGGTGTCAGGGGCCGACAAACTGGCGGCCCCAATCTACAATGGCTGCGGCGCTGAGTACGCCTTCTCAACTAGTTCACTACCAGGCGGCGGCATCACCAGCACACCAGGCCCACTGCCCGACGCGTCGGCATTCGGCGCATGCGGAGGCGCCTCCGCCTCCAAGATGACAAGGCCTCCGCCTTCCCTCTCCAGGTTCGACTAGTCATCTCCAACCCCTCCAGTCTGCACCGGGCCCTCCGGCGCCAGTTGCTCCGTAGGCTGGGGGACGACTCCTCTGCCGCCGCCTTGGCGGCCACGTCCGCCTGCTCCTTGGCCGCTGCGTCAGCCAGAGCCTTTGCCGCCGCGTCGGCCTCTACCTTCTCCCGGTCCTCTCGCGCTTCGCACGCGTTCCTCTCTGTGGCCTCCTGGAGGTCGGCGAGCGGATCCATGCGGCGGGGCTCCACCGAGCGGCCTAGCTTTTGGCGGCGGTGCCGAGTTTGAGGTAGAACAGCTCCCCCCAGAGCTCGAGGGTGAGGAGCGTGCCGAGGTAGCCTTCGCAGAGGGTGACGATGGCGAATAACAGCACCACCGTGTTCGGCGTGAGATGGTGGGGCTGGACCTTGTAGAAGGTGAGGAACGAGCGGAGGAAGCTTCTCGCCGGCAGGCCGAAGCCGCAAAGAAAGTGCGACCAAAAGACGACATGTTCGCTGTCCTCTGGCACCGGAGAGTTCTACGTCTTGGGAGGAACACGCACCTTTACGTGCGTCGCGCGAGGCAGCCGCCGCATCTGGCGAAGGAATGTGAGGTGGTCCTCGTGTACATTCGAGCCATCCCAATCGCCGGAGCGCCATCGCGCGCCATGAGAGCGGGTGCCCGACGGAGGCGTGGTGCGGTGACAAGCGGGTGAATCCGCAGCGGAGCGAGGAAGGCCGCGGTGCACAGAGGTCTGGCGATGGCAAGCTGCAGCGATGCCTGGACCAGAAGAAGGGGTGTGGCGGCAGCAAGGAAAAGAGGAAGGAGAACGGAAAAGACGAAGGGAGAGGAGGACGCGCGTGTGTTATGCCGCCCCCTCCCCCTACTTATAGCCCCTCGGTGGCGGAGCCGAGGGGGCGAGACGTGGGGGTCATGGGATTAACTATGCCCACTCCGCCACGACCCTGCATTTGCCGCATCGCTATGGCGTGTGTTAAACCGCGCCTAGGAAGCGCAAAAGACTGCTTCGGCTGCACCGGATCTGCGCGCGTGCCGATGCCCTGTAGTGGTGGTCCTAGACCTGCGGCAACGACCCATTGCGCGCGTGGGCTGGCAGGCCGGCCAGGCATGCTTGGGTCACGTGGCGGGCGAGCAACGGGCGGCGTCCGAACCAGCCGGGTGGCACGCCACCCGGCGCACACCGCAACCATTCGAATTCACCAGATGGTCGACTGTCCCCCGGCCGGCTCCTAGGAGTCGGCTTCCCTAGAAGGCAGACAAAACAGGATCACCAAGACACTCAGAGTAGGAAGCTGTTGAGGTTCTTCAATTTCGGCCGTGGTGCCCCACCAGCTTCGGGGACTACTGTCGGAGTAAATTACCACGGGTAGCCTCATTGGCTCCCTTTGGTATTTCGAGACATCGGGGCTTGCTACGCCCACTACTAGGGAAAACCCTAGCAGTAGCGTTGGTTTTGTGCTCACTAGTAGCGCGGGTAGGCGCGCTACTAATGAGGCACTACAGCTATTGCTTAGCAGTAACGCATGCCGCACGCGCTACTGCTAGGACAAATAGCTGCAGCGCTTGTTCACTCCCACGCTGCTGCTAATGTAACTACTGGCAGCGTGTTTTCTTTCCATCGCTACTAGTATTGTTTTTTTATTTTTTTTATTTTTAGAGTATTTATGCGCCATCGTACAAATATTGGTACAATACCAGTTATGAGGTTTACATCATTATGTCCATAACAGTGTGTCAAATGAAGGTGGATTAGGTTCAAGTGGAGGCAATATGTGGTGCATGTCAAAAGTATACTACTAATCCAAACTTGATCTAGTTTGGACTAGTAGTACTTTCGATGTGCACCACATGTTGCCTCCACTTGAATCTAATCCGCCAGCACAAGCTATTTAATCATCATCATAATCATTAGCACCAACAATATTTATTTAATCACCACTAACACTAGCTAATAATAATCATCAGTCATTACCACCAACACTAGCTATTTTATCATCATAGTAATAGTGTAGCACATCATCATCCTCAAACTCATTTCTAGCTAATCACTCCTGCTGCTCTCTCTTAGGTAAAACAACATAAAACAGGTGTAGCTCTCCTCCTTGATCAAGTTGGAGCATGCAGATGAACCTGTCTCCTAATTTTGGGTAGCACATCTGTTTGCTGCCCCCTAGTACTTGTCTGCGCTCCCCCATCACATATCTGGTCCAGTCTTGCACTATTAAGCATTCATCGTTGATCTTGAATGCACTAAAGTAACATGTAGGATATCTTGGTCGTAAGCTAATAATACTCATGGTACCTTTAGTCTCGATCCCATAAGGCACAACATTCATCGGGAGTCCCTGTTGAAGAACATCGTATGGTCACATACTTAGCAATGAGGTTTAACTTCACAAATAATGTATAGAAAAGATGCACTGAGGACAAATAGTAAAAATCTTACCATCCTTCCTAAATAGATGTGACCGTAGTTCATGACGAACACTATTGGTCGCACGTTTTCAGTACTAAGATTTCTAAGTCCAGGAAGAAAATTTGTCTTGACGGTATCAAGATCCTCAAGCCATGAAACATAATGACTTAGCTCCTCGCAGTTTAGTTTAGCCCCGGGACAGTAGTAGGTCCTGTCTACCAAGCGCTGGACATGTTTGCTTGCACCGAAATAAGCTGACAATACAAATTAGTTGTCAACTATTTTTGTATAAACAATATCAAAGACATAAATATGGTTGAGAAACTTACATTTTGGTGTAACTGGAGGCATCTGCACATCGACCCAGATGTCGGTATTACCTTCAATATCATCTTCTGGAAGCATATCAAAGGTGATAACCATATCAGGCTGAATTGCATAAGTCTTGCATAGTGCTCGCCATGTTTTGCATCCAAAATAGGTGTAGTCGTCTGAATTGTATAATTTTGCGTGGAAAATATAACCATGCTCGGTCTTCAAATAAACTTTCTTTACCTCCATAGTATGACTGAAACCTATCTTATCCAATACAAAAACTCTTGCATGGCAGGGGATACGCTAGTAGAATAGTAAAAAAAAATAAGTTGAAGCAAATAAAGCAGATGTCATGCTTAATTATGAAAAAAGACTTTTCATTGTGACTTACTGTATCCACTTCGAAGTTCTCGTCTAGATTGATGCTGAAGCGCCTATCATCATCTAGGAAGATTCGGTCGCACAGGCCGCGCTCGTCTTCGCAGTATTTGCAAATACTGAAATCCTTTTTATCGTCAGACATTTCCTATGTTCATAGTTAAAACATTAATTGAAAATCGATAGAAGACAACTACCAGGATACTCAACACACAAATCCGGGGCACTCGATATTTCCTACATATTCTGGCAAAAGTCATGCCAAAATTCACGGAAAAATCCGGCGTGACCTTTGCTAAAATAGGATATATCGAGCGCCTGAAATTTGCCGGAACGGAAATGAATCAACACTCCGGCAAAACATAGGCCACTCAGAGGTGTAACCTGCAAACATGACCGGCCACTTGGATATTGAGCAACACAAGATATACATTTCAAAATATCTTATAAGACTCAAATTAGCATGAATTCAATAAGCAAAAGTAAATCATCTCATGCATCCGTACATCGTCGAATATTATCACTAATACATCCCGAATAGTGTCATACATATAACATCACTAGTACAACTAAAACCCTAGCACACGACGGGTATCGGCGCGGGCGGTGGACACCCACAGAGAAGGAACCATCACGGGATCATAGCTCCAGTGAGATCCCTGGACAACCTGCCAGGTATTGGAGAACCTGTGCTCCAACGCAAACAAGTAGCGACGGACGTGCGCGTCCTCCTCACTGACATGGTGACGCACCACCTCCGCGGAGTCCTCGAGCCTCTGGACCGTCACTGGCCCACTGGACTGCCACCAAAGAAGGTTCGGGTCAACGACAGGCTGGCTCCTCACCAACCTACGCCCCCCGGTAGGTAGCGCCTCCCAGTACCACCCCGGCGGAGCCCAGTCCCGGACATGGCCCATCTGGTCAAGCAGGTGTCGTCCTCCGCCGACTCGACGACGAGGACGCGGGATGGGCATCGTCCACGTCGATGCGGGAAAATTGCTTTAACTAAAAAAATAGCAAAAAGTTCTTACTAACTAGTTCTATTAATTCAACTAGTTCTTACTAAAAATAAACTTACTATAAATAAAAATATTCTACTACCTAATTAGTACCTAGTTCTTACTAACTAATTAGTACCTAAGAACTACTGCCCTAATTACCATCTAATTTGATGAACCTATAGGGGTGGAATGTGGTAGTGGATATTCCAATTATCCAACTATAAAGTGAAATAAGTGGTCAAATTTTACTCGTTTTATGGTTCATCTTAGAAATTTGATTCGTTTCCACCATTGCATGAACCCTAACTCGTTTGAGCCGCATCCGCATCCGATTCGTTTCCACCCTAACTAATTTGATGGAGGTAGAAACCATAGGCAGAGGTAGGGGAGAGGGAGGAGCAGGTGTGCTCACCTCGGGTGCCTGCGACGAGGGAGGGGCAGGCGGCGTCGAGGTCGTGGTTGGGGCTCCGGGGCGGCGTTGAGGTCGGGAGGGGCGGGGGCGGCGTCCGGGGCGGCGTTGAGGTCGGGGTCGGGGGCGGCGTCCCGGGCGGCGTTGAGGTCGGGGGCGGGGCCGGCGTTGAATCTGGGGTCGGGGGCGGCGTGGGGAGAGCGCGCGGTGGCCGAGGGGCGACGGCGGCGGCGAGAGTGGAGTTGATTTGGGGGATGAAGTGGCCGTGGGGAAGGACGAACCGCGTGGTTAAGTTAGAAGTACCAGTAGCGCGTTCCAGAAAGGGCCCTACTACTACGTTAGCTACAGCGTGTTCTGGAATACACGCTGCAGCTATAGCGATTTACTTTTCTACTTGTTTTTCACTTTATTTTATTTCCGTTAGCAGCAGCGCTTTACACGTAAGCGCGCTGCAGCTAAGGAGATTAGCAGTAGCGCTGGGCCATTATACGCGCTACTGCTAGGTTGGGCTAGCCATGTGCGCCCAGTTCAAACGTAGCAGCAACGCTTTTCGCTAGTATGCGCTACTGCTAAAGTCATAGCAGTAGCGCGGTTTATTTACGCGCGCTGCTACTAAGTAGCAGCAGCGCTTTATTTTGTACAACGCTACTGGTAAAATTCTGTCTATAGGCTTTTCCCTAGTAGTGGCCCCTCACGCCTCCTGGATGAACGGTCGGCTCCTCGGGCCAGCTTGTCAATTGGGCTGGCTGCTAGAAGGCGGCGAGGCCTCAGACGGCGACCGCGAGGGGGGCGACTCCTGCCAAGTCTGCACCCACTTAACTACGATGGGACAGGGCGTGGCTACAGTGCGTCCTGCCTGCCCCGAATCCAGGGCTGAGCACGGGTACAGTACGGATGTACCAAGAGGATACCCCTCACCCGACGGGGAACTGTGGCCACGCTGCCCATGACATCACCTACTAGCTAGGAAGCAACACTCCACGATGGCCAGTCGGTACGGCCCATAGGCGGCAAGACCCCAGCATGCGGCAGCAGGGGCGGGTTGCCTCCTAGCAGGCGGCCCCTCCCGTCCTCGAAGTTTGTGCGCCATTAACTAGAAGAGATAGGGTGTGGCTACAGTGAACGCCTGCCAGGCAGCGAGACTGTAGCCACGCTCCCCCCGACAAAGCCTTCATCATCAGTAGCAAGGCTACAATGCGAGGCGATCGACCAGACCCGCAAGCGACGGGTGCAGCCTGTCGGCCGAGTACACACCAGCCGGCGGGACCCACCAAGCAGCGGGCCCTAGTTGCTGGCGGAGACACTACTAGGGAAAACCTTATACACAGAATCTTAGCAGCAGCGCGGCACAAAAAGAAGCGCTACTGCTAATTAGCAGTAGCGCAGGTTTTTAACCCTCGCTACTACTAAGTTGATAGTAGTAGTGCGGGTTTATAACCCTTGCTACTACTAAGCGGTCTCTACCGTGCCCCCTGACACATGCCATAGTAGTAGTGAGGGGTATAAACCCGCGCTACTACTAAGTTGATAGTAGTAGCGCGGTTTTATACCCCTCGTTACTACTAAGTATGAGGTAGGTGAAGTTGCCATATCCTCGGCCGAATCCCCATCTCCTCCCCCAAATCCCTCCTCTCTTCTACCACTCTCTCCTCTCACTTTCCATACGCTCTCACATGGACCTCTTGCCCATGCACCCATCCTCCTCCATGGCGCCGAAAGAGGTCGCCGCCTCGCACCACCGGCATCTAGGAGCTCGCTGGTCTTCCACCGACGTTTAGGAGGCCGCTGCCCCGCGCCACCACACCGGAGCACCTCGCCACCGGTGACTAGCTCCGCTGCTCCCTACATCACCTTCCTCTCTCCCTCGGTTTTCCTTTTCTCTCTCTCCCTCTGGTTTGACTCACCCTCCCATGTCCATGCCCGTGCCGGTCGTCTCCATGGATGACCTGGAGCTATCTGGCATGGTCGGGAAGAGGAGCCCCACGCCGCGGCCTGGCTCTGCCATAGAAACGGGCCGTCTCCAATAGCCACTGCTGAATCTGGTCTTCCGCTATCCATTCATGCCTCCGGCGATGCCAATCATCGCTGGATCTTACCATTGCTGCCATTGACAGCACGCACGGGATCGAGATTTTTTTTGTTTTTGAAAGTAATAGCAGTAGCGCGGGGTATAAGACCCGCTACATCTAATTAGCAATAGCGATGTTTGGAACGCACGCTACAGCTAACCATGTATAGCAGTAGCGTGTGTCAACACGCGCTACTGCTACAAGTTAGCTCTGGCGCCGTATCAGTAGCGCGGGCACCCGCGCTACTGATACACCCAAAACCCGCACTGCTGCTAGGCTTTTCCCTAGTAGTGAGAAGCCGACACCTAGAGACAATAACGGCTGGGTCCCACACCCGGCTGGACTACCATTGTACCCCTGGGGTGTAAGCCTATATAAACCCCTCGGGCTTCCCCATGCAAAGGGTTCAGAACCTTAGAGATTACAAACACGTAAAGAGAGAAGTAGAGCTAGCCTTGTTCTTCTTTCCCCTTTTCCCGAATAGCTCAAGGAGCATCCTATAGCTACTCTATTGATCATAGTCATCATGCGGAGACCCCGCAAAGCAGGACAAGGGGTGTTATTTGCACGAAGAGTCCCAAACCTGGGTAAGATTTGCAGGTGTATGCGGTCTCACTCACTCTCGCTTCTAGAGCCCGGTGACGTACTCTTATCCCTCTCCAAGACTAGCCATCCCTTGGCATCTATGGCTACACAACCCCGACAAATCGACGGTCGCTAATATGCTGATCTAGAGGAAGGAGTGGAGGAATTCATTGGTTTGAGTTGATCGCGTGAGGCGATGGAAACAATTCGACAGTGTGGCGAGGGTATCCGACATAGTTATCAGAAGGCACAGTAGTAGTACATGCAGCAGATGCAAGCGGCGTCAGGCGCGTAGGCAAAAACATCTCATTGAGAAGTTGGCGAAACAGGCATGTTCTAATGCGGTGGCGGCATGTTCCAGAGCACTAGGTGAGATTGGTTCGATCGAATCAGTCGGCACGTGGTACACGTGGACGTCAACGGAGGATTAGCCATGAAGCAGCAGGAATCTCGTGGTGGCATGTGGAATTGGCAAGATTGCCAGGCGGGGCTGGCTTGTGCAAGGCACGCTAAAGCCCAGGAGGGGCCTGCAGGCATGTGGTTAAGGCGGCCCAAGTTGGGTGGCTGGTGCAACTTCATAGGACGAAATCACTAGTTGAGGAGTACTCGTTGCAAAGATCACTCCAACTCCCTAGGCTGCGACAAGTGGCGCACATGCAGCACTCCACTTGTCACAACCTGGGAGTTTTTCCTTTTTTCGCAGATCCGCTTATTCAAAACATTTTATCTCTCAAACCGTGCGTCCAAATCTCGAACCGCTTTCACTGTTGGATTCCTTGTGTCAACATCTTCAAAACTAGATCCCATGTTGATAGATTTTGACAAACTTTTTTTCACGACAAAACAGGACGAAAAAACCGAATCGTGAGCATGGATTTTTTTCCTTTCCGAAAGAGGCATGCCCGTGCCTCTCACGAAATCACAATCGTGACACTCGCGGAAGCAAACCATGACTCTCGCGGAAGGGAAAAAAGAAGAGAAAATCGTGTTTTTTCGCATCCGAGGAGGCACGACCATGACTCTCGCGAAAGCACAACCGTGCCTCTCGCGGAAGAAAAACCGTGACTCTCGCGAAAGAAAAAACGGAAAACACGTATTTTTCCGTTTCCGAGGGGCACGGCCGTGACTCTCGCGAAAGCACAACCGTGCCTCTCTGTGACGTCCCGAGACCGATGCACCAGGTGTCTTCCAGTTATTCGCTGTCGTTGCCATGTCATTTGCTTGCATGTTGCATTTCGTCATGTCACCATGTGCATTGCATCATTATGTTTTCAAAACTTGCACCCGTCCCGGTCTCCCAGTTCCTTCCGTTGTCCGTTCTGAGCCCAGACACACTTGCACGCGCACGCAACACCTCTGAAATATTATTTTATAAGTGGCTAGAAAATATACTCGGAATGGGATGAAAGTTGGTGTGTGGTCTTATTATTGTGTAGATAGACTGCCTGTCAAATATTGTCGCATTCGGAGTCCGTTTGATAGCCCAACCGTTAAACATGTAGCCGCAATATAGCCGGTCTATCGTCAGACGTTTTCGGTCTTCGGAAACTGTTACCGGGCTGCTATTCTCTTCTCTCCTCCTAGCCCACTCCCACTCTACACAGCCCACTAGGCTCAACCTAACCCCCCCCTCTGCTCCAGACCGTCCGATGTCGATCGAACGGCTCCGAAACGGAGCAAAGCCCCCTACTCTAGGACCTTTCCCTATATAATCTCCTTCCCCTTCCAATTTTGGAACCCTAACCCCCTCCACCTACTTCTAGCCTCCCCTCTCGAATCAGCCGCCGCCACCTCGAAATCCGCGCCGCCAGCGACATCCAGCCGCCTCCCCCTCATTTTCTGGCGCCAGCCACCACCGTCTCGCCACTTGGCGCTCAGCTATTGGCCGAGCCGCCAGAGCCCTCAACCTGTCCCCGCCACGTCTTCCCACTCCTCCCCGCCGCCGCAGGACCACACCAGGCCCGCCGGGGCCCCGATCTGGGCCCGAGGTGCCCGCATCGCATCGCCGCCTCACCCTGGATCAGGAGGAGCCCCGATCCCGCAGCTCGTCCCGCTGCCTCCTCCCGCTGGCGACCCTGGCCCCATAGTTGGACTCCGCCGGCGCCTTCTCGGTCGTCCCTCGTTGCCGCCCTCGCCGGAGATGAGTCCCGGCCGCCCTTTTCCCTCTCCTTCTCTCTCTCTCTCTCTGACCTCCCCTCTCCTCCTCTGTTGTCCAGGAGCTGGAGTGTCGAGCTCTTCCCGGCCGCCATCCCGATCCGCCCTTCACTGCGGGAGGCCCAACCTCGCTGGAGCCCCCGCACTGTCGTCCGCCGGCCATCTCCCTCGCCGAAGTTGTGCCGTCGTGCCTCGCTCCTGCCTCTGCATTGAACAGAGGAGGACGAGCGCTCCCCTGCTGGGCTGCCTTCCTCGCACACGCGTAGGCCGACCACGTCCGAGGCCCACCGTGCCCTGTCGGGCTCCTTTGCATCGACGGGCTTGGCCATGGGTGAGCTGACCCCCCAGCGCCCCTCTTTTTTTTCCACTGTTGGGCCAGCCCGATTCGGCCGAGTAGACATTGTTTTCTAGCGTCTGCGAATTTGTGTATTTTTTAAGAGAGCTCCTATTTTACAGAAAAGTCCCTCTAGATCATGCATTAAATAACTCACAAATGATGCATCGGTTTAAAATGATTTAAACATGTAAATGCTTAGAATTTTGTCTAGTTTCATAATATGCAACTCTCATCCATGTTTAAAATGTTTAAATGCTGATTGTGTTTATTTTGCGTAAATGCCATGATAAAATGATTTATTTCATAACTAATTAACCGTAACTCGGATTTAAGTAAACTTTATCTGTAATTGCTGGGAAAAATGCATAAAATAACTTGGTTCACTTTATTTTGTTGTTTAACAACTCTAAAATATGTTTTAGGACAGAATAGTAGCTAATTCAAAATATGCATATGGGGATTTTTCGGAATTGTTGTTTGTTGTTCCGGCCTCATTTAAACTTGCCTAGATAGGTAGTTTTCTTATGCTTCACCTCTTGCCATGTTTTACAACATTTAATATTGTTGGGTACATAAACGGGAGAGAACTAAATAATCGAATGTGGTGTTTCGTCAATATGCAACTCGTTGCATATTGAGCTCCACTTAACTTGTAGTTTTGTTTGTGCATATTGCCATGCCATGCCTCATTAAACAGGACATGCATCATACTTGTTTGTGCATCATGTCATGTTTATGTGATGGTTGTTTACTATGTTGCTTGCTTCTTTCTGGGTTGCATCTCTCGTTAGCTTCGGTTTCGTTCCGGAGTTGTGAGGATTCGTTTGACTACGTCCGTTAGTCTACTTCTTGGACTCGTTCTTCTTCCTTGCAGGATCTCAGGCAAGATGACCATACCCTCGAAATCACGTCTATCTTTGCTTGCTAGTTGTTCGCTCTATCGCTATGTCACGCTACCCACCACTTGTTATATCATGGCTAACATATTGCCATGTCAAGCCTCTAACCCACCTTCCTAGCAAACCGTTGTTTGGCTATGTTACCGCTTTTGCTCAGCCCCTCTTATAGCGTTGCTAGTTGCAGGTGAATTTGAAGTTTGTTCCAGGTTGGAACTTGGATATGTTGGGATATCACAATATCTCTTATTTAATTAATGCAGCTATATACTTGGTAAAGGGTGGAAGGCTTGGCCTTATGCCTAGTGTTTTGTTCCACTCTTGCCGCCCTAGTTTCCGTCATACCGGTGTTATGTTCCTTGATTTTGCGTTCCTTACGCGGTTGGGTGATATGGGAACCCCCTGACAGTTCACTTTGAATAAAACTCCTACAGCAATGACCAATCTTGGTTGTACCATTTGCCTCACCAGCACCTATACTTTTCCCTTGGGAGTCGCGCTCCTGAGGGTCATCTTCATTTTAGCCCCCCCGGGCCAGTGCTTCTCCAAGTGTTGGTCCAAACCGAGCTGCCTACGGGCCACCTCGGGGAAACATGAGGGCTGGTTTTACTCGTAGCTAGTCTCATCCGGTGTGCCCTGAGAACGAGATATGTGCAGCTCCTATCGGGATTTGTCGGCACATTCGGGCGGTCTTGATGGTCTTGTTTTACCATTATCGAAATGTCTTGTAACCGGGATTCCGAGACTGATCGGGTCTTCTCAGGAGAAGGAATATCCTTCGTTGACCGTGAGAGCTTGTAATGGGCTAAGTTGGGACACCCCTGCAGGGTATACACTTTCGAAATCCATGCCCACAGTTATGTGGCAGATGCGAATTTGTTAATGTCCGATTGTAGAGAACTTGACACTTGATTTAATTAAAATGCATCAACCGCGTGTGTAACCGTGATGGTCTCTGTCCGGCGGAGTCTGGGAAGTGAACACGGTCTTGTGTTATGCTTGAACGTAAGTAGTGTCGGGATCACTTCTTGATCACTTCTAGCTTCACGACCATTGCGTTGCTTCTCTTCTCGCTCTTATTTGCATATGTTAGCCACCATATAGGCTTAGTGCTTGCTGCAGCTCCACCTCACTACCTTCCCCTACCCATAAGCTTAAATATTCTTGGTCTCGCAGGTGTGAGATTGCTGAGTCCTCGTGACTCACAGATACTCCCAAACAATTGCAGGTGCCGATGATACTAGTGCAGGTGACGCAACCGAGCTGAAGGGGTAGCTCGATGAAGCTCTTGGTCGTTGTTTAGTGTCTTTTCCGGATGATCAGTAGTGGTGCCCAGTTGGGACGATCGGGGATCTAGCATTTGGGGTTGTCTTCCTTTATTTTGGTTCTGTAGTCGGACCTTTGATTGTACTTTGGATGATGTATGGATTATTTATGTATTGTGTGAAGTGGCGATTGTAAGCCAACTCTTTATCCCTTTCTTATTTTGTACATGGGATTGTGTGAAGATTACACCTCTTGCGACAAACCTACCATGCGGCTATGCCTCTAAGTCGTGCCCCCCACGTGGGAGATATAGCCGCATTATGGGTGTTACAAGTTGGTATCAGAGCCATCCCCGACTTAAGAGCCCCCTGCTTGATTGAATTGCTGACGTTGCTGAGTCTAGAACAAAATGTTTTGAGTCTTAGGATTATATATATCGGAGAGTAGGATTCTTTTTACTCCTCAGTCCCTTCGTCACTCTGGAGAGGCCTCTTGACGTAGAAGTTTCGATTTTTCTCTCCTCAAATTTCACGAAAAAATTTCTTAGGATCACGCGGGTATCTTGGAATCGTTCTGATAGTCTTGTAATGAGAACATTGTTCTTGGTGCCTCCTGACATTTAGGGGTTGTGGAAGTGTCCCGGGGAGTTGAGCTCCGAGGTGTTGTTGTCACAATTTTATCGTTGCAGTTCTGGAATACCTGAGTTTGCCGATATCGAAAATCTCTTTTATCCAGTTGTTGGTGAGATAACCTCGACGGCACATAGTACTGGGGCGGGAGTTCGGGAGTATTTCCATAACTCGTATAACGGTTTGTTTTTGAAGGTTGAGGTACATGATTTCTGAAGGTTTCTTGGTTATGTGTTGAAGGATGGATACATCTGGATGTAGGGATTGTTAGTTTGGGTGAGATATTATGCTTCCCCTGTATCCCCAACACCTAATTGCATAACCAGAAAATTTCATGAGTTTATAAGTGGGAATTCAAGTACCTCCTAGAATATCTTTCCAACAGACACATGATACGATATGGGGTCTATCATATGTTTGTTCCAATCCTTTGTTTTGATTTGATTTGTGGAATTCGAGTTGTTTCAATGTCAAGTGTTGATTCCATACCTTCCCTAAGCGGTGTTCTCATATATCTATGTGAATACTAATCCTTCTTGATCATCGAGATTGTCATGTCAATTCTTTCCAACCGGGATGCTTCTCTTCGGGATGATCCCATCATTCTCCCCATCCGTAAGATCAATTATCAGTTCTTCTCAGCATTGTTCATTTCATCCGTCCCCAAGTGCCTTTGTTTACCCACCCTCCCACCCTTTTATTCAAGGACTCATATTTCTTTATCATTTATCCATTTTATTGATGAGAAGTCTCTCCAATCTTTTCCGTCAATGTTCTTATCCGGTGATTCTCAGGAAGATACTAACGGAGCTTCATGTTCATCATTCTTCGTTCTTTTTCTTATCTCGTGAATTTAATTCAAGCTTTCGGTGTTTGATCACATTCCTTTGCTTGTTTCAAATGCTTTCCCATGCCAGTGCTCCTCTTAATCATTCATCTCTCTCTATTCATATCCGAAGTGCCGAAGATATCTCGGAAGATTCGGGTTTCCATTCCTAATCCGTTCAAGCTATTTCGAGGTTGTTATCTCATCCAAGCCATTTAATTCAACGGGTGCAATCTCTCTTTCAAATCGTTCAACGATGTTTCTTTTGAGTGGGCCCTAACCCTCGGGTATTTCCCTAGGATCTTACCTGACTCTTCTAATTTTCCCGGAGCTATCCTAAAATTCATTTCAAAGTTTGACGTAAGAATGAATTATCATCCATCATATGCCTTTCTCCAAGATCTTTCAAATTCTTTTCATCATGGGTTCAACCTTCCGAATTGTCATTCTGAAGTTCCTCAACAAGTCATGGTGGTGTTTCTCGTCGTCATTCTCGGAATTGAAGACCGAAGAAAAGTTCCTAATAAATCTAATATGTTCTCTCAAAGATTCGTGATTCTAGCTTGATGCCATCCTCTCATAATTCTTTTCGAATGTGAGAATTCTTTTCACCCATCCCACGCATTTTAGGAGTTGCGTTCCTTTCTCGTCATCCGAAGGCCATCTTTTCAAACATTACTCATTCTCAGCTTTCTCCTCTCGTTCTCCAAATCTAACCGGTGCATCGTTCAAATATCCTCTAATCAGTTCATGATCTCTTCATTCTCATGTATCTAAATTCTCTGAAGTATCTTCGTGCATTTTCTAATTCTTCCCGGTGTTTCGCTATCTTTTCTTTGTTCATTTTTAATTCTTACGGTGGTTCGTTCAACATTCCTTTACCTCTTGTTATCATATCAATTCATTTGTTCTTTTCAAGTCCTACTGGTGGTTCGTTGAAGACCTTACCAAGATTAAGCTATATCTCACCTTAATCCTTTCCAATGAGAATGAGTAGTATGCCAAATCCGTTGTGTGTCATCAATTTAATTGATGAAGGATACGCATAATGTAATTATTATTCTTGTTTCATCCAAGTGTTTAATCCCTTCCTTCGGAGTTTGTTCATGATGAAGTAATTCTCGGTTCTAGTGTTTCATATTTTCCTTTTCCGGAGTTCCAAATTTTTCCACATTATCTCGTCGCGAAGCTTCATCTAAATCATCGCAAGGCTTCACCTTGTGTTTTCAACTTCTCTTTCTTTCTATCATCCTTTTATTACCGGAGTTCTTCATGGAGGCTCAACATGGTGGTTCGTCAAGGATTATTTTCATTCTTCTATTGTTCTTCAAGTTTTCCCTTGAAGCTAAGGTCTGCCAAGCTATACTTCAATTATTCTTCATCTTGCATTCCGAAGTGCAATTCTTTCTATCTTATCTTTTGAGGTGTTGTTATGTCATTTTGAAAGTTTCCCTTCATGTTTCATGATTGACAAGGTGTCAGAAATGGGATATTTAAACCATCACTTTCTTCCTTGGAGTTATCTTGGTATAGATTTCACCTAAAGCCTTCCGTAAGGAATGTGGCTCTTTGTGATGATTACCTATGATCCAAGTTTTGTTATCACCTCGGTGGAAGAAGCTTTCTATCTTTTCTAGATCTCAATCAGATCTTTTTCCCGTGAGTGGCAGGTCGTCACCTCATAATTTTGAGATGTCTTTCATAAGCCCACATCAAGCTTATCCTTTTGTTTTTGATAATCCAACAGCTCAGTGCTAGCATTTGTTGTAAGCGTGCTCTCTCAAGATCTTGTTTCCCTTCGTTCATTCCATTCCATTATTTCTTTTCTTCCGGAGGCATTGTGATGTTGTTATCTTCACTCATCAGCTCGTGTTGTGAGGACCGTGTTTTTATCCATTTCCAACCAGGGTGTCGTGCCCTCTTTTCAAGTTCTTCCAAATTCTGTGAAGTTTTGCCTTCCATTTCCAACCGGAGTGTTGTCGTAATTGATCTATATCATTCATTGTACATCTCGTTTCTACTGGAGTGCTTGCATGTACTTCTTGTCCATTGCAACCCTTTTCTTATGTCTTTCAACAAACAAGGTTCAAGTAATGTTCCTTGTTCCTCTTTTCTAACGGAGTGTTTTCAACTTTGTTCATCTTCGTTGTATTCTTTCTTTCAATCTGTTCAACCTCGCAAGGTTCTTTGGTTTCATTCATTTTGAAAGTGCGTTATATCGACTAGAGGGGGGGTGAATAGGCGATTTTTATGCAAGTCTTCAAAACGTGGAAGTTATGAAGACAAACGATAGAAATAAACCTATTACCCTGCAGCGGAAGGTAGACTACACTAGGCAAGCCATAGTCAAGTATTCAATAGAGTGAAAGCACAATGACTAATAGCAGCAATTAGTAAGGATCAGGTAGGAAGATATTATGAAGCCTAACAGAACACGCAGTCACTCGGTGAAGATAAAAGATAGTGCAATCATACAATGACTTCACAAGGAGTAACAGTACGTAAAGAGAAGGGAAGGATGAAACCAGTGACTCGTTGAAGACAATGATGTGTTGGACCAATTCCAGTTGCTGTGACAACTGTACGTCTGGTTAGGGCGGCTAGGTATTTAAACCTGAGGACACGCAGTCCCGGACACCCAGTCCTGAACACGCAGCTCAGGACACCCAGTCCTCACCGTATTCCCCTTGAGCTAAGCTCACACAGACCTCGCCCAATCACTCTGGTAAGTATTCAAGGTAGACTCCCAAACCTTCACAGACTTCGTTCACTGGCGATCCACAATGTCTCTTGGATGCTCAGAACGCCACGCCTAACCGGCTGGAGGATTCACAGTCCTCAAGTGTAATAAGTCTTCAGATCACACAGACAAGAAGACTTAAGTGATGCCTAATTCTCTTTGGCTTTGGGTGGTTAGGGCTTTATCCTCGCAAGGAATTCTCTCTCAAAGGCTTCGAGGTGGGTTGCTCTCAAACGACAAAAGCCGTACACTAACTCTGAGCAGCCAACCGTTTATGGTTGTAGGGGGTGGGCTATTTATAGCCACTAGGCAACCCGACCTGATTTGTCCGGAATGACCCTGGGTCACTAAGGAACTGACACGTGTTCCAACGGTTAGATTTCAAACTCACACGCCAACTTTACTTGGGCTACAAGCAAAGCTGACTTGTCCGATTCTGGACAAGATTCGCTCTCATAGTCTTCACTCGAAGACATAGGTTTTTGTTAAGCATCACTTCAGTCATTCTGACTAGTTCTCTTGGACCCCACTTAACAGTATGGTGGTTCCGATGACTCAACAAAGAAGAAAAAGAACTACGAAAGATCTAAGTCTTCGAGCTCCATAGGCTTCATGCGATGTCTTCTCTTGTCATAGTGTTCAATGTGAATATCTTCATATACCACCTTTGACATCAATGTCTTCATACATTTGAGGGGTCATCTCTGGTAGGAAAACCGAATCAATGAGGGACTTCTACCTGTGTTATCCTGCAATTCTCACAAACACATTAGTCCCTCAACTAGGTTTGTCGTCAATACTCCAAAACCAACTAGGGGTGGTACTAGATGCACATACAATCTCCCCCTTTTTGGTGATTGATGACAAACTAGTTGAAGTTTTCAACGGGGAATATAATATGTGAAATTGTAAAGGATAAGGAATTGTCTTCATAAGTTGCAAGGACTCCCACTGAAGATGTGCATATAAGTAGTTTGCTTTTGGAATGCAAATGCACATGGCAGGTTGTGCTTGTGGAGATCCTCTTCAACTTATGATGACAATCCACTATGCATGTGAAGGTATGTGAAGATAATGACATGCATAATGGTAAATGGACGTCCGCAAAATGATCTAAGTGTGGAATTTATCGTCGCACATGCAGAATTTATCATCGCATCACAAAATGGAAAATAGGTAGCAGACGACCATCGAGTTTAAGTGTTACAACTCAAAGAACCAAATGTATCAAAATGAGAGTTGTAAACACGAAGCAAAATATGAAGCACCCGCCCATATGGACCCGCTTGAAGACTATTAAACTCATATGCTTCTCCCCCTTTTGTCAGTAAGGACCAAAAAGGTTTGAAGACATAGAGCCTCTACTCGTTCCCATGAAGAGTAGGTGAAGCAGCAGGCTCGTTGGTGGTGTTCAGCGGTGCAGAAGAGCTTGGAGCAGTGTCGAAGCATGGAAGGAGGCGGCGGTGAAGTAGCATCGTTGTCATGCTCGATCACTCTGGCATTTACAATTGCAGCAGAGGAAGAGAACTCAGAGTCTTCAAGAGATGGAGTTCGTCGCAGCATTGCCCTTCTAGGAGGTGTAGAGTCAAACTTGAAGCGCTCAGAGAAGCCATCCTCTTGAAGATCATCTTCAGAACACATCAGCGTCAGCCCTTTCCATGTGCGTCGAGAGGTTTCATGAGCAACAAAGGCATTCTTGGTGGCAAGATTGCGAATGCGATTAACATCCACCAAGAGGCTTTGCATTTGACGCTTCAGCCAGTCATGATGCCTATCTTGTTTCTGATGAAGAGCCACAAGAAGCTCTCGGTCATTGAGAACACGAGTGCGCTTCTTGGGTCGTGGGGCAGTTGTACTGTTAGTCGCTTCAGTGAGAGCAGGATGCGGTGCATGTGTAGTGCCAGCCAAAGGATACACATGAGTGACTGCTTCAACTCCTTCAATGTTTTGAGAAAAACTTTGATGCTCTGCATTCTGAAGACTTAGAGGTTCCTTGGCAGGCTCAGGATAGATGGCTTCAATAGACATATCCACATCAGGCAGAAAAATCCGATGATTGCGAGCAGATGGCTGATATGAGATAGCGGAGTGAAGTTTGATCAGCCGCATTACCCATGGGGCGTAGAACTTCAAGCCAAACAGATCAGAGCCTGATGCAGCAAGTTGGCGAATGAAGAAGTCCTGTGTATTGAAGCATTTTCCATGAAGAATACAGAAGACCAAACTCTTCATTGCACCTTCCAGCTTGGCATGTGGAGAGTGCCCTTTGATGGGCCAGAGAGTTCGCCTTATGATGTGATAAATAGTCCTTGGCAGATACTCTAGGTCTTCAACAAAGAACTCTTTGGGATATGCAGCATCTTGGGGTAATGGCTTCATCATATTGAGCATCTGACTCATGTTAGGTTCAGGCTTCTGAAAGATGCTCTCCACAGCTTCACTGTGAAGTTAACAGCCAGATTCGTAGAGATCGCCAGGAGTGGGTAGACCAGTGAGCTCAATGATGTCAAAGGCTTTGGCTTCGTGATGAACGTTTCCTGTCATCCACTCTAGGACCCAAGTCTTCGGATCTCTGTTATACCCGCGGATGTGAAGTGTGGCATAGAATTGGAGCAGCAACTATTCATTCCAATGCTCTTGGTCAGTGACGAACGGCAGCAATCCAACCTCTTTGAAGCAATCCAGAGCTTCTTCTAGATAGGGCAGACCAGCTATTGCTTCAATGTCAAGACGCTTGTGTGGGAAGATGCGACCTTGATTGTAAAGAATGTAGGAGTAATAGCTTCGCTGTGGATAGCTCCAGAACCGATCAGATGATATTCTTTCCCTTGAGTAGGGGTTGCTAGAGCTATTGAAGAATGTGTTGTCTGCTCTGAAGCCATTGATATTGAAGGATCCAGGTGCTGATGCAGGACCTGGGAACCTGGGCAATCTTGGGATAGGCTTCTGTACCTAAGGCCTGTGCTCAACATGATAGTTGAACTGAGGACTGGTAGCAGGCGCAGGAACAAAGGTAGTGGGATCAGTGGCTTCGCTGACTTCTGCTGCTTTTGTTGGTGAGGGCTCCACATTAGCTTCAACCATGACAACGCCAGTGGCTTCATTGGTGTTGGTGGTGGCAGCCTCAAGATTTTCAACCTCCACTTGACGAGCTGGAGGGTCGGTCACAGTCACGTTCTTCTCGAGAACCGCTTCTTGGTGGGACAGGGGAGTAGCAGCTTGTGGGACTTCTTCTTCATCGGCTGATGCAGCCGGAATGTCTTCAGCGGCTTCAGCTTCAAACGCAGAGACTTGAGGCCTTGGTCCTTTGCGAAGCCTGCGCAACGCATGCGACGCCTGTGTAGTTGGAGTTGGCTGGGCCGCAAAGTCTTCTTCCTCTTGTGGGCGATCAGCCCATGAAGCATCCTGAGCAATTGGAATCAGAGGATGACCAATGCTGATGAGTTCGCTGTGCTCGAGCTGAGGAAGCACTGCACCATCTTCTACATGGTCATGGTGACCAATGTCGTCAACAGCGATGGGATCAGCTGCTGGAAAGTCTTCAGCTTCATGAGCCTCTGTGAAAGCAGGCTCATGGATTGTCAGTTGACGTTCTTGAGATTCAGCGTCACGGTGAACCATGGAGATGGGTTCAACAATCAAGGGCTCTGTGGGAGTAGCCCGTTCTTTCTTGGTCTTCCTCTTCTTCTTGGAGGGGGCAGTAGGAGAGGCTTCAGGATGTTTCCTCTTCCTGGCTTCAGCCTCAGCAGTCCTTGTCTTCTTCAGCTCTGAAGCGATTGACCGGGCTTTTGGCTTCGAGCCAGTCATTCTAGTCGGGAAGACAATGGGATCTGCTTCCTGCCTTGGTGCGAGAGGTTTGGCCACAATGGGCTTCTTCTTCTGCTTAGCAGCCATCCTGGGATCAATGCCTGGACGCCCAAGGGGCTTGCGCTTCTCAGCTTCGTTGTAGCCTTGCACACACTTGTCAGCTAGGCTCTTCATACGCTCCCGAGAACCCTGAGCTTCTGCGCGTTTCTTGAGAAAGGCTTCTTTGAGCTCGTGCAGCATAATCTTGAAGTTTTTCACCTCTTGCACGCTGAGCTTGGCCATATGCTTCTTGAACTGAGCCTTTTCATAGTCAATCTTTTGCTTCAGTTCGACGATGCGCTGAGCGAGGGCTAGCTCTGAAGCAATGGCGCCATGGAAGGCGACTGAGGCCAATGGGTAGTTGCAGATCTTCGAAGCTGATGTTTGGCGTGTCAAACCACTCATCAATGAAGTTGTAGATGATTCTTACATCAAAGAGAGGCAGATCATTGAAGATTTATGCTTCTTCTTTGCTCTTGATGAGTTGCTCAAGAGCGTCATCTGCAAGATCTTCATCACTTGACACATCAATGGCATCATTGCGCAGAATGGCAACAGCTGTTAGCTCTTGGCCGGTGTGTGGCAGAGGCATCTTGACCTTCTGGGGCTTGGAGATGCGCGACAAATCTTCAGCCTGCACATTGTCTTCAAGAGGTGTAGTTGCCAGTGGCTTCGCCCATGAGATTTTTGGTGCAGAGGCCAGCTTTGAAGCTTTTGGCTGCTTCAGCTTCTTTGGCTTCGGCGCTGCAGGCGCTTCATCTGATTTAGCGTCATCTGTAGGCTCATTCACGGCTGTCCCTTGAACCACGATGTGAGTGATGAGACCTTCAAGATTGTAGAAGGGCCCAAGAAGATTGGGTTCAGCTTCGCGAGTTCCATCGGCACGGGGAGCAGAGGGACCAGGGTTGAAATCTAAACCCAAAGTCTTCTTGTTCTGCTTCACTAAGTTCTGGGCAAACTGGAAGTTGCGCTTAAACAGATTGTCGTCACGACACCACAGCAGGGACGATGGGTCAGCGTCCGCAGGCTGTGGTCCACGGACCATGCAGGGATAGAAGCCTTGTTCAATGGCTTCATCTCTGGTCCTGGGTTGAAGATTTTTGTAGAGGATGTCCCCCCATGGTCGCTTGATGGCATTCTTTTCAGCATATTTCTTGGTCACAAATATGTACTTGAACCACTGTTCTGCCCAATAGCGTCGAATCCATTGGATTCGCGTCTTGCGCTGATTGTAATCCTCTTCAGGATCTGTCTTGTACAGCTCTGAGAGGTCATCGGGCAGATCTCTTGATGTTTCTCCTCGACGCTTTCTGCCACCCTTCCTTGCTGATTTTTCTAAAGCCATGAACCTTAATCTGAAAGGCTTCAATACGTTCAGAGGCTTCAAAGGTTTTCGCTTGCTGGACAAACAGAAACTGGCTTCGGGAGAATTTATGTGATGCTGTAAGAATTCTGCAAATGAATGCAGACTATGAGAACCAAGGGATTCTCCCACGGACATGTACCTATGACAGCATTAAGGTGCGAGGGAAGGGGAAGAGGTCATATGCATTCTCAGAAGATTTTGAAGATAAATCAGTTTAGAAGACATTGATCTCATCGTGCAAAGACATTCACTCATAGATAAGGAGTTGGTTCCAGATTTGTACGAATCCACGGATCAGTACAAGTGAGGAATCTAACTACTTTGTGAAGCATAAGTGAATATACTAGGCATGTTATGAGATGCAGTATGAAAGAGATCCAACTTGTGTGAATAGAGACTACTTGTGGTAGAAAGTGATAAAGCTATAGGATCAAAGAGGCCGTAAAAAGGAGGTTTTATTTACCACACGAAGAACTGCTAGACGGAGTGGAAGAGGAGGCCGAGCAGTTCGATCGTCCGTTCCCTAACATGGTGACGGAGGACACCTACGGCGACGGCGGAGAAGACGATGTCCGCGGTCGGCGTGAAGACAGCATCGGAGAGGTTGCGGCAGCGAAGCGCTTCGTCGCCGGCGTCGTCGAGGGCTAGCGGTGGCGCTAGGGTTCGTGCGAGAGTGGAAGAAGAGATAATGACTGTTGTGAGGTGTGTATTTATAGGTACAGGGGCGGTACTGCGTTATTACACAGGTGCCCCTGGCGATTTGCATCTGAGGAACACGTGTCCATCATGCAACATATTGGGGTTTGTTCCACGTCCCACGCACGCCTGGATTGTCGGGTGGTCGTTCCCACTTCTCTGGGTTTCAGGTGGAGGAATGAGCATTGAAAACGGACTTAATGGTTGTCTCTGTATCTTCTGCTGACAAGGACGCAGAGAAGACATTCGACAGTTTCAATAGAATGCATATGATTTGGAGAGATAGAGTTTGAGATAGAAAGCATAGAGAGGTTAGGGTCCGATCACATTCACTTAGTTCAAAAGATTCAACAAGAAGACATAGCTATAAGTGAATGCTGTAGTGGACAGAACACTAGTATATATATATATATATCTATATAATCAACATAGTGAAGATAATCATGAAGATATGTTGAGATTGAAGCCAAACCAAATGTGAAGACATAGCAAATATAATGCCATGAGTGAAACACTTCAAATAGAACATTTGGTGGTGGCGTTACCCACCGTATAGGAAGTATTAGACCCAGACAGGGCGCACAATTATCGTGGCGCTCCGAAGTCAAATTCCACATTAATGTATTCACACATAGAATGTATGTCTTCATTGATTGAAGATATACTTTACTTCGTGTGTTGCACATCTAAGTCATCAATATGCATAAGTGTTAGGATGTGTGCTTGATCACAGGATATTTGAGGATTCCAGGATATTTATCTCACACCGTAACTTGCAAAATCTCTTCTCATCCAAGGGCTTGGTGAAGATATCTGCCAATTGCTCTTCAGTGTTGACGTGTATGATATCAATATCTTCCTTCACAACATGATCTCTGAGAAAGTGATGACGAATTTCAATGTGCTTTGCCTTCGAGTGCTAAAATGGGTTGTTGGAAATCTTGATGACGCTTTCGTTGTCGCAGTAGAGTGGCACTTGCTTCAGATGAATGCCATAGTCCTTGAGTGTTTGCTTCATCCACAGAAGCTGAGCGCAGCAAGATCCAGTAGCAATGTATTCAGATTCAGCAGTGGAGAGAGATACACAGTTCTGCTTCTTTGAAGACCAACATACAAGTGGTCGTCCCAGAAAGTGACATGTGCCTGATGTAGATTTGCGATCCACTTTGTCACCAGCATAATCAGCATCCGAGAATCCAACCAAATCAAACTCTGAGCCCTTTGGATACCATAATCCTAGAGTTGGGGTGTGATCCAAATATCGAAGAATTCGCTTCACAGCTAAGTGATGCGACTCCTTTGGTGCCGCTTGGAATCGAGCACACATGCAAACACTAAGCATAATATCTGGCCTAGATGCACATAGATAAAACAAAGAACCAATCATGGAGCGGTATACCTTTTGGTCGAACCCTTTACCATTGTCGTCAGGACCCAGATGATGCTTGGCTGGCATTGGCGTCGTGAAGCCTTTGCAGTCTTGCATACCGAACTTCTTCAGGCAATCTTTGAGATACTTCTCTTGAGATATGAAGATGCCGTTGCGTTGCTGTCGTATTTGGAGACCGAGGAAGAACTTCAGCTCTCCCATCATGGACATCTGATATTGCTCTTGCATCATACATCCAAACTCTTCACTGTACTTCTGAATTGTGCAGCCGAAGATAATGTCATCCACATATATTTGGCACACAAACAGTTCACCATCATATGTCTTCGTGAAGAGAGTGGGGTCTACGGAACCAGGTATGAAGCCTTTACTCTTTAGGAAGTATTTGAGTGTGTCATACCAGGCCCGAGGGGCTTGTTTGTGGCCATACAGTGCCTTGTTGAGCTTGTATACCATGTCAGGATGTTTTGGATCTTCAAAGCCAGGCGGTTGTGCAACATACACTTCTTCTTCAATCTTGCCATTGAGAAAGGCGCTCTTCACATCCATTTGATATAGAAGTATGTTGTGATGATTGGCATAGGCCAGCAGTATGCGTATGGCTTCAAGTCTAGCCACAGGAGCAAATGTTTCATCGAAGTCAACGCCTTCCACTTGAGTATATCCTTGAGCAACGAGACGAGCTTTGTTTTTGACAACTTGACCATGCTCATCTTGCTTGTTGCGGCATATCCATTTGGTGCCTATTATGTTGTGCTTCCGAGGATCAGGACGCTTAACCAGTTCCCATACATTTTTTAGCTCAAACTGTTGAAGCTCTTCTTGCATAGCTTGAATCCATTTAGGTTCCATGAAGGCTTCTTCAACTTTCTTGGGTTCTGTTATTGAGACGAATGCGAAGTGCCCACAGAAATTTGCCAGCTGAGTTGCCATTGATCGAGTGAGCGGACCGGGTGCATTGATGCTGTCAATTATTCTCTCAATCTGCACTTCATTGGCAACACAAGGATGTACAGGGCGAAGGTTTTGCTCTTGCTGATCATTGTCATTGTTAGTGGGATTGTCTTCAGGCTGAGCATTGTCTTCAGGTTGATCAGGTGCGGAGATGATAAGTTCCTCTTCAGGTTGAGCTTCAGAGGGTATGATTTCTCCGGTTCCCATAAGCTTGATTGATTCGCTGGATGGAACTTCATCTAACATATTTGGGAGGTGCTCTCTTTGTGAACCGTTAGTCTCATCAAACCGCACATCCACTGTTTCAACCACTTTATAATGAAAAAGATTGAAGACTCTGTAGGAGTGCGAATCCTTTCCATATCCAAGCATAAAACCCTCATGTGCTTTTGGTGCAAATTTTGAAGTGTGATGTGCATCCTTGATCCAGCACCTGGCGCCAAATACTCTGAAGTAACTGACATTTGGCTTCTTGCCAGTAAGGAGCTCATAAGATGTCTTGTTCAGAAGTTTGTGAAGATAAACACGATTGATTGTATGGCATGCAGTATCAATGGCTTCAGGCCAGAATTTTCTTGGAGTCTTGTATTCATCAAGCATCGTTCGGGCCATCTCAATGAGTGTTCTGTTCTTGCGTTCGACGACGCCATTCTGCTGTGGCGTGTACGGGGCTGAGAATTCATGTGTGATGCCCAAGGTATCAAGATATGTATCAAGGCCAGTGTTCTTGAATTCAGTGCCATTATCACTTCTGATGTGCTTTATCTTGGCGCCATAGTTGTTCATTGCTCGATTGGCGAAGCGTCTGAAGACATCATGCACTTCAGTCTTGTAGAGGATTATGTGCACCCAAGTATATCTAGAATAATCATCAACAATAACAAAGCCATAGAGGCAAGCAGTAGTAGTAAGAGTTGAGTAATGAGTGGGACCGAAAAGATCCATGTGGAGCAGTTCGAAGGGTCGAGTGGTTGTCATGATTGTCTTCGAGGGATTTTTGGCCCTCGTCATCTTCCCTGCTTCACAGGCACCGCATAAGTGATCTTTCTTGAACTTGATGCCTATGACATGCTTCTTCTTTGCAAGGGTGTGGAGGTTCCTCATGCCAGCATGCCCTAGCCTCCGATGCCAGAGCCAGCATTCTGAAGCCTTTGCTAGAAGACATACGGCAAGCTGTGGTCCTGCCGAAAAATCTACCACGTACAAATCATCTTTCCGATACCCTTCAAACACTAGAGACTTGTCAGATTCCATTAGTACAAGGCAGCGATATTTTCCAAATATTACGATCATGTTCAAATCGCAAAGCATTGAGACAGACATTAAGTTGAAGCCAAGGGATTCAACAAGCATGACTTTATCCATGTGTTGATCCTTTGAGATTGCAACTCTACCTAGAGCCAATACCTTACTTTTACCAGTGTCAGCAAATGTGATGTGACTCTTGTCGGATGGACGTAAGGTTGAGTCCATAAGAAGGCTTCTTTTGCCAGTCATGTGGTTGGTACACCCACTATCAATAATCCATTCTGAAGACGCTGGTGTCGTACCCTACAGTGTAGTTAGGGGGATAGGCTTCACGAAGAGAATTGTGAAGCAAAAACATTTGACGAACCAGTGGGTTATGAAAGCTTAGATCCAAATTACGACTGATAGGGAGAGTAGCAAGCGATTCAGGAACGAAGTACATAGTAAGACCATTCAGGCATTTGATCTTGCACCCTACAAGATGTTTAAGGTCCCCAGCAATAGCGTCAGACGATTTTGGTTTTCTGCTGGAGACCTTTCCCTGCAAAAGAGAGTTAAGCTTTCTTAGCCACCCACATCTTCAAGGGTGGCTTAGAAGCAATAAGTCTAAGTGCAGCGTCTGAGAACTTTGGCTTTGGAGTCCTAGCAAAAAGTCTTGTAGGCGGACAATAGTACTCATAAGAATAAAAAGAATAGTTCTTGGTCTTATGAACATGGCGGTTTGATGAACCGCGCTCATATTCATAGGCCTGAGTATGGTTTCCCTGCAAAACATTTGCGTTAGTGCGACTCAGGTGAGTCCTCTGTCTGTATGAAGCCTTTGGACCGTATGAAGCATGTGGTCTGAGGTTTGTCTTCTTCACGTGTTGTGTCATGATGACATTCACAGGAAGATTCTCCAGACATTTTTTCAGAACCCAGATCTTCTTCATAGGTGGTCCGTTCCTTCAGTTAGTATCAATGTACCTGGCAAACACTTCACCATTCTGATTCTTAAACAGTTTATAGTTTGCATCAAAGGATTCATCAATGACAATGGGGTTTGCACAAGAGAAGCTAGATAGATTGGATAGATCTGTTGAAGATTCCTTTGCAGCAACCCATGTGGTTTTGGGGTACTGCTCAGGTTTCCAGTAAGAGCCATCAATATTCATTTTCCTTACAAACCCAACACCCTCTTGCCTCGGGTTTCGATTCAAGATCTACTTTTTGAGGACATCACATAGTGTCTGATGCCCTTTAAGACTTTTGTACATCCCTGTTTCAAGCAATGTCTTCAACCTAGCATTCTCATCAGCAATAGCAGTGGAATCCTCAGCAGAGGGGTTAGTTCCCACATCAACAGTTGAAGATATTGCAACAGTAGCAGCAGTAGAACATTCAGCAACAGTAGTAGCATTATCACGCTCAATGCACTTAAGACATGGTGGTTCAAATCCTTCCTGAGTGGAGCTGATCTGTTCGGCGCGAAGTGACTCGTTTTCTTTTTGAAGATCTTCATAAGCCGCTCTCAATTTCTCAAGATCTTGCTTCCTTTGAAGATAATCATAGGAAAGCTTTTCATGAGTTGTTGAGAGCATTTCATGGCGACTTTCAAGTTCCTCATACTTAACGTGAAGATTTTTTATGTCTTCAATTAAGGACTCAGATCGAGTCATTTCAGCACCTAACAGATCATCGCTTTTGTCTAACAGTTTTTGAATATGTTCCATGGCTTTCTGTTGTTCAGTTGCAATTTTAGCAAGTGTTTTGTAGCTGGGTTTTGAACCACAATCAGAGTCATCGTCACTGGATGTTTGATAGTGAGTAGTGCGTGTGTTTACCTTGGCACCGGGCGCCATGAAGCAGTAGGTAGGAGCGGAGTAGTCCTTGTCATTTGCATCGGTGTCGGTGATGAGGTCATTGTCTTCAGTGTTGAAGATGGACTTGGCAACGTATGCTGTAGCCAGACTTGCGATGCCAGAATCGGACTCCTCCTCGGACTCCACCTCCGCCTCCTCAGAAGCGGACTCCTCCTCTGAATCCATTTCTTTGCGAACAAACGCACATGCCTTGCCAGATGAGCTCTTCTTGTGTGATGAAGACTTTGAAGAAGACTTGGAAGAAGACTTTGAGTATTTCTTCTTCTTCTTGTCATCAGAGTCATATTCCTTGCTCTTCTTCTTCTTTTTGTTCTCATTGTCCTACTGAGGACCCTCAGAGATGAAGTGGCCAGGTTTCTTGCACTTGTGACATGTTTTCTTCTTGTAGTCATGAGCAGAAGCTTCATCATTCCTTGAGCTTGATCGTGAAGACTTTCTGAAACCTTTCTTCTTGGTGAATTTTTGGAACTTCTTCACAAGCATAGCAAGTTCCCTTCCAATGTCTTCTGGATCATCAGAACTGCTGTCAGATTCTTCTTTAGATGAGGAGACAGCTTTTGTCTTCAAGGCACGAGTTCGTCCATAGTTAGGACCGTAGATATCTCTTTTCTCAGAAAGCTGACACTCATGTGTGTTGAGCCTCTCAAGTATGTCAGACGGATCGAGTGTCTTGAAATCAGGACGTTCTTGAATCATCAGGGCTAGGGTGTCAAACGATCTGTCAAGTGGTCTCAGTAGTGTCTTGACGACTTCATGCTTGGTGATCTCAGTAGCGCCAAGGGCTTGAAGCTCATTCGTGATGTCAGTGAGTCGATCAAATGTGAGCTGGACATTCTCATTGTCATTTCTCTTGAAGCGGTTGAAGAGGTTGCGAAGGACACTGATTCTCTGATCTCTCTGGGTTGAGACGCCTTCGTTGACCTTAGAGAGCCAGTCCCAGACTAGCTTAGATGTTTCCAAAGCACTCACGCGGCCATACTGTCCTTTGGTCAGATGACCACAGATAATATTCTTGGCAGTAGAGTCCAGTTGAACGAACTTCTTGACGTCAGCAGCAATGACACCTTCTCCAGCCTTGGGAATGCCGTTCTTGACGACATACCATAGGTCGACGTCAATGGCTTCAAGATGCATGCGCATCTTATTCTTCCAGTAGGGATATTCAGTTCCATCGAAGACAGGGCACGCAGCGGAGACTTTGATTATCCCTGCAGTCGACATAGCTAAAACTCTAGGTGGTTAAACCGAATCACACAGAACAAGGGAGTACCTTGCTCTGATACCAATTGAAAGTGCGTTATATCGACTAGAGGGGGGGTGAATAGGCGATTTTTATGGAAGTCTTCAAAACGTGGAAGTTATGAAGAAAAACGATAGAAATAAACCTATTACCCTGCAGCGGAAGGTAGACTACACTAGGCAAGCCATAGTCAAGTATTCAATAGAGTGAAAGCACAATGACTAATAGCAGCAATGTAGTAAGGATCAGGTAGGAAGATATTATGAAGCCAAACAGAACACGCAGTCACTCGGTGAAGATAAAAGATAGTGCAATCATACAATGACTTCACAAGGAGTAACAGTACGTAAAGAGAAGGGAAGGATGAAACCAGTGACTCGTTGAAGATAATGATGTGTTGGACCAGTTCCAGTTTCCATGAAAACTATACGTCTGGTTAGGGTGGCTAGGTATTTAAACCTGAGGACACACAGTCCCGGACACCCAGTCCTGAACACGCAGCTCAGGACACCCAGTCCTCACCGTATTCCCCTTGAGCTAAGCTCACACAGACCTCGCCCAATCACTCTGGTAAGTCTTCAAGGTAGACTCCCAAATCTTCACAGACTTCGTTCACCGGCGATCCACAATGTCTCTTGGATGCTCAGAACGCGACGCCTAACTGGCTGGAGGATTCACAGTCCTCAAGTGTAATAAGTCTTCAGATCACACAGACAAGAAGACTTAAGTGATGCCTAATTCTCTTTGGCTTTGGGTGGTTAGGGCTTTATCCTAGCAAGGAATTCTCTCTCAAAGGCTTCGAGGTGGGTTGCTCTTAAACGACAAAAGCCGTACACTAACTCTGAGCAGCCAACCGTTTATGGTTGTAGGGGGTGGGCTATTTATAGCCACTAGGCAACCCGACCTTATTTGTCCGAAATGACCCTGGGTCACTAAGGAACTGACACGTGTTCCAACGGTCAGATTTCAAACTCACACGGCAACTTTACTTGGGCTACAAGCAAAGCTGACTTGTCTGACTCTGGACAAGATTCGCTCTCATAGTCTTCACTCGAAGACATAGGTTTTGGTTAAGCATCACTTCTGTCATTCTGACTGGTTCTCTTGGACCCCACTTAATAGTACGGTGGTTCCTATGACTCAACAAAGAAGAAAAAGAACTACAAAAGATCTAAGTCTTCAAGCTCCATAGGCTTCATGCGATGTCTTCTCTTTTCATAGTCTTCAATGTGAATATCCTCATATAAGACCTTTGACATCAATGTCTTCATACATTTTTAGGGGTCATCTCTGGTAGGAAAACCGAATCAATGAGGGACTTCTACCTGTGTTATCCTACAATTGTCACAAACACATTAGTCCCTCAACTAGGTTTGTCGTCAATACTCCAAAACCAACTAGGGGTGGCACTAGATGCACTTACACATTTATCAAAGAAGCAACTTATTTTTACCTCTCCTCTTCCTCTTCTGTTTCCCTCTAGTGCCATCCTAGATCTCGGGACGAGTTCCTCTTGTAGTGGTGGAGTGTTGTGACGCCCCGAGAACGATGCGCCAGGTGACTTCCAGTTATTCGCTGTCGTTGCCATGTCATTTGCTTGCATGTTCCATTTCATCATGTCATCATGTGCATTGCATCATCATGTTTTTGAAACTTGCGTCTGTCCCGGTCTCCCAGTTCCTTCCGTTGTCCGTTCTGAGCCCAGACACACTTGCACGTGCCCGCAGCACCTCCAAAATATTATTTTATAAGTGGCCAGAAAATGTTCCCGGGATGGGATGAAAGTTGGCGTGTGATCTTATTATAGTGTAGATAGACTGCTTGTCAAATTTCATCACATTCGGAGTCCATTTGATAGCCAACCGTTAAACATGTAGCCGCAATATAGCCGGTCTATCGTCGAACGTTTTCGGTCTCCCGAAACTGTTATCGGGCTGCTATTCTCTTCTCTCTTCCCAGCCCACTCCCACTCTACACAGTCCACTAGGCTCAACCTAACCCCCCATCCGCTCCGGACCATCCAATGGCGATCGACCTACTCTGAAACGGAGCCAAACCCCCTCCTCCAGCCCCTTTCCCTGTATAATCTCCTTCACCTTCCAATTTTGGAACCCTAACCCCCTCCACCTACCTCTAGCCTTCCCCCTCAGATCAGCCGCCGCCGCCACCTCGAAATCCGCGCCGCCAGCCACATCCAGTTGCCTCCCCCTCGTTTTTCGGCGCCAGCCACCATCGTCTCACCACTTGGCGCTCAGCCACTGAGCGAGCCGCCACCTGCACGCCGCTCCAGCCAACCTGAGCCCTCCACCTGTCCCCGCCGCGTCACCCCACTCCTCCCCGCCGCCGCAGGCCCGTGCTAGGCCCGCCCGGGCCCCGATCAGGGCCTGAGGCGCCCACACTGCGTCGCCGCCTCACCATGGATCGGGAGGAGCCCCAATCCCGCAGCTCGTCCCGCTGCCTCCTCCTGCCGGCGTCCCCGACCCCACCGCTGGACTCCATCGGCGCCTCCTCGATCATCCCTCGTCACCGCCCTCGCCGGAGATGAGTCTCGGCCGCCCTTTTCCCTCTCCTTCTCTCTCTCTCCGACCTCCCCTCTCCTACTGTCTTGTCCAGGAGCTGGAGCGCCAAGCTCTTCCCCCGGCCGCTGTCCCGATCTCCCTTTCACTACGGGAGTCCCAACCTCGCCGGAGCCCCCGCAACGTCGTCTGCCGGCCATCTCCCTCGCTGAAGTTGCGCCGCTGTGCCCTGCTCCTGCCTCTACATCGAACAGAGGAGGACGAGCGCTCCCCTCCTAGGATGCCTTCCTCGCACGCGCGTGGGTCGACCACGTCCGAGGCCCAGCGTGCCCTGCCGGGCTCCTTTCCACCGATGGGCTTGGCCATGGGTGAGCTGACCCCCAGCACCCCTCTTTTTTTCCACTGTTGGGCCAGATCGATTCGGCCGAGTAGACATTTTTTTCTAGCGTCTGCGAATTTGTGTGTTTTTCTAGAGGGCGCCTATTTTACAGAAAAATGTACCTCTAGATCATGCATTAAATAAGTCACAAATGATGCATCGGTTTAAAATGATTTAAACATGTAAAATGCTTAGAATTTTGTCTAGTTTAATAATATGCAACTCTTATCCACGTTTAAAATGTTTAAATGTTGATTGTGTTTATTTTTCTTAAATGCCATGATAAAATTATTTATTTCATAACTAATTAACCGTAACTCAGATTTAAATAAACTTTATATGTAACTTGCTTGGAAAAATGCATAGAATAACTTGGTTCACTTTATTTCGATGTTTAACAACTCTAAAATATGTTTTAGGGCAGAACATTAGCTAATTCCAAATATGCATATCGGCATTTTCCGGAATCGTTGTTTGTTGTTCCGGCCTCATTTAAACTTGCCTAGATAGGTAGTTTTCTTATGCTTCACCTCTTGCCATGTTTTACAACATTTAATATTGTTGGGTACATAAAGGAGAGAGAACTAAATAATCGAATGTGGTGTTTTTTCAATATGCAACTCGTTGCATATTGAGCTCCACTTAACTTGTAGTTTTGTTTGTGCATATTGCCATGCCACGCCTCATTAAACCGGACATGCATCATACTTGGTTGTGCATCATGCCATGTTTATGTGATGGTTGTTTACTATGTTGCTTGCTTCTTCCCGGGTTGCTTCTCTCGTTAGCTTCGGTTTCGTTCCGGAGTTGTGAGGATTCGTTCGACTACGTCTGTTTGTCTACTTCTTGGATTCGTTCTTCTTCCTTGCTGGATCTCATGCAAGATGACCATACCCTCGAAATCACTTCTATCTTTGCTTGCTAGTTGTTTGCTCTATCGCTATATCGCGCTACCCACCACTTGTTATATCATGCCTCACATATTGCCATGTCAAGCCTCTAACCCACCTTCCTACCAAACTGTTGTTTGGCTATGTTACCACTTTTTATCAGCCCCTCTTATAGCGTTGCTAGTTCCAGGTGAAGTTGAAGTTTGTTCCATGTTGGAACTTGGATATGTTGGGATATCACAATATCTCTTATTTAATTAATGCATCTATATACTTGGTAAAGGGTGGAAGGCACGGCCTTATGCCTGATGTTTTGTTCCACTCTTGCCACCCTAGTTTCCGTCATACCTGTGTTATGTTCCTTAATTTTGCGTTTCTTACGCGGTTGGGTGTTATGGGAACCCCTTGACAGTTCGCTTTGAATAAAACTCCTCCAGCAAGGCCCAATCTTGGTTTTACCATTTGCCTCACCACCACCTATACTTTTCCCTTGGGAGTCGCGCTCCCGAGGGTCATCTTTATTTTAATCCCCCCGGGCCAGTGCTTCTCTAAGTGTTGGTCCAAACTGAGCTGCCCGCGGGGCCACCTCAGGAAAACTTGAGGGCTGGTTTTACTCATCGCTAGTCTCATCCGATGTGCCCTAAAAACGAGATATGTGCAGCTCCTATCGAGATTTGTCGGCACATTCGGGCGGTCTTGCTGGTCTTATTTTACCATTGTCGAAATGTCTTGTAACCGGGATTCCGAGATTGATCGGGTCTTCCTGGGAGAAGGAATATTCTTCGTTGACCATGGGAGCTTGTAATGGGCTAAGTTGGGACACCCCTGCAGGGTATAAACTTTCAAAAGCCGTGCCTGCCATTATGTCGAAGATGGGAATTTTTTAATGTCCAGTTGTAGAGAACTTGACACTTGATTTAATTAAAATGCATCAACCGCGTGTGTAACCATGATGGTCTCTTTCCGGCGGAGTCCGGGAAGTGAACACGGTCTTGTGTTATGCTTGAACGTAACTAGTGTCACGATCACTTCTAGCTTCACGACCGTTGCGTTGCTTTTCTTCACACTCTTATTTGCGTATGTTAGCCATCATATATGCTTAGTGCTTGCTGCAGCTCCATCTCACTACCTTCCCCTACCCATAAGCATAAATAGTCTTGATCTCGCGGGTGTGAGATTGCTGAGTCCTCGTGACTCATAGATACTCCCAAATAGTTGCAGGTGCTGATGATACCAGTGCTGGTGACGCAACCGAGCTCAAGGGGGAGCTCGATGAAGCTCCTGGTCATTGTTTAGTGTCTTTTCCAGATGATCAATAGTGGTGCCCAGTTGGGACGATTGGGGATCGAGCATTTGGGGTTGTCTTCCTTTATTTTGGTTCCATAGTCGGACCTTTGATTGTACTTTGGATGATATATGGATTATTTATGCATTATGTGAAGTGGCGATTGTAAGCCAACTCTTTATCCGTTTCTATTTCAGTACATGTGATTGTGTGAAGATTACCACTCTTGCGACAAACCTACCATGCGTCTATGCCTCTAAGTCGCGCCCCGACACGTGAGAGATATAGCCGCATTGTGGGTGTTACACTCTCGTGGAAGCAAAACCGTGACTCTCGCAGAAGGAAAAAACAGAAAATGTGTTTTCTTCTTCCCGTTTTCGAGAGCCACGGCCGTGACTCTCTCTAAAGCACAATTGTGCCTCTCACGAAAGCAAAATCATAACTTTCGCGAAAGGAAAACAAACAGAAAACATGTTTTTTTTCAGGCACGGCCATGACTCTCGTGAAAGCACACCCGTGCCTCTCGCGAAAGCAAAACCGTGACTTTGGCGAAAGGAAAAAAAAGAAAACGCATTTTTTCGTTTCCGAGAGGCACGGCCGTGACTCTCACGAAAGAAAAATCGTGCCTTCCGTAGAAGCAAAACCGTGACTCTCGCAAAATAATAATAAAAACACATTTTTCGCGCAAATTTTTTTGGAGATGTTTCCCATCGAAAAGTTACGGAAGATTGGTGGAAAACCAAAACGTCGAAAAAACACGGAAAAAACCATTTGAAATGCTGAAAATGCTGAGAGCGCGCCAGAGAGCGACCAGAAAGCGACACGTGGCGAATAGCTGAGAGCGCACCAAGTGGTGTTGATCGTGGTGAGGCTCTCGAAGGAGCGCTCGTTAACTAGTTACTCCCTTGCGCAGGGTGCAAGGCGAGCCATGAAGGAGGCCACGTTGCGCGCGACTGGCCAAAGCCTGATGAGGCCGGCGTGCGTGGCATATGCCGGAAGCGGCGGACGAGTGCGTGCAAGAAGTTGCGGAATACACTTATTTGTGAAAAAAAAGGGAGTCCGATATGAGCCGTTGCATGTGATTGGAGTTCTGAAAGGCAAAGCTCAATTAAGTTCTTGGGAGGAGCGTGTTGCAGCAGTTGGAATTAAAGAAATAAAAGGTTGCGAAAGACTCATGCTTGTTTCTTTTGTCAAGTTTGCTGCTAATTGCACTCAGGGATTGTACATGGGAGTTAGACGGAGAATCGTTATCAAATGCAATGACAAGATATGAAGGGCAGCGTTCGCATGGGGCTCGAATAGCCTGGAATGTGTCGCAGATAGATCATGCATACATATGGCGTCAAACAATTCACAGGGATATGCGGGGCGGATGCGGCGCAGGATGGGTTATGGTTGCAGTCAGGTAATTTCGGCTGGGTCGGACTAGATTTTCTGATGAACTGACATGGATGTTGGTCAAAGTAGAAAATGACGGTAATTTCGGTGACGATGACATAAGAGCGTGATGCTCATAATGACCAACTTCTGCGGTGTTAAAACACGTGGTGCATGATGCAATTTTGCATCACATTGGGCTCATTTTTCGAGTAGCCATAAAATGGGACCACACAAATATATGGTTTTTGCATCCGCTGTTGGAGATGCTATTGCAGAAATCTCCACCTTGTATGTTGGCACCTCATTCCTCAATAATAATAATAACAATAATAATGATAATAATAATAATAATAATAATAATAATAATAATAATAATAATAATAATAATAATAATAATAATAATAATAAACTGTTGGCGCCTCCCTCCTATTTCGCATGGGCCAAACAGAGGGCCATTCCTGAGAATTCGGGGACCGGGTCGCAATTAGGACCCACACCCCTTAAAAAAATTACGAAAAATATTAATCGATACATGTAATGCACACAATATTATTAATAAACATTTAAAGTGCTTCACAGGGAATTTTCATTCATAAACATACATACTAATTCAAAATATCTTTTAAAATATGGACATGTCAAGTCACTAATTATGCCATCGATATAAATCCCATGCGACAATTTCTCCTCAATGTATAACGTTACCAAACCATTTAACATTTCTTAGATATTATAGACATATGCGACCTTGTGAATTAATATACTCGTTACCCCCTTTTCTCACTGCTAGATGGATACAATACAGAATTAAAGAAACAATTAATAATTGAAATCTACCCCAAATCCATGAAGATACTTATCAACTTAATAAAAGAATATTACCAATTGCCGCATCCAACTCAGTAATGACAAGGACCAATATACATCTCTAACTAGTGTCCAATCAATTGATTATTAATAACTTATTGTAAGAATGAAATCAATGGGACTCAATATTGATCATTGTGGCCTAGTTGCGTAGAATACCTTTTGTGGAATTGGCCTCTTCCCTCTTAGCATGGAGACTAATGATGTACTGTGACCTTGAACTTGAGGGTGAGGCAAAGCGTTGATGGCAAGCGGTAGGCAACAGTGGGTGGCATGTGGAGAAAAAATATTGGGCACATGTTATGTGTGTGATGGATCGATCCGAACTCCTGGAGCGTGGATTTGTGGGCCAACATGGAGCGTGGATATGTGGGCCAACTTGTCGGCCAAACATAGGCAACTCCTGTCACCCACATTATTTCAACAAATACACAAAGTAGGAAACTCAAATTATGCCACACACAATTCGGTATATTCTCATATCGCCCATATATATATAGTTTCGGTCCTATCCACACAAACACTTTTTTGCTCACCAATGTGTCGAGAGGGATATCGAGCACCTTTCTTCTTAATTACCTAGTAGCTCTAGATATAGCTCTAACTAGCTAGCTAGCTAGGGAGAGAAAGAGAGCTAAGGAGAGAGAGGGAGGAGAGGGAGAGGAGAGGGAAGGCATTAAAGGAAGGGGGTGGTGGAGGGGAAAGAAGAGGGGGAGGGAGGGCATTAATGGAGGGGGTTGGTGGATAGGGCAAAGAAGAGGGGGTGGTGCAGGGCAAAGAAGAGGGGGAGGGAGGGCTTTAATGGAGGGGTGGTGGAGGGGCAAAGAAGAGGGGGGTGGTGGAGGGGCAAAGAGGAGGGGGAGGAGGGGGAGCATTGAAAGGAACAAGAAAGGTGCAAGGAAAGGGGGAGAAAGGAAGGGGGAGGAAGAAGGGGGAAAGGTGGTAGGTGGCTGGCGACCATAGCAGTAGCGCGGGTCACCTATGTGCGCTATTGCTATAGGCGCCTGCAAAATATCTACGGCTAGGTAAAATGCTACGTGTGTTACTACCTATAACGTGGGCTAGGAAAACATGCTACTGGTAAAATGTTACACATAGAAGAAATAGTAATAGCACGTTTACGTAAAAAGGCGCTATAGATCCTAAACTAACTGTAGCGCCGGTTAGAGGACTAGTGCTGCTAATATTTATTGATCGGGGGGTGTGGTGTGGCACACTTAGCAGTAGCATGGTACAACGAAACAAGCACTGCTGCTAATGTATACCAGTAGCGCTCTTTCTACCCAGCGCTACTACTAACTACTAGTAGCGTGGGGTCATAAACAAACGCTACTGGTAAACTTCTATCTATAAGCATTTTCCTAGTAGTGTTAGCGTTGATCCTTGTTATCCGATTGGACTCGGAAGAAGACATGGTGAAAGAACAATGTACGAAAAACCGGCTGGAAAAGTGCTCAAAACAAAATAGAGGAGAAACTCCACGGAAATAAGCTAGAAGCAAATCACGAAAAATATTTTTTTCCATGTGGAAGGGGCCATCTGATACAACCTGTGCTAGAAGAGGACTTCTAAGGGCCAAGGTGCCTGAGGAGTCCAACTCCATGTTTGTTCACCTGGGACCCATAAATGTTCCCTCCAACAAATCTTTTGGACACATGCCATATCTCATATAAAAATACAAAAAAATAATTTGATTGTACACTATTTATGTACTTTTTCCTTACCTAGGAGTTCTAGCTTCTAGAAGGTTCATGTTCTATTTTAATTAATTCTTTAGAAGTGACCATGTGCACCATATTTACCTCCTATCCTATGGGGTCACTAGAAATTGTAGTGATTTAGTCTCTAATTGTTGACAACCCTTGGTTTTCCTTTAATATCACCTTCGAACTTGATGGCCCCTAACTGAGAAATTTTAGTGATGGTATGGAGGCCATCCCATTTTGTTAGGAGTTTACCTACAAAATGTCTTAAAGAATACTTATATAATGACACACTGTCTTCTACTTTGAATCCTTTATGTATTCTCCTATTTAACTTTTTTCTTTAAATAACTTCGCATTTTCATAAGATTTATTTCTATATTCATCTAAGGCACTTATATCAACAATATTTTCTCTTTGGCATGTTGAAAGTAAAAGTTTAATTGTTTGATTGCATATTAAGACTTATGTTCAATAAGATAAAATGAGGAGAAACTATAAACCAAAGTGGTCTAGAAGGTGTATTCATTTTGGATGTATAAGAAAGCTAGCTTTAATGTTCTTGATATGCGCAATGCCTTTGCGAAAATATGATGACTAAGGTTTTAAGCCTAGGTTTTGTCCCTAACTATGTCGATTTCATCATTATTTGTGAACTTCAGAAACAACAGTGACTTCTTGAGGTTCTAAAAAAATTATTGTAACCAACATAAGTCAGACGAGTTTAGGTCTAAGTTATAGCTAAGTACTATATTAATAACTATGATTTTATCGAAGTTATTCAGTGTACACATGTGAAATGTTCAGACTATACCCCAACAATACAAACACAATTAGCATACACTACATCACAAACATAATGGCTACCTGTCCACTAATTTTCTACCTAAAACGTAATGGTCATAAACAAGTGCGACAGTGACCTTAGTACATTTAACACATCATGCGTAACTTCCTAATGAGATAGTAACTATGAATCGACTCAAAAGATTAACTATTTGATGAGATATAACTATTTAGTTTGTGATGTACAAATAAATATTGTCAGTAAAAGTTATTCAACTATTTTGGTTCCACTTAAAACGATGAATTCACCAAAACAATATTTATCTAAAATGATCATGTTCACACTTGTTATAGTTGAAAAAACATCTCACTTGAACGCTTCTACGTTATAATGATTAATATAAATCATTCATAGTTAAGGAATGTGACATTTGAGAAAAATATAATTACCATACTGTGTCATGCTAGCCCGATGGTTGTGATGATACAATAATTAGTATGAGTGTCAAAACTAGGCTGGATACAACTAACCTCATATTATACCCTAGACATAATGGTAACTATGCTGTGTGAAAACTTGGTTAGGGATATTTGATTCCATGCGAGGTTGGTATTTATGTCATTATGTGATCCAAGTCGGAGAACAAATTAGTAGCTATGGTAATAGCCGAGGACTGAATAAATTGCTTAGTTTAGTACATTTTACTTATAGTTGTTGGGACATATTGATATTTTCTTAAATTGCAGCAAGGTGAAGCTTTTGGATGAAACTTTTTTTATGGCCTTTTGTTTTTTTGGTTGCGTAATAGAAAAAACAAAGTATTCTCTCGAAGAGGTTTGTGTGGATACTAAAGTTTCCATCAAATGAAGTACAGCGAAATCCTTTGGAAAACCCCTATTCGATTCAATTTTACGACTCAGACAACCGATATAAGAAAGATTCCTTAGAAATGAAATCCTAGAAAATTCCTATGAAAATCTTCTGAATCGAAGAGGCCCTTATTTTCCGAAATCACATTATTTTTTGCATGTTCTCTAGGTCAAGTGTTGTATGTTCGTTGGTATATATTTGCAACTCTATGTCTCTCTTTCATTTTTTGCATGCCTATCTAGGTTAATCTAGTTTTGTTCCTATCCTTGTCGCAAAAATATTGGCTTGTGCTGGGATTCATGCTTGGATTTGACCTGTGTAAAGAAACAAAAAAAGTTAAACAAACAAATGTCCAACACGCCCTCAAGCCTTCGGTTCCAGTAACCAACGCTCTTTACGTACTGCTCAGTCGACGCTCATGTTGGTGCCTAATTACTCTTTGGCTATTTCTCCCCGCATATTGCCCCTAAGGAATTTTGTAGTGCCAATTATCTACATAGCATAAGATGTTAGAGAAATTTATCTATCTATCTATTGCTGTAAGTAGAATCGTTTATGTAGTGAGGGCTAATAACATGTTTAAATCAGGCAGAACATGTGCTTTTATTAATTTATACTAGTCAACATGTATCTGGTCTTATTTTTGACATATGCACTTAAAAATATGTTTTGGTCTGATATCCGGCTAAGTGCAAATGTGATAATATATTGCTTGGTATTTTTCTAGCTACAATTAGCAAGAATAACCATTTACAATATGTTATGTTACAGTACGGATGACTAACACATGCGACCTATTTAGGTACAATTATACAAATCTAACTTATGCAATATGTTAAGATACAATTATGTTGATCTAACCAATGTCATTTGTTTAAGGACAATTAAATGGACATAAGATATGTGATTTGTTTAGGTACAATATGAAGTTCTAACGGATGTGATATACCAACGTATAATTACGAAGATTTAACATATGCCATCTATGTATGCACAGTTATATAAATCTAAAGGGTGTGATCTTTCTAGCTATAGTTATGTAGATCTAACTGTTACGGCGTACTAATAAAGAGATGGTCTGCACATTATTAACCGAATGTTCTGATTTTTATGATAATTTTCAAGCACGTCGCTCTATTTTATACCATATGGCATAATAGGGTAATATATACATCTCAATGATGAAATCAAGGTACATTATGAGATCTCATTGTCCAAGGGGCCATTTTCCCTCAGCCTTACCATATTATGCTTCTTCCTCATCTTGTCAGCCATCTTTTTATCATACATAGCCCTCTCAAATTTTCCCATGCTCATGGCAATGTATGCTTAAGTTCAGGCCCGAGCCCATGGGTGTGCCACCTGTGCGCCCGCACAGGGCCTCCACTTTCCAGGGGCCCCGATTTTCGAAACTGCAGCCCACTGCACACGAGCGGGCCCAGTGGCTGGCTGACAGCTTAATTCACTTTTGGGCTGTTCATGCAATGTGCGTGATGAAGCAGCCAGCAGGCCACCGATTCGATTCGACAGCCCACAGTCCCTTGTCAAACCGTTCGTTTCGAGGAGATCCAAACCTCCGGCGACCACGCTGCAGTGGCGGCTTGTGATCTTCTTTTCCTCTCTTCCTCCGCGACGCTGATCGAGTCATCAGTCAGGACGACACCACCAAAAACTTCTTCTTCCTCCTCGAACACGTGACGAAGGCATCCCAAAGATCACAAATTTTTTATTCTACTAGGTTTGTTCGTTTTTCTCCCTACTCTCCGTCTGATTCCATAGTATTGCTCCCTTAGTTCTCCCCTAATCCTCATATTCAATACGTTTTAGAGAGAGTTCAAGAAGGTGGGCAGCAGAAAGGGATTGTTGGCAGCCACATCTTTTGGGGCTGTCCAACTCTCCAAAGGCAAAGTCCCGTGGGATTTGGATTCATGTTATTAAGGCATGGTTTTATTCTTGCAGCAACACCAGAACAGGACACAGGCGACAGACCTAGTCTTGATCCTTTAGGTGCTTTTATTTCAACTACATTTTATAAGTTGCGTATTTTCAGTGTTACATGTTTCATACTAAGATGCCATGTACAAAGTAATGTCTGGTACAGAAAGAAAATGTACCAGCTGTTTTCTCCAAGTCAACATTGTCATAATAAGATGATGAGTAGTTTCCATCCGTTTATTATATAGTATAACTTATGAGCAAAGATAATATTTATATGATATGTTCAATATTGTAGCTGTTACTGAATTATAAGCAAGCCTTCTAAAAATATATATGTGCAGAGGCCTCATTTTATCAAATTGCCAGAGAGGCTCGCACGTGTCAAGACTAGGCCTAGATATACTATTGCTAGTTTTATAAAGATAGGCCTCATTTTAAAGTTTGGCACAGGGCCCCCGATTTTGCCGGCTCGGCCCTGCTTAAGTTCAGCATATACCCAATCCGATTTCTCTTTGTCTGTCTAGTGATAATATGGACAGCTGTGGGAAGGAGAACTGAAAATTAATAAAATTATGGTTAGTGGCATGTAACAGAACATAAAACTTATCGAATAGGTGTTAAAACATACCGGTAGACGGTGGCATACATCAAGTTTAGGGGGTGAATCGTGGGAATTGGCACACATGAAAACTTTGTGCAATAAATGTATGAAATTCCATGTAGCTCTTCATCTTTGGGACTCTCGCCACACCAACACCTCAGAACTTCCACCTATACAGGAACATCCGAATACTTTATACTTTTGGTATCTCAGTTGGATCAAAAGAAGGTGGGAGAAATTTGTGGTAAAGGATGGGGGAGCTGAGCGGCAGATTGGTTTCGAGGGTGAAGTAAACTTGTAGTTCTAGCTAGGTGAGAATGGCAAACATGTTCCTGCCCTCCAAACCGCCGATGACATGCTTCAACCATACTGGGTGACACCCTAAAAAAATGTTGGGTGACTGGGTTATACTCCTCCAAGATAAGAGGGGTTGCACATCCACAGGTGCATGGTGCAAGAAGCAGCCCATACCAATTTTAATCACAATTTGGAGAGGCGCGCGGAGCTCCTGCGAGTTTCAGCCAAACATTGGATTAGGCGCCACCCTGGATAACTATAGAAGCGAATGACTTCCTACCATAACAAGCAGGATCCACCAATCCCCAGCGACTATAAGTATCCGCCCAGGACAGACTCCCAGACCACCAAACAAAGAAACGCAATGTCGCAATACGCCAGTAAGACTAAAACCCTAGAGAGTAGTCAGCCCGAGTCCGAGCCAGAGCCGGCACCGGCGCCGGCGGCGGTTGAGGCCTCCACTAACTGGAAGGAGGACGAGGAGCACGAGGTTGACGGCATTCAGAGGAAGGTACAGCGCTACCGCATGATCAAGGAGCTCTACGCCGCGACGGAGAAGGTTGTCCCGGCCAGCAGCGGCGGCAGGAAGCAGAAGGAGAAGAAGAAATAGATGAGCGATAGGGCGAGAGACGAGAGTCTAGATGGCGGGCCCTTCTCTTCTTGTAATTCCCGTCGTTGCTAGAGGGTAGAGCTTGCTCGCGTGCAGTTCTCTCGCCGGGGTGTGTCTGTCCTCTCGCCGGAGATGGGTCGCGAATCGATATCTCGCTTGGTTGTAAACGCTGAATCTCTGCCATAAGAAGAAATCATAGTTGATTGAATTGCTTTTGTATCGTAGTAATGTGTTACTTCCTGGCTTGGAGGGCTGGATCTCGTTCGGTCGTCCTTTGCTGATGGTCTCGGGCTCGGACCGGGCGGGAGATGATTAGAAGGGAGGATCCAGTTCGATCTCCCGGGATTGATCTGAGAGCAGCTTTCAGGCCTGATCTGGTAGTCAATTTGGAGCGTGTTGTGTGGTGGAGATGAAGCTTGCATGCGTCATGACAGCCATAGACACATCCCAGCGGTGGAACAAATGACAAATCAATCACTCGTATATACCGTCGATAATTTACCATAATTCTTCGGGTGGAAGAATAGATCAGATCGGTTACGAGGCGCCGACCATGCATGGAGAGACTCAGGGACGCCAGCCCTGGGCCTGCCTCAGTAGTGTTATCCACCGCATGCACCCATGAGTTTCCACCGCATGCACCCATGAGTTGTCCTTTCACCGACAGCAGCAGGGCCTGACCTCACTGGTAGAAAAAGGGCCTATTGTCCCGGTTCGTAAGGGCCTTTTGTCCCGGTTCCTGAACCGGGACTAAAGGGTCGGTACTAATGCCCTGTCCCTTTAGTCCCGGTTCAATCCAGAACCGGGACTGATGGGCCTCCACGTGGCCTGTGCGCGGAGCCCAGGCAGGAGACCCTTTGGTCCCGGTTGGTGGCACCAACCGGGATCAATAGCCATCCACGCGTCAGCATTTCTATGGCTGGGGTTTTTGTTTTTTTTGAAGGGGGGGGGGGTTGGGGGTTTTGGGGGGTTAATTTAGGTGTTTCATATATTGTGTTAGCTACCTATAATTAATAGAGAGAAGTGTCATTTCTTATGTCCGTGCTTGGTCGACGCTACGTACTATACATACGTATAGAGAGGACTAGACACGCTAGCTAGCTAGTAAGCAAACGAAGGAAACAGAAGATCGTCATGAACATATATGCATACAGAAAGAAGTGATATCGACCACCTCTCCTTCTCCGAGAGATTGGTCGAACAACAAGTTCTCGTATATCTATCCGACACTACCGGCTACATATATACAATAATTATCTCTTACAAATATAATCATACGGACTCATGGTCCACATAGTATTCTCCGTCTTCAGCGATCACGTGGTCAAGAAAGATTGCGAGCTAGTGCTAGGAGTTCATCCCGCTTCCGAAACATCTAATTTGAAGAAGGGGGTCAATACATATATATATGAATGAATGAAACTCAACACAAATGATGGTAATAAAATAAAATTGTGAATGTTGTTATTTACGTACTTCATATTGTTCGTCAGTGTAGCTCCGCTCACAGGTCGTGTGGCGGATGGACTCGCAAATGTAGTATCCACAGAAATCATTCCCTTGTTCCTGCTACAACCACTTTACAAGAAATAGAAGTCAATCAAACTGATAAGCAAGAATGCCAAATGGTATTGATGAAACTAGCGCTTGAATCAATAGGAGATGCACGGAACATGCTACTATAGTACTTACTTTCGGGTGTCTAAATTGCAGCTTCTTCGTGAGTCCTGGAGCTTTTTTTGAAGAATTTATTCCAAACCCTGCCAGACAAAGAAAACAATTACGTGATATATCAGGAAATGAACAAAGTTGCTGATATGGTGGAAAATGATCGATTTAACTTACTTCTCGAGCATTTGAGCCATGTCTGCATAGTCCTGGGGATCTTTTCGTCTTGAGTCTAAGACGGTTACTAGTCCCTGCTCAAGCTTAACCTCTAGGAGAATATAGTGGTAACTGCACACGCATGCATAACTCATCAATTACATTACTATAACCTTGACTAATATATAAGGGAAACCGAATACGCACAAGACAGTAACACTCACTTGAAGTTGTAAGGAAAGAGTATTATATCTTTGTTTTCATTTATTACCAACGATCGTAGCAAGTTGGCCTCGGTATCTGCGGCATGAAATTTAACCTGAGTTGCATCTATGAGATATATGTTAATGAACCCAATATCACCGACTTGCCTTTTCTTCAATTCGGCGATCTTCAATCTGCATAATATATTGAGGATGATTATAAATACATGCAATGAAAGAGCTGAGCTATATAGAGAGACTTAATGACAGAAGTAGTACTACTTACAGACGGTAGCAGGCGACCATTGTTTCATCGAGGGCCAATTGATTGAAAAACTGAAAGAACTCCTCGAATGGAACAGGCAACAGTTCAATTCCAACGAGGTCATGCTCCTTTTTGACTTTCACATACAAAGTACTCCTCCGCCCAGAGTCTCTGCAGATTTTCAAGTACTAATCATGCAATCTTCGCATCATCATTGATAGAGATCTTTCATCTTTGACGAGAGGCTTCCCGTACTCGTATCTTTGTATCTGCACCTCCATGAAATCATAATGTACATCATCAGGCAGCTAATCGCCAAGATTGCTATAACCGGGCACCATCCTTGGATCATTAGCGACGTTGTCGCTAGGCACCTTGAGCGGGGGGCACGATTGCTTCGCTTGTTTGCCGAGCTGGGCAATTTGTTTCCCAGCTCGTCGTTCTTTCAGCCTTTGATCACTGATAGTACTTTCCGACCGCTCCGCTTCGGCAAATTCCTTTCCAATAATGCGCTCATATTTTCCTTTCGGCGGAGACTTGGGTGGTTTTGTCAGGGCAGCCAGAGTACGCTTCGCTTTCACCGGATCTACATTCTCCTCCGGAGGTGGATGTTTCTTTGCTTTCACCCCTTCAAAGCAGTTCCTACTTCTTCTCGTGCGATCTCAGCGTTCTCCTCCGGGGTCCTCTCGTATGGTAACTTCTCTGGAGTCTTCAGAGAAGGACCAAATCTGTATTTCCTCCCGCCTCTGGCTATACTGCTAGACGCCGGCAGAGCAGACGGAGCGGTTGTCTTCTTTACTTGCTTACAAGGCGGAGGAGAAGGACTACGACGCGCCAGAGCAGCTGGAGCGGCGGCAGGTCTCTTCCGTCCTTGCTGACGAGGCGGAGAAGGAGGAGGCTGGCTGCTCGGGCGCATCGGCGCAGGCGGAGAAGGAGGCGGAGTGTCGCCACGCGCTGGAGAAGGAGCCGGTCGAGTGCCCTGATCGTCACTCGCCGGAGGAGGAGGCGGTGGAGGAGGCGGAGTGCCCTGACTCGCCGGAGGAGGAGGCGGTGGAGGAGGCGGAGTGCCCTGACTTGCCAGAGGAGGAGGAGGAGGCGGAGGCGGAGGCGTCCAGTTCGGAAGGTTGATGAGCTCCTTCCGCCATAGGCATGGAGTCTTCAGAGAAGACCCCAGCCTAGTCTCCCCTTCACCGGTAGGGTGGTCAAGCTGGAGGTCCTCAAATCCCTCCGTTATATCATCCACCATCACCCTAGAATATCCTTCTGGAATCGGCCGGCAGTGAAAAGTTGCGCCGGGTGCAGTAGGATAAACAGAGCCAACAGCCGCCTTGACCTTCAAATTCATCCATTGCGTCATAAGGTGGCAATTTTGAGACTCCGTGATAGCATCCATGGGATAGCTGGCAGGAGCCGTCAAGGCAAGCTCCGGCTGAAGCAGCTTGGTGGAAGCCATGCTGCTTCTCCGCTGAGATGCCGGGGTAGCTTCGGCAATACGTTTGCTGCGATTTGCTTCTCGTTCCTCTATCGCTTGTACCCTTGCTTGTAGCGCCTGCATTTGGGTCTACTGCACTTTTTTCCTCCTCTCATGGGATTTATAACCGCCTGCGTCCGGAAACCCAACCTTCCATGGAATGGAGCCTGGCGTGCCTCGTGTCCGTCCAGGGTGCTCAGGATTCCCGAGGGCCATTGTGAGCTCGTCGTTCTCTCTGTCTGGAAAGAACGTCCCTTGTTGCGCTGCTTCGATATACTGCCGAAGCTTCCTGACTGGTATGTCCATTTGATCGTTCGTCCAAATGCACTTCCCTGTTACAGGGTCCAAGGTTCCGCCAGCCCCGAAGAACCAAGTCCGGCAACGGTCTGGCCAGTTAATTGTCTCTGGTTCGATCCCTTTATCAACGAGATCAATCTCAGTCTTGGCCCACTTAGGCCGGGCTACGAGGTAGCCACCTGACCTCATGCGATGGTGATGCTTCTTCTTCGCAGCATTTTGCTTGTTTGTCGCCGACATCTTCTTACTCTTTTCCGATATCTTGTGGGCCACAAATGCGGGCCAGTGATCTCTGATCTTCTCATATCTGCCCTTGAATTCTGGTGTCTCATTATTTTCGAAAAACTTATTCAGATCTTTCTTCCACCTCCTGAATAGTTCTGCCATCCTCTTAAGAGCAAAAGACTTGATTAATTGCTCTTTAACTGGGTTCTCTGGATTATCCTCTGGCGGTAGGGTGAAATTTGACTTCAGCTCAGTCCAAAGATCATTTTTCTGCATATCATTGACATAAGACACCTCAGGGTCTTCTGTAGCCGGCTTAAACCATTGCTAGATGCTGATCGGGATCTTGTCCCTAACCAAAACCCCGCACTGAGCAACAAATGCGCTCTTTGTCCGGAGGGGTTCAATCGGTTGGCCGTCAAGCGCGATTGCTATGATCTCAAACTTTTCATCCGAGCTCAACTTTTTCTTCGGGCCTCGTCTCTTTACCGAAGTTGTGCTCGATCCGGAGGGCTAGAAAAAAGAACAAAGACTTAATTAAGATGTGTACATACCAAAACAATGAATGCATCAATTAGCTAGTCAGCAGAAGCTTAACTAATATATATACCTAGCCGGACTCGGTTCGGTCACCGAAGACGTCATCATGGTCTCCTTCTTGCACCAGCATTGGGTCACCGGAGCCGTCCTCATGGTCTCCTTCTTGCACCGGCATTAGGTCACCGGAGCCATCATAATCATAGCCAGCTGCTTCCAGACCATCGGTGTCATTGAGAAACAACGAGCAGACGACATCACTTCCTCGTGCGATTATGTCCCCCAACAACTCTTCTTGTACTTCGTCTCGGGCGGTGTCCATAGTTACTACAAATATTGACAACATGGCAATTATTATTCAAACATGACAGATGGATATATTAGTGGCAAACGTAGAACTAATATTAATTAGTGGCCTCGACGCTGCTTATCTAGGGTTTGGGGTGGCCTCGACGCTGCTTCTCTAGGGTTTGGGGTGGCCTCGACAACGCTTCAAGGATAAAAAAAGAAGAGGAAGACTCCTCTATTCTTTCTTCTCCTCTTTTTTTTCTTCTTCTTCCTCTTTTTTTTATCGGGAACGAGGGTCGTCGAGGGTCACCGAGCGGTAGAGGAAACCCTAAATAGCAAGTATCGTGGGTGTGAGATACATGTGGCCGTCGGTGTCGGACACTACATCCACGTCCCACAAGTGACGTGGGCGTCGAAGCTCGCGCCACTTGTGGCACGTGGATGTAGTGTCCGACACCGACGGCCACATGTATCTCACACCGATGATACTTTCTATTTAGGGTTTCCTCTACCGCTCGGCGACCCTGACCCTCGACGACCCTCGTTCCCGATAAAATAAAGAGGAAGAAAAAAAAAGAGAAGACGAGAAGAAGAAAAAAAAAGAGGAGAAGAAAAAAAAAGAGAAGAAGAGGAAGAAGAAGAAGAAATCTTTCTTTCTTCTTCTCTTTTTTTTCTTCTTCTCTTCTTCTCTTTTTTTTCTTCTTCTTCCTCTTTATTTTATCGGAAACGAGGTTCGTCGAGGGTCAGGGTCGCCGAACGGTAGAGGAAACCCTAAATAGCAAGTATCGTGGGTGTGAGATACATGTGGCCGTCGGTGTCGGACACTACATCCACGTCCCACAAGTGACGTGGGTGTCGAAGCCCACGCCACTTGTGGGACGTGGATGTAGTGTCCGACACCGACGGTACATGTATCTCACACCGACGATACTTTCTATTTAGGGTTTCTCCTCTACCGCTCGGCGACCCTCGACGACCCTCATTCCCGATAAAAAAAGAGGAAGAAGAAGTAAAAAAAAGAGGAGAAGAAAGAATAGAGGAGAAGAATAGAGGAGATCTTCTCCTCTATTCTTTCTTCTCCTCTTTTTTTTACTTATTCCTCTTCTATTTTTATCCTCTTCTTCCTCTCATGTTCGACGACCCTCGACCCCTCGGCGACCCTAGACCCCTCGAACCCTCGACGACCCTGGAAGCCTTGACCCCTAGACGACCCTGGAACCCTCGACCCTCGATCCCTCGACCCTATAAAACCCTTGAACCCTCGACCCTCTACCCTAGTTCCCGATTATATTTTCTCTTCTTCTCCACTATTCCTTTCTTCTTCTCCTCTTCTTTTTCTTCTTTTTTCTTTTTCTTATTTATTTCTCCTTTTCTTCCTCTCCTCTTGTTCTTTCTTTCCTCTTCTTATTTTCTTCTTTCCTATCCTTCTTTTCCTTCCTTTCTTAATATCACTTAGCAAATTTTGCAACGATAGGGAGGGGGTGCTCCCGTGGTCTAAAATCCTTCTATGCATGATAGAAAATTCTGAAAAAATACATCTATTATCCCTCAACGTCCCGCCTGATCATGAACAAAAAAAATCTGTGAATTAAAAAAACATCTTGTTCTATGAACAAAAAAACATTATATTTCATCCACATTCGTGCATACATCATATATGGGATCATCTATGAAAAAACATCATATTCTATAAAAAAATAATTACATATATATAAAAAACAAGGATATATATATATATATAACAAGCATCTATCTTTTGCATATATAGATAAACATATATATACACAGAGAACATAAATACATACAATCATATACTCACACATATACATATAATCTGAAAAAAACACCATATATACATGAAAAAACAGATCGGGGGGCGGCCTCGGCCTGACAGCGTAGTGGTGGCTGGGCGGCGCACGGCGCCAGCGCAGGGCAGGGGCGGCGCACGGCAGCCGCGCAGGGCAGGGGCGGCGGCGCGGCGGCCGCGCAGGACAGGGGCGCATGGGCGCGGGACAGGAGGGGCTGTGCTCACAGGGGGCGGCGGCAACGGCGAAGGCGATCAGCCTGACGACGTCGGTGGAGGCAGCGACGGCGAAGGCGAGAAGCCTGACGGCGTCGGTGGCGATGGCGACAAGGAGGAGCAGGGGCGTCGGGCGGCGACGGTGACGAGGAGGAGCAGGGGGCGTCGGGGGAGAAGTGGGTGATTTGGTCGAAAACTGCTAAGTGCTGTATATATAGTAAGAGCATTGGTCTCGGTTCGTGAAACCAACCGGGACTAATGCCACCTTTAGTCCCGGTTGGTGCCACCAACCGGGACCAAAGGCCTCTTTTCAGTAGCCCAAAGGCCTTGTGCGGCTGCTGCGTCGAAAGTTTAGTCCCACCTCGCTAGTTGAGAGGGGTGCGCAGTGGTTTATAAGCCCCACTGCCGCACCCCTCTCGAGCTCCTCTCCATTGCAGGTTTACGGGCCTAATTATCACTGCTATGCCTGTGGGACTACTGGGCCTCCTGCGGGCCTGAATCCTGGCCCTTGGATGGGTTTCTAGTCGTATTCAGGCCGTGGGGGCCCAGTAGGTGGCATTTTTTGTTTTTTTGTTGCTTTATTTATTTTCTTTTGTTTTTTGCTTCATTTTTTAATTCTTTATGCTTTTAGTTTTAGAAAAATTATAAACTTTTTGTTAATGCCATTAGTTTTCAAATTTGAAAACACTTTTTTTGTTTTTTTGTTTTCTTTGTTTGCTTTATTTATTTTATTTTGTTTCTACTTACAACAAAATACTTATTGTTGCTATTTTTTTCCAATTTTTTTGTTTTGTTTTCTGCATATTTATTTTCTTTTGTTTTTTGCTTTATTTTTTTATTCTTTTTGCTTTTAGTTTTAGAAAAATTATAAACTTTCTGTTAGTGCCATTATTTTTCAAATATGAAAACACTTTTTTAGTTTCTTCGTTTTCTTTGTTGCTTTATTTATTTTATTTTGTGATTAATTTTACTATAAAAATAGTTTTTTTCCTGTTTTTTTGATTTGTTTTTTACATTATTTATTTTCTTTTGTTTTTTGCTTTAATTTTTAATTCTGTTTGCTTTTAGGTTAGCAAAATTATAAACTTTCTGTTAGTGCCATTAGTTTTAGAAAAATTATAAACTTTCTGTTAGTGCCATTAGTTTTCAAATTTGAATAGTTAAAATTTGAATTCTTTGAAAATTGTTTGAATCACAAGTTTGTGATTAACTTACTAAAAAAATGAGAATAGATGCGCTTATAGAGAAAATTCAACCTAAATTCCTAGTAAATTTCTAGGAATTTCAGAGAAATTCACTATGAATTTAGGTTAAACTTTTCTCTATTAGGGCATCTATTTTCACTTTGAGAGGAGCTCAACAAGGCAGAGAGGGAAGGGCTTATAAACTGGTGTGAGCCCCCTTCGGTTGGCGAGGTGGGACTAAACTCTGCCCGTAACGAGGACCAACCCTTTAGTCCCGGTTTGTGGCACAAACCGGGACTAATGGTCATGGGCCAGGGGCGAGGAGCAAAATTATAAACTTTCTGTTAGTGCCATTAGTTTTAGAAAGTTGAAAGTTGAAAGTTGGCATGGGCCAGGGACTAATGGTCATGGTATTACGAGGGCCGAACCATAAGACATGAAAGCATTTCAAATGAACTCTGAAAAAGTTGAAAGTTGGCATGGTATCATAATTTCACCCACATAGCATGTGCATGTACAAAATGGACAATGGTAGCATGTTCGTGTGTTACAAAGTTGGCATGGTATCATCATAATAGTTGCGGGAGAAAGTCTTCACTTTTTCTTCGCTTGTGTCATTTGCTTATTGCGCCGTAACCATGGATAATCTTCATTGTTTATCAGGATGCTTGGGTCAGCCTTGACATTGAAGGGAGGAATTTCATAAAACTTTTCATAATCTTCAGACATGTCTGTCTTGCCGTCCACTCCCAGGATGTCCCTTTTTCCTGAAAGAACTATGTGGTGATTTGGCTCATTGTATGATGTATTCGCTTCCTTATCTTTTCTTTTTCTCGGTTTGGTAGACATGTCCTTCACATAGATAACCTGTGCCACATCATTGGCTAGGACGAACGGTTCGTCAGTGTACCCAAGATTTTTCAGATCCACTATTGTCATTCCGTACTATGGGTCTACCTATACCCCGCCACCTAACAGATTGACCCATTTGCACTAAACAAAGGGACCTTAAAATCAGGTCCGTAGTCAAGTTCCCATATGTCCACTATGTAACCATAATATGTGTCCTTTCCGCTCTCGGTTGCTGCATCAAAGCGGACACTGCTGTTTTAGTTGGTGCTCTTTTGATCTTGGGCGATCGTGTAAAATGTATTCCCATTTATCTCGTATCCTTTGTAAGTCAATACAGTCAAAGATGGTTCCCTGGACAACAAGTACAACTCATCACAAACAGTGTTGTCACCTCTAAGACGTGTTTCCAACCAACTGCTGAAAATCCTGATGTGTTCACATGTAATCCAGTCGTCGCACGGCTCCGGGTGTTTGGAGCGCAGACTGTTCTTGTGTTCATCGACATACGGGGTCACCAAGGTAGAGTTCTGTAGAACTGTGTAGTGTGCTTGAGACCAAGAATATCCGTCCCTGCACATTATTGAGTCTCTTCCAAGAGTGCCTTTTCCAGTCAGTCTCCCCTCATACCGCGATTTAGGGAGACCTATCTTCTTAAGGCCAGGAATGAAGTCAACACAAAACCCGATAACATCCTCTGTTTGATGGTCCATGGAGATGCTTCCTTCTGGCCTAGCGCGGTTACGGACATATTTCTTTAGGACTCACATGAACCTCTCAAAGGGGAACATATTGTGTAGAAATACGGGCCCCAGGATGACAATCTCGTCTACTAGATGAACTAGGACGTGCGTCATGATATTGGAGAAGGATGGTGGGAACACCAGCTCGAAACTGACAAGACATTGCGCCACATCACTCCTTAGCCTTGGTATGATTTCTGGATCGATCACCTTCTGAGAGATTGCATTGAGGAATGCACATAGCTTCACAATGGCTAATCGGACGTTTTCCGGTAGAAGCCCCCTCAATGCAACCGGAAGTAGTTGCGTCATAATCACGTGGCAGTCATGAGACTTTAGGTTCTGAAACTTTTTCTCTGACATATTTATTATTCCCTTTATATTCGACGAGAAGCCAGTCGTGACCTTCATACTGAGCAGGCATTCAAAGAAGATTTCTTTCTCTTCTTTCGTAAGAGCGTAGCTGGCAGGACCTTTATACTGCTTCGGAGGCATGCCGTCTTTTTCGTGCAAACGTTGCAGGTCCTCCCGTGCCTCAGGTGTATCTTTTGTCTTCCCATACACGCCCAAGAATCCTAGCAGGTTCACGCAAAGGTTCTTCGTCACGTGCATCACGTCGATTAAGGAGCGGACCTCTAGGTCTTTCCAGTAAGGTAGGTCCCAAAATATAGATTTCTTCTTCCACATGGGTGCGTGTCCCTCAGCGTCATTCGGAACAGCTAGTCCACTGGGACCCTTTCCAAAGATTACGTAGTGTAAATCATTGACCATAGCAAGTACGTGATCACCGGTACGCATGGCGGGCTTCTTCCGGTGATCTGCCTCGCCTTTGAAATGCTTGCCTTTATTTCGACATTGATGGTTGGTCGGAAGAAATGGACGATGGCCCAGGTACACATTCTTCCTACATTTGTCCAGGTATATACTTTCAGTGTCATCTCAACAGTGCGTGCATGCGTGGTATCCTTTGTTTGTCTGTCCTGAAAGGTTACTGAGAGCGGGCCAATCGTTGATGGTCACGAACAGCAACGCCTTAAGGTTAAATTCCTCCTGTCTGTGCTCATTCCATGTACGTACACCGTTTCCATTCCACAGCTGTAAAAGTTCTTCAACTAATGGCCTTAGGTACACAACAATTTCGTTGCCGGGTTGCTTAGGGCCTTGGATGAGAACTGGCATCATAATGAACTTCCGCTTCATGCACATCCAAGGAGGAAGGTTATACATACATAGAGTCACGGGCCAGGTGATGTGATTGCTGTTCTGCTCCCCGAAAGGATTAATGCCATCCGCGCTTAAAGCAAACCATACATTCCTTGGGTCCTTTGCAAACTCATCCCAGTACTTTCTCTCGATTTTTCTCCACTGCGACCCGTCAGCGGGTGCTCTCAACTTCCCATCTTTCATTCGGTTCTCACTGTGCCATCGCATCAACTTGGCATGCTCTTCGTTTCTGAACAGACGTTTCACCCGTGGTATTATAGGAGCATACCACATCACCTTCGCAGGAACCCTCTTCCTGGGGGGCTCGCCGTCAACATCACCAGGGTCATCTCGTTTGATCTTATACCACAATGCACCACATACTGGGCATGCGTTCAGATCCTTGTATGCACCACGATAGAGGATGCAGTCATTAGGGCATGCATGTATCTTCTCCACCTCCCATCCTAGAGGGCATACGACCTTCTTTGCTGCGTATGTACTGTCAGGCAATTCGTTATCCTTTGGAAGCTTCTTCTTCAATATTTTCAGTAGCTTCTCAAATCCTTTGTCAGCCACAGCATTCTCTGCCTTCCACTGCAGCAATTCCAGTACGGTACCGAGCTTTGTGTTGCCATCTTCGCAATTGGGGTATAACCCTTTTTTGTGATCCTCTAACATGCGATCGAACTTCAGCTTCTCCTTTTGACTTTCGCATTGCGTCCTTGCATCGACAATCAGCCGGCGGAGATCATCATCATCGGGCACATCGTCTGGTTCCTCTTGATCTTCAGCAGCTTCACCCATTGCAGCATCATTGGGCACATCGTCTGGTTTCTCTTGATCTTCACCAGCTCCCCCCGTTGCAGCATCACCGTATTCAGGGGGCACATAGTTGTCATCGTACTCTTCTTCTTCGCCATCTTCCATCATAACCCCTATTTCTCCATGCCTCGTCCAAACATTATAGTGTGGCATGAAATCCTTGTAAAGCAGGTTGGAGTGAAGGATTTTCCGGTTAGAGTAAGACCTCGTATTCCCACATTCAGTGCATGGACAACACATAAAACCATTCTGCTTGTTTGCCTCAGCCGCATCGAGAAACTCATGCACGCCCTTAATGTACTCGCAGGTGTGTCTGTCACCGTACATCCATTGCCGGTTCATCTGCGTGCATTATATATAATTAAGTGTCCAAATAATAGAAGTTCATCATCACATTAAAACCAAAGTGCATACATAGTTCTCATCTAACAACATATAGCTCTCCAGAGCATCTAATTAATTAAACCATACATTGAAACTATGTAAAACATTTCAATGCGAAAACAAATGCGATCATAATCGCAACCAAGGTAACAATTGATTCAACGGCATAATGATACCAAGCCTCGGTATGAATGGCATATTTTCTAATCTTTCTAATCTTCAAGCGCATTGCATCCATCTTGATCTTGTGATCATCGACGACATCCGCAACATGCAACTCCAATATCATCTTCTCCTCCTCAATTTTTTTTTTATTTTTTCCTTCAACAAATTGTTTTCTTCTTCAACTAAATTTAACCTCTCGACAATAGTGTCGGTTGGCATTTCCGATTCACATACATCCTACATAAATAAAATCTATGTAACGTTGGTCGGCATAATTTTCATAAATAATAAATGAACCAATAGTTATAAAGATAATATATATACCGCATCCGAATCATAGACAGGACGAGGGCCGGCGGGGGCGGATACCAAAACCATCGCACTATATAAGATGCAATAATAAAAGTAAGAAAATAATACAAGTATCTATGTAAACATACAAGTAAGAATATTTTTCCTTTCAGAAAGAAGATAAGAACAAGAGGCTCACCACGGTGGTGACGTCGATGTGCTCGGCGCAGGTGATCGACGACGGTGAAGAAGGGGACGGGGCGTGACGGACCGCTAAACCTAGACAAATATTATGGAAAATGGAGCTTGGAGAGGAGAAAGCTTAAGTAGTGTGGCTCGGGCATTCCATCGAACACCTTGTGTGCATAGGAGGTGAGCTAGAGCACCACCAAGCCCTCTCCCCCTCGGACAGAGAAAAACAGAGCACTGGGGTGCTCTGCTCGCGAGCGAGGGGTATATATAGGCACCTCATTGGTCCCGGTTGGTGACATGAGCCGGGACTAAAGGGGAGCCTTTGGTCCCGGTTCAAGCCACCAACCGGGGCCAATGGTGATGGGCTAGGAGCGAGGCCCATTGGTCCCGGTTCATCCCACCAACCTGGACCAAAAGATTCAGATGAACCGGGACCAATGCCCACATTAGTCCCGGTTCTGAACTGAACCGGGACTAATGGGCTGACCCGGCCTGGACCAAAGCCCTGTTTTCTACTAATGCCTCCGTGCCAGGCTAACACGGTGCTGTCATGTCTCCTGCAGCCTACGACCGGTCCTGTATACTACACTGTAAAATGAGTGCTTAATTAACATGCGGTCAGATGATATGGCCTCCTGCTGTCTAGTCCTCATAACGTATTTTAAAGACGCTGGACACACCGGATAGCGGGGTGTTGGGACACCCGGATGCTATGGCACCTTTTCGTTCTGAAAAACTTGTCATCGAGCCAATCCTGCACCCGTGAATCTGATATGCTATAACTGACGAGGATTTAGCCAATCATTTTCAAATAGATGATAATTTTAATTTGTTGCACCTGTGGAACACCGAGATGGTGGTCTTTGGGTCTTATGGTCGGATGATGTCAAGCTAATTACTCTACTCAAAATGTACTCCTAATATTACTAGCTGTAACTTCTGCATTTCCTTAGTTTGTGTTTTATGCTGATCGTCAATTATTCCTTATCACCTTAGAAGTAGGAAAATATGGAGTCAAATTGAAGCTTTTGTGTCTTCCTTTCCTTGGAAGACGGTTTTACCCATGGGTGAATTAAATGATATTGTTTTCTTGCGGGAAAATTAGATTTTTATTGCTTAACCTTGGGCATTACAATCGTGTTAGTGTAGCAAACCAATCTCATTTGGTCCAAACTGCCTACGCGTGTGATGATGCCCTATCTAACCTAACGATTGCAAGACTATTACAGCCATGGAGCACATGACCGACAAAAAAAAAATGTCTACCCCGCGCGAGTAAACTCTTGATTTCGCTAGTGATGGATGCTGCCGGGGATTGATCAATCTCCATCTGCTTGATCATGTTGGCTGCCACTTGAGAATCTATTTCAATAATGAACAGCTTCGTGCTCCAGTCATGTCATATAAATTCCTTCCAAACACGCAGCCATCATCAAACTAGTCAGCATCAAATGAATAATTTAATCACGATGTGAAATTATTTGGCTTAATAGATATGACATATGATGGCCCTTCTTACACCTGGTGTAATATGCATTTTTTTTTCTGGTACCAGGGCATGAGTGCCAAATTTGGGGGCTCTTGGAAAATCATTTTGGACAATCTCAAATTGTTCCCATACAAAACACTCCAAATTAGAGCTTTAAATTTAAAGTCTGCTTAAAGATATGAAAAATTCAAAGCATTTACCACAACTACCTGATTTAATCCAAGATAAATTGAGACAATTCGGTCTTCCTCCTTTCATTTGTGAAATAATACTCCCTTCATACGGGTATCACTGCTAGGAAAAGGGCTATAGTTGATATAGCCACTAATGGTGCATCAGACATGTGATGCGCCACTAATATATAGTAGTGGCGCACCATGTGTTGATGTGTCATTAGTGTGATAGACACTAATTACGCATCAGACCCATGATGCGTCACTAGTGATAATTTTTTTTCCAAAAATACTAGTGGCTCACGCACAGTGCGCCACTACTATATTTTTTTTGCAAAACTACTAATGACGCAGCATAAGCACCCCCGCACCCTCCCTCACCCCACCGCCGTCGAGCACCCCCCGCACCCTCCCCGCTCCACCGCCGCCGACGACCCCCCCCCCCCCCCCCGCACCCTCCCCCGCTCCACCGCCGGCGACGACCCACCGCGCCCTTCCCGCTCCACCGCCGCCGACGACCCCCTGCACCCTCCCCTGCTCCACTACCATCGAGGACACCCCCGCACCCTCCCCCGCTCCACCGCCGCCGATGACCCACCGCCTCCTCCCTCGCTCCACCGCCGCCGAGGACACCCCCGCACCCTCCCTCGCCCCACCGTCGCCGACGACCCACCGCACCCTCCCCCGCTCCACCGCCGCCGAGGACACCCCCACACCCACCCCCGCTTCACCGCCGTCGACGACCCATCGCACTCTCCCCCGCTCCACGCCGACGATGACCCACCGCACCCTACCGCCGCCGAGGACACCCCCGCAGCCTCCCCTGTTCCACCGCCTCCAACGACCCACCGCACCCCTCCCCCGCTCCACCGCCGCCGACGACCCACCGCACCCTTCCCCGCTCCACTGCCGCCGAGGACCCCCCACACCCTCCCCCGCTCCACCGCCGTTGACGACCCACCGCACCCTACTGCCGCCGAGGACACCCCCGCACCCTCCCCCGCTCCACCGCCGACGACGACCCACCGCACCCCTTCCCCGCTCCCACCACCGACGACCCACCGTACCCTCCCCCGCTCCACCGCCGCCGATGACCCACCGCACCCCTCCCCCGCTCCACCGCCACCGACGACCCACCGCACCCTCCCCCGCTCCACCGCCACTGAAGACCCCCCGCACCCTCCCCCGCTCCATCGCCGCCGCCGATCCCCCGCACCCTCCCCCGCTCCACCGCCGTTGACGACCCCCCGCACCCTTCCCCGCTCAACCGTCACAAATGAATGCAACTAAAAATCCAAAAAAAACAAATTTGATTATATTTTCAAATAACAAATTTGATTATATTTTCAAATAACAAATTTGAGATATTTTCAAATAACAAATTTAATGATATTTTTTATATTCATAAATATTTTCAAATAACAAATTTGATGATATTTAAAAAAAATATTTCTGTTTTTATAAAAAATTATTACTGTTTCATATTCATATTCATTTTCTAAAAATTATTAGATGCAACAAAAAATAATAATAATAATTTAGTTATGGCGCATCGCTGGCTGGTGCACCATTGCTATCTAAAAAAATACTAATGGCGCACTGCTAGTGGGTGCGCCATTGCTATCCAAAAAAATATTACTAATGGCGCACCTCTAGGTGATGCGCCATTGCTATCCAAAAATAATAATTTCTAATGGCGCACCGCTAGGGGGTGCGCCATTGCTAAGCCTCCCCCATTAAAATCCCCAATCCCCTTTCAATTATTCCCCTTTCTGACCAACTGCGCCGCAGCCGCCCACGCGCCCCCGTGCTCGCCGTCCCCGGGCGTGCTCGCTGCCCGCGCTGCACCCGACCACCACCGCCCCAACGCCCCGGCACCTCGCTGCCCGTCGCCCCACCGCCCCCGACACCCCCGACCCCCACCAGACCGCCTTCCTCCTCCCCACCCCCAACACAGCCCCACCGCCGACGACTCCGCACGCCGCCGACAACGCCGAGTTCAGGGCCGTGCCCACCTTCTCCTCTGCCTCTGGACGCCGCCCCTCCCCATCGTGCAGAGCATCCAGGTGAGACGCCGACGCCCCCCTCTTCACCGCCCTCCTCGACGATGCCCCCTCTTCAACGCCAGCCGCTGCCGACTTGCCTCTGCCTCGTCACGGGACGGTGAGCTCCTCTGCTATGCAAATTTGTCAATTGAAGCGCTTGAATGATGTTAGCTTAGCATTTGATGATAAATGTGATGTTCTTTCTGTCAGTGTGAAACTTGATGTATAGGGTGTAAGATTTAATCAGTACGTCTAGTCTATTAGGCAGGGGGTGCAAAGTTGAAAGCTCGGGAGTTTGAAAACTGAGCCTAATTGGTCTGATGTAAATTTTCTGCTGCACTGGAGCATAATATAATATGGTGCTGACTATATTCTGCTTGGCGTCCTTATTCTTCAGTGGCATAGCTTAAAAGTTATCTGCCTTGGCTCAAATGAAGGTTGTTCGATATTGATGCATGTGCTGATTGGTCATTTTTTATATGATCATGAGGAGGAGTATCTTATTTGGCATGACTAGTAATTAATTGGTAGTAACTGATAGTGTGATACCCATCATGCAGACATGCTTTAGGCAGGCTTGGTAGATTTGTCAAGGCAGGCTTGATATGCATGCATGCATTCTTTGCTTGTTTATATTCATTCTTGTAAACTGAACATGCTCATCTATCTAACTATCTATCTACCTGCTTTAGTATGTATGTATGCATTGTATTTTTATTTCCTTTGGAAAGTAAAGTTAATGTGAAAGGAAGAGAGAAAAAGAAAGGGAGGAAGACAGATGCTTCAGTCAGTCTAAGCCCAGCTTAATTTGAGTGACAATTACCTGCCTGGCTGGCTGGCATGATCATCTTTTACAGAAAACAATTTTGAGCAAAGGTCATGTCTCCGACCATTGTGTCGTGATGATTTTGCAGGTACCCCGAGAGGCCCTTGAGTTTGCTGGAATGTCGATTAACTTCCGTTCCGGCAAATTCAGGTACTCCATATGTCCTATTTTGAGCAAAGGTCATGCTGAAATTTTCCGTGAATTTTAGCATGACTTTGCTAAAAATAGGACATATGGGGTACTTGCGACTAATGCATGGGCCGGGGTATCTTAGTACTTAATTAAGTAGGATCAACTGCCTCTTGTGTTATACATATAGAAGTGTGATATCAACTCATAGTTATTACTAATGTCAGTAGCTCGTCATTGATAAAGCCTAATCTGGTAGGATGACCTACTAAAAAATCCCACACCACATATTCTATTTGGATGGCCCTGCTAACCCTTGACCATAAATACTTGAGATGGATGTAGCAGGCTTAAAGAAAGAAATGTTTTTAGGCTAACTCCACTGGGCTTGGCTGAAAATGCACAAGTGTGCATGACTAACAATATTCTATTGTAAAGCTAAACAGGAAAGAGGAACCGCTCATCCTAACCATTTTCTCTCAAAATTACCACTTCACTTATTACTACTGAAAATCTTAGACCATCTCCATTCACCAATAGCTCAAACCAGTTCAAAGGGCGTTTTTTCACCACACTGTGGATTATCATATTGGACCCAACGCAAGAGATGATGTAGTTTTGAATTATGAACGTAGGATATGTCGTCATCGGACGACGAAAGTCTCCCAGGGGAGTGTGGCTGGTGCCACGACGATCGAGGTCTGTGCGACAAGCCTCAACTGGACGATGATCGGCGCTTCAGCATTAAGCTCGAGGAGACCTTCAAAGTTGAAACGGTACACAACGACGACAAGTGTTATTTTCATAATTAAGCATGACTTCAACTATTTCAACGTGTAATTTTCATCTTTTACAATTCGAGTATAGCTTATCCCATACCATGCAAGATGCTATGTCTTGGAGAGTATGGATTTTGAAGACCATGAAAATTCTGAAACAAAGAAAATTCACCTAAGGACTCATCACGATGTGGATTTTGAAGTAAATCTGTATAATTCTGGGAGCGTAACCCATTTTGGTTGCAACAATTGGGAAGCATTTTGCAAGATGTAAGGTTTTTATGAGGGTATGTTTGTCACCATGGATCTTGGTGATCCTAAAATCGAGCAAGACAATATGGACATTTGGGTCCTTATTGATACGCCTCCAATTCTACCGCTATGTGAGTTTCTCAAACATAGTTATTAGCTAATTTATATTGTTTATTTCAAAATAGTTGACAGCTTATTTTCATTGTTCAAAGAATGTGCGGGAGATGGTAGACAAAACCCACTACACCGATGGCTCCGAATTAACTTACAAGGAGAAAAATCATCTGGTTGGATTTTGTACTGACATTGAGAATTACAATATCTACAATAAAACTCCTCAACATTATGGTCAATACGTGCCATTAGTGCATGTGTTCAACTATGGTAACTAGCATGGAGATACTCTGGTAAGATTTTTTACTATTACAACATCTGTGCATCTTTTGCATACTTGTAAATCTAGTACATCATTGCTAAATATGAAGTTATTACTATGTTTTTCAACAGATAATCCCAGAGAATTGTGTGCCTCATATGATGTATCAGAGAGGTAGCCTTAGTGTTTTGAACATATATCCAGGTCATCCTACGAATCTCAACTGTCCATACCAGATTTCTAAAAGAAGTGGAGACATGCAAATCAAAGGATGGAAAAATGTATGGACAGTCGTAAGGAGGTTCTTCGAAGCAAAAGGAAGCGAAGCGCAAGAATTGGAGACAGGATGATCTCCATTCTCCATAATGGAGAGTCAGGGTCTACTTTGTTTTATGCTATTTTACCTTAAAGAGGGTATTTAGGTCCTACCTAATACTGATGATCATGTGTTATGAACAATTAAGTAGGGTTGGTTCGATGACTATGAGGATGATGATCGTATGACTTGTTATTAATAACGAGTAGAAGTTGTATGATGATGGTTAGTAGGACTTGTTAGGATTAGTATTACTTCCTATCTTTGTTCTATCTTTGTTCGGTCTTTTGAAAACAGCGGTCTCGAGACTTGTAATGTTCTATCTTTGTTCGGTCTTCTGAATTTAGAGACTAATATGATGAATTATATTCGGAGACTAATCTTTTATTTTATTCGATGAATCTACTGTTTATATGTTGTGCTCTCTATATTATGTGCAATAATATGTTTTCTAGCCTGTGCAAATATCAGAAAAGAAAAAATCCCTAATATTCATTCTAGTGGCGCACCACTCAGCACACTAATGGCGCACTGCAAAAAGGACTCTAATGGGGCATCATCCACTAGTGCGCCATTAGTATGCCAAAGCACATGGGTAAATATGGCCCACTGGGAGGCATACTAATGGCGCACCATGGGCTATACTAATGGCGCACTGCAGGTGCGCCATTAGTAAAAAATACTAATGGCGTGATACTAGTGGCGCACCTGTAGTGCGCCATTAGTAGGCAAAACAGGTGTGCCACTAGTAGGCCTTTTCCTATTAGTGTATGTGAGGACTATTTCATATTATCTTGTACCAAGGCATGAGTGCAAAATTTGGGTGGTTTTGGGAAATCATTTTGGACAATCTCAAATTGCTCCCATGCAAAACATTAAATTGGCAGTTCTTACTAAGTGTTTTCTCATGGGAAGTTATTTACAAGATAGTGATTGAGAGCGCTGAGAAATTAGGCTCTACATAGTCAAATACAAAAAAATTGACCATGAAGTCGGAAAGGCTCCTACTGTGTATTTATATTAATAAGATTAAGGTATCACTGTACAAAGTGGGGTATTTACATGGGGGAAAGGAGGGCTTGACCACTTTGGGCCAAGCAGGGGACGACAGAATACAAGAGTGAGGGTCTAGTGTAAGGATCTAACAAAGTCTAGCACAAGAGGTTTATGGGCCTCTTTGACCCTATGATGGAGGAGCTCAAAATCTTTCTTGAATCTATCGAGCCAGGAACAGTAGGAGGGGACAATCGCTCTGAAGTGTTTGTTATCCCGTTCCTTCCAAATGATCCACACCGCCACAATGAATTTTACAAGCAACATTGGCGTGGGGTGGTTGTTTTTTTGATCTACAAGGGCTTGCATCCGTCTCGAGAAAGGTTCCCAATTTATGTCTTGAGTTTCCCACCATTGTCGACTAAAAGAGCATGTGAATATCATGTGCTCAACCGTTTCTTCAATATTCCTTCCACAGAGAAGGCAGCTGTGGTCGTCCCCGATGTTGTAGTGACGTCGCTTGAGCATATTCCGGGTATTGAGTCTGTCATTGAACAGTAGCCAAGCACAAACCTTCAGTTTCAGCGTGCACGTGGGTTTCCAGAGCCACCCGAAGATCTGGTGGGATTGGATCTCTCTGAAGAAGAACTTGTAATAATCTGTGGATTTGAAAATGGGTTTCCCAGATATAGTGCCAGACATCTGATGAGGCAGTCATTGGTTAGAAGGCTGATGCAGTCACTTGCATGTCCCTGATCTCATCATGTGCCTGGGGGTAGTTGTAGATGGAAGGCCGCTTGTAGTGAGGTGATCCCCAAGAAATCCTTTACGGATATATCCTCGTTAGTTGCATGTGAGAAGGCACGTGGGTGGGACTCCTATAATAAATGATCAGCCCATAAATCCTTCCAGAAGAGTGTCGTCGTGCGACATACTATGTTGACGTGAGAGACCCCTCGAAAATCAGGTTGAGTTTGAGCACGTCCTACCACAAGAAGGACCCCACTGGATCCATGGCGTGTGGAATTTTCTGAGCATAGCTTATGAAAAATTTGAAATTGGGTCCTACTTACCCGGATGCGGATGTAGGGAGTAGTCATAAAGCATAGCTTATTGACCAGTATGAAAAAACTAGACCGAGCTTACAAAAAATTATAGGCAAGAACAGAAAGCCATCGGGGTTCACATGGGGATAGAAACTCGAATTTTTTTTGTAATGCAGTGCTAAAAATACAAAAACCTTATGATATTGCGCCTTGCTTTGACATTGTAGAGTGAAGATGAGCATGACCGAAATCCTCGCATAGTTGGAGTCCTGAGCCACCGTTGGCCTTGGTGATCGATCTCAACTGTGGTGACTCGTTTTTCGATCACTCGGCCAGCCAAGACATAGAGGAGGCCGAGGAGGAGGTGGTGGAGGTGACCGAAGCAACCATTAAGGCCGCAAGGACCCGCACCCAAAACTACAACCAAAAGGAAGACATTGCGCTTTGCGATGCTTGGTGTGCCATCTCCATGGATGCAATGATCGGGACGGATAAAACCAAGACCATGTTTTGGGAGAGGATCACCGACTTCTACAACACCTTTGTGGACATGCGATGAAGCCGTACGCAAGGTTCGCTTGGGCATCATTGGAGCACCATCCATGATCAATGCAACCGATGGTCTGGTTGCATCGACCAAGTGAACCATGCTCCACCGGGTGTTGTGCAAGTGGCGGAGTATGGCCCCTACATCCAAGAGCTATTCAAGCATCGAAACACCAAGTTTGGCCACAAGCCCTTCACTTTGCATCATTGCTACAAAGAGCTATGCAAGAATCATAAGTGGATCCAAAGAATTGCGGAGAACACTCCGAACAGGTCAAGGTTGAGCATATCCATTGAGGACGACAATGAGGTTGATGAAGATGCCAACAATATACTGGAAGAAAATAAGATTGCAAAAGAAAGAAAGAAAGAAAGAAGAGCAATGCATTCGGTGCCACTCACAAGGATGAACTTGTGGCAATGATCGAGACGAAGAAGGTGCTGGCGGCCGAATGCAAAGAAGACAAGGTGGCGAGGTGGAATGAGCTCAAGGCCTTTGAGGATGAGAAGTGGAATACCTAGATGGCGGCCAAAGAGAGAAAGTTGAAGGCCGAGGAGCATAGGCTTGCACTCGATGAGGAGAGGGTTCATAATGCGAAGAAGGCCAAAGAGCGTGCTATCATATTCATGAATCCAAACACAATGGATGAAACCGCAAGAAAGTATTGGGAGCTCACTTGTGGAGAAATCTTGGCCTCTCTTCGGAATGTTGATGGTGGCCGACGGGGTGATGGTGATGGTGGTGGTGATGGTGGCCGAGGGGGTGGTCATGGTGGTGAGGGTGATGGTGGCTGAGAGGGCGGCAAAGTTGATTTCTTTGCCGATGACCTCATTTGAGGGTAGTGGCCGAGAGGGTGGTGGTGCATGCCAAAGATTGGCTCGATCCACAACATATATACGCTATGTTTCTGGTGAATTTGAATCAAACATTGTGTATGAAGTGATGTCTTTTGGGTGAACTTCACATGTTTAAATTTCAAAAACACGGTGATGAAACTTTATGTTATGACGATTATTGCTATCCATGCTTTCATTTGAATGATTTTAAGATATTTATTTTGTAGAGATTGTATTTGTGTGGCGAGTATGCAAAACAGCCACAAATTTGATTTTACTCCGCTAACTATAGGGGATTGGCTAGGTGCGGCCACCGTTAGTGGAGTAAAATTTTACTCCACTAACATTACTCTAATTTTACTCCGCTAACTTTTAGGGGATTGATTAGAAATGCCCTAAGAATACATGAGTACGTAATCAGTAGGCTGCTGTAGTAGTTTGCCTTGAATTCCTTGAACTCCATTTCTATTCGTGTTTTCGAGATCCTGCATCGGTGGACATTTTGTGCCAAAATAGTACGGCAAATAATTTTTCGTACTACTCCTAGCTATTCCGAGCTCAAGATCTCACTAGTTTACTTCATCGGTTTGACACAAAACGGACAATTGTTAGCTCAACCCCGTATGTTAGTTTCTTAGAGCATCTCCAACAGCAGCCCAATATAAATAGGACACGCAAAAAATAGTTTTGCATCACCTAAAACATGTTTGCTCCAACAACAACCCTATAATATGGCACCAATTTGCTCCCACAACTGGCTAGTATTGGGCACAAAAACATCAGGACCTTTGCAAATCCTATCAAACATGCAAACATAGAGTTTTGAACATCAGATACAAGCTTATACATAGTTCCAGTACCAACATACTTCGACTACAAACTACTCATAGGTTGTCCTAGTCAATGTGAGAGCCCGACTCCTTGTGCTTGTTCTTCTCGTCCGAACTGACCTCGACCATCATGGAGGGGTCAACCTCGTCCTCCTCCTTCTTTGTTGTGTTGTTTCGCAATGCCCAAAACTCGTACCCCATCTGGACGAGGTGCAAAATTTTCGCCACAAACCTCACCATGATAGCCTCACCCCACTCACGAGCCTCACACTAATCTAGAACAATCATATTCTCCTTCTTCTCTATGATAGTCATCATCTTCATCTCGGGTCCGATGAACTCCGCATCAGCTTGAGTCTCGATCTTCGGGAAGTTCAAGTACCACTATGTCCGGTCGAGACACCAACACACCTTCTCGAAGGCGCGGTCGGCGACCTTCGGCTCATCATACACGCCTAGGTAGTACTGCACGCCTGCGAAGTCACGCCAGCGAACATCGTGGAAGCCGGTTGAGCTCCTCGATCGTCGATGTGGTGGCATCGTGGTTGCGCGGGGGCGGCGGCACCGACTTGCGGAGAGTGAGGCGGGGATGCAGGGGAGGCAGGTGGAATATGAAGGGGTAACAGCGACAGATTTAGAGGCGACAGGGGGGCAGTTGGATTCTGTGGCGGCGGCGTTTACGACGGCGCAGTGAGAGGCAGAGGGAGGCGGAGAGAGGTAGGGGAGCATGAATCCATGGCGGCGGTGTGTGGGTGGGTGCATCTGGAGGTTTAATGCTCACGGGAGGGGCCGTCTAGAAGTTTCACATCGCGTGGCATGTGGGTATGTGGCCGTTTTTGCCTTTGGACATGACGACGCATGATGCAAATTAACATCACCTTGGGCTGATTGTTCGGGCAGCCCTAAAATGGGACCACAGAAATATATGGTTTTTGCATAACATGCCCTATTTTGTATCCACTATTAGAGATGCTCTCGCAGAAATCTCCACCTTGTATGTTGGCTCCTCATTCCTCAATAATAATAATAAAACTGTTGGGGTCTCCCTCCTATTTCGCATGGGCCAAACAGTGGGACATTCCCTAGAATTTCGGGGCCGGGTCGCAATTAGGATGCACACCCCCTAATAAAATTACGGAAAATATTAATCTATACATGTATGCACACAGTATTATTAATAAACATTTAAAGTGCTTCATACGGAATTTTCATTCAAAAAATACATACATATTAATTTAAAAATTATTTTAACGTTTTCTCATTCAACGTTTTCTTCTCAATGTATAAAGTTACCAAACCATTTAACATTTCTTGAGATATTATAGACCTCTGTGACCTCATGAATTAACATACTCATTCCCCCCTTTTTTCACTGCTAGGTGCATACAATGCAGAATTAAAGAAACAAATAATAATTGAAATATATCTCAATTCTATGAAGATTCTATATAAATTTAATAAAAGAATATAACCAATTGCCATGTCCAACTCAGTAATGACAAGGACCAATATACATGTCTAACTAGCACCCAATCAATTGCTTAGCAATACCTTATTGGGAGAATGAAGTCAATAGGACTCAATTGATAATTTTCTATACATCTTATCAATCATCATGGCAAAATCGCTAGGGCTTAGTTTCATAGAATACCTTTTGTGGAATTGGCCACTTGCCTCTTAGCATGGAGACTGATGATGTAGTGTGACATTGAACATGAGGGAGAGGCAATGCATTGATGGCGAGGGCGGGCAAGCGGGTGGCGTGTGGAGAGAAAATGTTGGGCACATGTTATGTGCGTGATGGATCGCTCCAAACTCTTGGAGTGTGGATTTGTAGGCCATCATGTGTGGGTGTGGCTATAGCTGGCTCTTAGAGAGCGCTCCTTCATGCCCTAACATGAGTTGGCTCATCAGATTATCTAATTCCTATATGACACCCTCCCTCTCTTTGTGGGGTATTATTGGGTGGCCACCAGATGACCAAGGCTCAAGGTGCTTCACTTGCTATGTTAGATGACGATGGAATCTAAAGACCTCCTGTGTATTGGTTGATACTCTATGATCCATTACCGTGAGATATTGTACTTTTGTGTGCGCGCGGGGGGGGGGGGGGGGGGGGGGTCTCCTCTTCCATCCATGAGTGGTTGGGTTGGTTTGTCGTGTGCCTAGTCTGAGCTTTGTAATTTGTTTTCTCCTAGTTCATTAATGATTCGTAAAAAAGATACGTTCCTACTTTTTATAGTGGGGAGGGTGCAACATCTTTTGATGCTTATTTTACCTATTACTGTTAGTGACCATCCTCCACTTCTATCGGGCACTAAAACTTCCATGTCTAAATCTAAATAGTTTCTGAAGTTTCAGAATCGAAGGGTTTTAGTAGAAGATTCCCAAAATGTTAGATAATTTGTTTGCGCTAGTTCATCTAATAAAACCATAGATCTTTAGAGTTTCTAATATAGCAGGCTCCTTGAAAATGGAGCTGATCCAAAAAGTCCTTACAACATCAACCTAATTCAATCCATGCAAAAATTGATGCAATTCATTCTTCTCCTCTTCATATGCGAAATCATACTCCCTCCATCAAGGTATATAAGGTCTAATTTGAGATTCTATGGTACCAAGGCCTGAGCGAGATATTTGGAGCAAATTTTGGAAATCATTATTGGCAATCGCCTCCTCACCATTGACTTGTTTGATCGAATATCATACCCCATGTCGGTTAATTACTCCCAGTCCAAACAATAAATGCACAATTCTTACAAAGCGTTTTCCAATGGGAATATGAGGGGAGACATGACGTACAAGAGAGGAATTAAAAGTCTCGAGAGAAAGGCCTTATATATTTGTAAACCAAACATACATACCTCGATGGGTGGGTAGTGATGAAGTCAATCTTATTGACCACTATGACAAACTAGAACAAGCTTATGATATTTTATAGGCAGAGCCAAAAGACATTTGGGCTTCCCAGGAATAAAATTTCTCGTTATCTAGAATGCCCTATTCAATACTTTACTAACCCGTCTGCTACAAAAAAAACCATAATTCCCATGAAACCATGCCTATTTGAACCAATAATAACTGTCATGCTTTACCTTAATTTTCTATTCCAAACAAAGATGAAATTTTGCATGTTCTTAAATGAATATGAAGGAAATCCTCTAAAGGTCCGCATGGTTGAAATTTAGCCTTTTATATTTTATGATGGAGTTGGGATGATGTAGCTCATAGTATTCTAAAGTTCTCTCAAGAAGGCAAGCTCCATCCTGATCTCAGCAAAGCTTTCAGTGCTCTTATGGAAAAAATCCCAATCCTATTATCTTCGGAACTTTTGGTTAATCAACCTTTGCAATGTATTTTATAAAAATCATTGCTAAGAGCATCGCTAATAGGCTCAAAGAGCAGTTACCTAACAGTATCGATACAACTCGTCAAGTTCTTATTCAAGGTCGTATAATTTCTAGTAATATAACTATTTCTAGTAAATGAGTTGCACCTTTAAACTTTTCATCTTGGAAGCATAAAGCTTTTATGTTGAAAGTATAATTTGACACAACTTTTGATACAATTGATTCAAGGTTTATTGTTAGAGCCTTAGTACGTAAAGGAATGCATGTTCAATTCAGAAAATTGATCCATGAATGCATTTTCTTTGTTAATTTTGTTTTCAACTTTAATGGTTAACCTTCCATAAAATTGATATATAAATTCTCACTCTCTCTTCAAGATGTCTTCAGATTAATAATCCATGTGGTATTCAATTTGGACCCTAATTCTTGCTAGCTCCAATGCCTAATTGGTAGCTAGTGGTTGGGCCCAAAGAGCAAACTTTTGTAGCAAGTCGTAAAATTTCCTCACTTCGAGAAATAAAAGTATCAACCATAGTGTGTCCCCAACACTTCTAGTGAGGTTGTCAATCTCACTTTGCTATTGGAAACAAACAATGGTTAGATAATGGCCGAGATATAGTTAATAATGATTGAAATTACCTGCCGACTATCCCCTTAACGATGGCGAAGTCACTTTCTGCCTTAAGTACTGAGTCCAGTACTTCAACTGTTCCTTTATCAACTTTAATGATTAACTAGATCCAGTGGAAACTGCATGCGCGCACGTTTGCATGTCTTAATTAAGCGGGCATGTGTAGAACACTAATCAACTAGCCTAAACCCTATATACTTAATTATTAACATCTAGCTAGCTAGTAAGCAAAAACAGAATTTGTAGTACAAGACAGTGTGACTCACTCGAAGTTGTAAGGAAGTAGTACATCTTCATTGCTATTGAGGCGCTTGAGGAACTCTACCATGTTTTTCTCTACATCTTGTCTACACCATTCCCATTTCCATGTGTATTCATTAACGGTATTTGGGTCAATGAACCCAATGCCATAGCGTCCAACTTTTTTCATTTCATACATCTTCATCCTGCATAATACCACAGAAAAGAATATGTAGTGAGGATATATAATTACAGGTAATTAATGATCAATCAATGAGCACTAGAGCTAGCTTGAGACTTAAATTACAGAAAGAAATCACATATAGACAATAGCAACTGACGATAGATTTGTCGAGTGCATCTTGATTGGATAACTGAAATAGTTCTGAATACTCAACGGACAGAGCTTTCTTATTGAAGTAATGATCTTCCTTAACTTGCACCATGAGGGACTCTCGATTGGAACTCTTGGTAATTTTCATGTACCAATCATGCAGTTCATACATTCTCGTTGGGAGGTTCTTGACCTCCTCGGGATCGACCAAAGATTTGCCCCAGACATATTTCCGTTTTATTTCCTCCTCACTAAGCGGAGACATGGGCTCGATATCGAGGAGTTGTCCAAAAGTGATCTTGAGCATTCCAGCCTGCATTATATGCTCCTTGGTTATTACCACATCGCCCAGCTTGGGAACGTAAACGGTTTGCCCACAATAATATTGGGCACGCGTACTCTCATGTGTTGTTGGCACAATAAGCGGGGGGATCGATTGCGTCGCCTGTTCTCCTAGCTGGGGAACGGTTTTCCCGCATTTTTTGACAGCTGCTTGTTGGCTCGAGCTCAAGCTCGCTTCTTTCTGTAGTCGTGCTCGATGTGCCTTCCTGATTTGGCACTCATAGTTTGAGTCAACAGGCTTGGGAGCTGGTGGTCTAGCCATACGAATGAAGTGGTCAATCTTTTCATCAGGCAGTTTCTCCCTCGGCGGCGGTGCCAGTTTCGGTCCAAAATGGGTGTCCACTTAGGCCCGCACTATGGCATCGTTTCACTCCTCGGTCATGTCGTAAGGCCTCTGAGGAAGAGGAGCAAGGCTGCTTGGACCATATTTATATCGCTTGTCTTTGCCTGTACTTCATGTACTACCTTGACTCGTACCGCTACGCACCATAGCCGTGGCGTGTCTCTTCTGCGATAGCTGAGGCGCAGAGACGGCTGACGTGGCTGAGTTGGAGCAGGAGGAGTGGTCTGATACTGTGCCGGACTTGAAGGAGGAGGTGTGGCCTGACACGGTGTCGGACATGAAGCAGGAGGTGTGGCCTGATGCTGTGCCGGACATGAAGCAGGAGGTGTGGCCTGACATGGTGTCGGACTTCTAACAGGAGGAGTGGCCTGACGCTATGCCGGACTTGAAGTAGGAGTCTGCTCACGCGTTCGTGGACTTGGAGGAGCGGGAGTCTGCTGACACGGTGGCGGACTTCGAGGAGGAGTCGGCAGACGCGGTGTCGGTGGACTTCGAAAGATGATGCAATCCTTTCTCCATAGGATGATACGATGTATGGCCTCTCCCAGTGTGTGCTCATCGTCACCTCCAGGAATGTCAAGCTGTAGCCCCGAATATGGGTCCACCACCTCATCAAGCAAGACACGAGCATAGCCCGCTGGAATCGGGGCGCAATGGAAGGTTGCTTCGGGGGTAATTGTAAAAGCAACGGCGTTCGCCACCTTCATGGATATGTTCTTCATTTTGAAGTGTAGCTCACAGTTAGTGTTCTCTATGATGTCATCCACAGGGTATGTATCCAGCAGTGCGTCGCCCGGGACGGATCCAACGCTGCTTCTCGGCATGGATGGGATGGTTCTATTCAATGCTGGATGATCATCCGCTTGCTGCTGCCACTGCTGAGACCCCCTTTCCCGGCTAAGTGAGTCGATCTACTGCTGTTGCTGGAATTTGAGTGCCATGTCCACGTGCCTTGCTTCTAGGCCTTGAAGGCGTTCTGCGTCCTGCTTCGTCTGGTCCTCCTCGAGCTTCCTCTTCTTCTCCTCCTCCATCTTCTTTCTTGCACGGGTCCTGTAGTCGTCGTTCCATTCCGAAAAGCCCTCATACCAGGGAATAATGCCATTGCCTCGTGTTCTTCCCGAGTGTTCAGGATTTCCTAGGGTGCGCGTAATCTCGTCATTCTCTTTGTTGGGCGTGAACACCCCTTTTTGAGAATCTTCTATTGCGTCAAGTAACTTTTGTTCGGCTCCTTTTAGACTTGCCTTCTTCGAAACCAGGCATGTCTTCGGGTCCAACGCCCCCCATGCGCATAGAACCAAGTTCCGCACCTGGGGGGCCAGCTCCTAGTAACTGGAGTGACCCCCGCATCCTCCATCTCTTGCTCAGACTTATCCTACTTAGGCATTGCCACCGCGTAGCCACCTGGACCCAGCCTATGGAACTGCGTCTTTTTTGCGGCATTGGCCTGGTTTTTTCTTGACCGTTCCTTAGATAATTCTGATTCCTTGAATTTCACGAAAGCGGGCTAGTGTTCTCTTTGCTTCTCCAGTGTTCCCTTGAATTCTGGAGTCTTCCTTTTTGCAGCGAGGTAGTTGGCCCATACTCTTTTCTTGTGGGTGTTGAATGCAATTGCCATCTTCTTAAGAGTAGCGTCCTTGACTTTCTGCACATCTGCATTAGTGAAATAATATGGTAGGGTGAAATGTTCCATCAGAGATTCCCAAAGCTTTTGTTTTGCTCTATCGTTGACCCAAGTAACATCTGGGCATTTAGTTTTTGGCTCTTTCCATTCTTGAATGGAGATCGGGAGTTGGCCCTTCACAAGAACTCTACACTAACGAACGAACTTGTTCGCAATGTTCTTAGGCGTGAGGGGTTCGCCACTAGCTTTGATGGAATCGATGTTGTACTTTACACCCTCCTTCAACTTTTTGCCCGGGCCGCGCTTTGTCCTGCTGTCCGTAGAAGCAGATTTGCTTGATCCGAAGGGCTGAAAGAAGACAGATCGATTCGTTAATATATCTTCAAATAAAAAAACATGTGATGATCACTAGACGCCTGCTTATATAAATATACCTCGCCGGTAGTCTTTGTTATTTCAAGATCAACATTGTATTCATCATCATAATCATTGTCTGCGTCATCATAATCATAATCATAGTTCATGAATTCATCAGCTTAGTCGTCGAGATCGAATATCTTATCATCACCCTACCCGGTATTGTTCAGATATTGGGAGCCGTCATTTGCTTCATTCAGATCATCTGGCCTGTTAGGGCTGCGTATGATCTCGAACATGGCCTCTTCTCCCTCTCTGCCGGTATTGTCCGCCATAGCTTTTATTTATTTAATAGAGAAGAAATATAAAACAATTTAGTATTCAAATTACAATTAATGGATGAATCAATAAGGAAAAACTGAATTATATAGTACATAATATGCATCGTCTCGAATAATATATAATCTAGAATACATCGTCTCGAATAATATATAATCTCGAATACATCACTGGCTAGGTAGCTAATAAAGATCGAATACTACAGAAGAATCTAGGCCACTCGCGGTTCCTGGGGCGCGGGCGGTGGACACCCAAAGACAAGGAACCATCACAGGATCATATCTCCGGTCATCTGCCCAAAGAACCTGCCAGGTATAGCAGAACCTGACGTCCATAGCAGCCATGTAGCGATGGACGTGCTCGTCCTCCTCCCTGACATGATGACACACCACCTCCGGCGGGGTCGGCTCCCTCTGCACCGAATGTGGCCCACGCGAACGCCACCAAAGGAGATCAGGGTCGACGACGGGACCCGAGGCCGGGTTCCTCACCAAGCGGCGTGCCCCTCCAGGTAGCACCTCCCTGTGCCAGCCCAGCGGAGCCCAGTCCCGGACATGGGTCAGCCGGACGTCGTGGCGAACGGGTCGACGGCAAGGATGCGGGCCGGACATCGTCGAGAACAAATACTATATGCCCGCAAAAAGTAACATTTTTTAAATGATTGGATTGTGATAACTAAAATTCTATATGCAAATTCTAACAATTTGACATTAATCTAATTCATCTAGCTAAAACTAACTCTGAAATTTCTAACATTTCTATATATATAACTAACATTTTCTAATATTTCTATAACTAAAAAACAGAAAAATTGCTAACATTTCTATAAATATTTCTATAAGTAAAACACAGAAAAATTTATAACATTTCTATATAACTAACATTTCTAATATTTCTATAACTAAAAAACAGAAAAAATGCTAACATTTCTATCACAATGTGTGTGTGTGTGTCTCTGTGTGTGTGTGTGTGTGTGGACATGGCGGCCGGGGCAGGAGCTCACCAGCGAGGCTTGGCGACGGGGGGCGGCAACGGGGACGGAGACGGGCGATGACGATGGGGATGGGGACGGGGCGGTGACGACGGGGACGGGGACGGGCCGGGCGGGGACGACTGAACGACGGGGACGGGCCGGGCGGGGATGACTGAACGACGGGGACGGGCCGGGCGGGGACGACTGGAGGACGGGGCGGGGCGCAGCGACGGGGATGACGGGGACGGGGACGGCGACGGCGACGGGGACGGCGATGGACGGCGACGGGGACAGACGGCGACGGGGGCAGCGATGATGGGCGGTGATGAGGGGTGGCGGTGAGGGGCGGCGGCGACGGGGCAGAGGAGAAAGAAGTAGAGGAAGAGATGAGAAACTGATTTTTTGAAGTGTTTTCTTATATAGAATAACCTTTATTACCGGTTGAAGCCACCAACCGGTACTAAAGGTCTGTTTTGGCCAGGCCAAGCAACGGGAAGCGCACACCCTTTATTACCGGGTGGTGGCTCCAACCGGTACGAAAGACCCCCCTTTAGTACCGGTTTGAGCCACCACCCCGTACTAAAGGGTGTACCTCGCCTTGGTGCGGTGCGTCATGTTTAGTCTCACCTCACTAGCCGAGGGTCGTCCGCACTGGTTTATAAGCCCAGTGCGGTAGCTCTCTCGAGCTCCTCTCCAAAGCAGGCCTACTGGGCCTAAATGTTCTGTGCTGTCCTGTGGGCCTACTGGGCCTTTGTGGGCCTGCATCCTGGCCCAACAACAGGTTGGGTTTCTAGTCGTATGCAGGCCGCTGTGGCGCAGTAGGCGGGCTTTCTTATTTCCTTATTTTTTTTCTTTATTTATTTTTGTTTTATTTATTTTTGAGTTGTTTTTTGCTGTATTTAGAGTTACTTTGTTAATATTTTTGCTTTAGGTACAAAAAATTACAAACATTCTATTAATGGCGGTAGTTTACAAATTTGAATAGTTTACATTTTGAATTATTTGAAATTTGTGTGAATCACTAGTTTGTCAATAACTTAACTTTGAAAATAGATTTTTCAGTGATTCTTTTTTCTTATGTTTAATATTAGTGTGTTTTATCATTATATTCAATTTGGTAATTCTTAAGTTATTTAAAAAATGAAATGCCTTTGTAACGGATGAGCTTTCATCCGAAACCGTGATACTTTGAAATAGATTGTCCATTTTGTACACGAAGTGCATCCAGTTTTTGCGGTAACCCTCCCTACTTTTTTGCACATGCTATGTGGGTGAAATTATGATACCATGCCAACTTTCAACCTGTTCTTAGTTCATTTGAAACGCTTTTCAATTTCAGGGTCATTTAGCTGAAAAAATCAGTAAATGCATGAAAGAATTTGTTTGCACATAAAATTTCTTCGTGTTTGAAATGCCAAAACACATAACTATCCTAACTATTACAGAGGTTCCCTCTTGGGTGTGAAACATAGAAGAAAGTGATGATAGTGAAGCCGATCACATCCCAGATCTCTGGGTGTGAAACTTTTTCTTCGCGTGTGTCCCTTTGCGCCGTAGCCATGGAAAATATTCATCATTTAACAGGATGCTCGGGTCAATATTCACTGTTAATGGAGCAATTTGATCAACCTTTTCATAATCATCTGACATGTCTGTCTTGTCATCCACTCCCACGATGTTTCTCTTCCCAGAAAGAACTATGTGGCGCTTTGGCTCATCATATGATGCATTCGCTTCCTTATCTTTTCTTTTTCTCGGCTTGGTAGACATATCCTTCACATAGAAAACCTGTGCCACATCATTAGCTAGGACGAATGGTTCATCTGCATACGCAAGATTGTTGAGATCCACTGTTGTCATTCCATACTGCGGGTCTTCCGTTACCCCGCCTCGTGTCATATTGACCTATTTTCACCGAAACAAAGGGACCTTCAAACCACGTCCATAGTCAAGTTCCCATATCTCCTCTATGTAACCACAATATGTTTCCTTTCCCGTCTTGGTTGTTGCATCAAAGTGGACACCACTGTTTTGGTTGGTGCTGTTCTTATCTTGGGCGATCGTGTAAAATGTATTACCATTTATCTCGTACCCTTTAAAAGTCATTATATTCGAAGATGGTAACTGTGACAGCGAGTACATGTCATCTTCAATAGAGGCGTCATGCATGGTACGTGTCTGCAACCAGCCGGCAAAACTCCTCGTTTGTTCACGTGTAATCCAGTCATCAGACCGCTCCGGGTGCTTGGAGTGTAGAAAATTCTTGTGTTCGTCCATATACGGAGCCACCAAGGCGGAATTCTGTAGAACTGTGTAGTGTGCTTCAGTAAGAGAATGACCGTCCATACATATTTTTTGATTCTCTCCTAGCATGCCTTTTCCCTCCAGTCTGCCCTTATGCCACGATTCAGGAACACCAATCGGCTTAAGCTCAGGAATAAAGTCAATACAAAACTCAATGACCTCCTCATTTTTCATGGCCCTTGGAGATGCTTCCTTCTGTCCTAGCACAGTTATGCACATATTTCTTTAAGACTCCCATGACCCTCTCAAAGGGGAACATATTGTGTAGAAATACAGGACCCAAAACGTTAATCTCTTCGCATAGGTGAACTAGGACGTGGTTCATGATGTTGAAGAAGGATGGTGGGAACACCAACTCGAAACTGACAAGACATTGCACCAAACATTCTCTAACCTTGGTATAATTTCTGGATCGATTACCTTCTGAGAGATTGCATTGAGGAATGCACATAGCTTCACAATGGCTAATCGAACGTTATCCGGTAGAAGCCCCTCAATGCAACCGGAAGCAGTTGCGTCATAATCACATGGCTATCATGAGACTTTAGGTTCTGGAACTTTTTCTCTGCCATGTTTATTATTCCCTTTATATTCGACGAGAAGCCAGATGGTACCTTAATACTGAGTAGGCATTCAAAGAAGAAATCCTTCTCTTCTTTGGTAAGAGCGTAGCTGGCATGACCCTGATGTATGCCGTCTTTTCCATGCATACGTTGCTGGTCCACCTGTGCCTCAGGCGTATCTTTTGTCTTCCCATACACGCCCAAGAAGCCAAGCAGGGTCACGCAAAGATTCTTCGTCACGTGCATCACGTCGATTGCAGAGCGGACCTCTAGGTCTTTCCAATAGGGCAGGTCCCAAAATATAGATTTCTTCTTCCACATGGGTGTGCATCCGTCAGCGTCATTCCAAACAAGTTGTCCGCCAGGACCCTTTCCAAAGACTACCTTCAAATCCTTGACCATATCATGTACATCAGCACCAGTACGGTGGCGAGGCTTCGTCCGGTGATCCGCCTCACCTTTGAAATGCTTGGCTTTCTTTCTTACGGGATGCCTGCTCGGAAGAAATCGACGATGTCCCAGGTACACATTCTTCCTACAATTGTCCAAATATATATTGTCGGTATCATCCAAATAGTGCGTGCATGCGCGGTGTCCCTTGTTTGTCTGTCCTGTAAGGTTACTGAGAGCAGGCCAATCATTGATGGTCACGAACAGCAAGGCCTTTAGGTCAAATTCCTCCCCCATGTGCTCATCCCACGCACGTACACCTGTTCCATTCCACGGCTGTAAGAGTTCTTGAACTAATGGCCTTAGGTACACATCAATGTCATTACCGGGTTGCTTAGGGCCTTGGATGAGCACTGGCATCATAATGAACTTCCGCTTCATGCACAACCAAGGAGGAAGGTTATATAAACATAGAGTCACAGGACAGGTGCTATGGTTGCTGGTCTGCTCCCCAAAAGGATTAATGCCATCTACGCTTAGACCAAACCATATGTTCCTTGCGTCATCTGCGAAACCCCTTTCCGTACTTTCTCTCAATTTTTCTCCACTGCGACCCGTCAGCGGGTACTCTCAACTTTCCGTCTTTCTTACGGTCTTCTCTGTGCCATCGCATCGCCTTGGCATGCTCTTTGTTTTGGAACAAACGTTTCAACCATGGTATTATAGGAGCATACCACATCACCTTGGCAGGAATCTTCTTCCAGGGGCGCTCGCCCTCGACATCACCAGGGCAAGCGTCCAAATCCTCGTACTCACCGCGGTAGAGGATGCAGTCATTAGGGCATGCATGTATCTTCTGCACCTCTAACCCTAGAGGGCAGCCGGCCTTCTTTGCTTCGTACGTACTCTCGGGCAATTCGTTGTCCTTTGGAAGCATATTCTTTATCATTACCAGCAACTTTCCAAATCCCTTGTCAGACACACAATTCTTTGCCTTCCATTGCAGCAATTCCAGTGTGGTGCCCAACTTTTTCTTGTCAGCTTCGCAATTCGGGTACAACAATTTCTTGAGATCCTCTAACATGCGCTGCAACTTCTTCTTCTCCAAATCACTTGCGCAGTTTCTCTTTGCATCGGCAATGGCCCGACCTAGATCATCAGCGGGCTCATCTGATGCCTCTTCTTCAGCTTCTTCCCACATTGCCGGCTCAGCTTCTTTCCCCATTGTTGTATCATCGTATTTAGGGAACCCGTCAGGGCCAGGATAGCTATTGTCGTCCTCTTCTTCTTCATTGTCTTCCATCATAACCCCTCTTTCTCCGTGCTTGGTCCAAACATTATAGTGGGGCATGAAACCGGACTCAAATAGGTGGACGTGAATGGTTCTTGACTTAGAGTAATTGTTATCATTCTTACAGCCAACACAGGGACAAGGCATAAAACCATCCGCCCGCTTGTTTGCCTCAGCCGCAAGCAGAAAAGTTTGCACGCCATTAATGAACATCCATTGTCGGCTCATCTTCATTACACAACACCGAAAAGACCAAATTAATACAAGTTCATACATAAAGTTCATACAACACTTAAATGCAACAAGCAAATAACTCTCTAGCTAAAGAATTTAAATGCAACAACAAATGCGATCAAGATCGCAACTAAGGTAACAATTGATCCAACATCATAATGATACCAAGCCTCACTATGAACGGCATATTTTCTAATCTTTCTAATCTTCAAGCGCATTTTCTCCATCTTAATCTTGTGATCATCGACGACATCGGCAACATGCAACTCCAATTCCACCTTCTCCCCCTCAATTCTTTTCAATTTTTCTTTCAAATCCTCGTTTTCTCTTTCAACTAAATTTAACCTCTCGACAATAGGGTCGGTTGGAATTTCCGGTTCACATTCCTCCTACATACAAATATCTATGTCAGCTTGATGGGCATAATTTGTCAAAAACATTAAATGCAACAAATAGTTTTAAAAGAGAATGTACCACATCCGAATCATAACCTGGACGAGTGCCGACGGGGACGGATATCAAAACCATGGCACTATGTATAACAAACAACGTACGGGTAAGATAACTATACGTGTAACTATATATCCAAATCACACAAACATCAATTTTTTATATAAAACATTCATCAACAAGAGGCTCACCACAAGGTGGTGCCGGCAACGGGACGGTGCGGGCGATCGACGGTGGTTACGACGGAGATTTAGAAGGCACTAAGTAAACCGCACCTACATATGCAAACTAAGTTTTATTTTTGACCTCAAATTACATATAAATCAAATACTAGCACATATATATAACTCCTCCCAAATTACTAAACTCACAAATCAATCACTATATAAAGCATTGCAAGAGCTAATCTAGCAATGAGAGATGAAAGGGCAAAGTTGCTAACCTTTGTGATCATTTGAATGGATGGGGGCCTTCAAATCTTGACAAATTTTGGGCAAAATATGTGATGAGCCTGAGAGGAAGAGGGGAAGAACAGAGAGGAGAGGGGAAAGGGGAAGACAGAGAGAGCTCGGGTGGACGAAGGGTGTATGTAGGACAACCTTTAGTATCGGTTCGTGATACGACCCGATATTAAAGGTGCTGGAGGGCCCCGGACTGACAACATCCTGCCACCACTCACTTTAGTACCGGTTTGTGGCACGAACTGGTGCTAAAGGTTCGCCACGAACCAGTACTAATGAGAGCGGCCGGCTAACCGTTGAAACCGGCACTAATGCACACATTAGTGCCGGCTTCACATTTGACCCTTGTTTACTAGTGTGGGCACATGTGCATGGTGTAAGAAGCAGCCTGTACCAACGATTTTTAGCACAAGTTGCTAGATCACGAGGCACCCTGTCCGGATGATGACCAGGATGGGCGGATAAGTTGATTATTATTTTTGGACGAAAATACGGCCCTAAAGCTATACTTTGTTTGAGCAATAAGCAGGTGAGACACGAGAGAAGTCTCAAAAAAGAGAGGAAAACAAAAATAATTAACCGGAGCTGGTTTCTGGCGAATACAACCAGCAAGCAAATAAGTGTACTTCAAGGCGGCTGGAAGCAACTAGCGATTTTGTTTAGTGACTTGGAAGTTTGCTGTTTTCTCTAAGCACGTCCCCTCTACCTTTAATTTGCACACCTTTCCTCCACAATGTTCCACGGTCTAAGCTGATGAGGCAGTTTCTTTACATACTGCCTTCAATTTTTCTAGATAGTCCGTGCATGGTTCCACCGCCAATATATTGTTGCTGCAATATAATACAAGTACTATTGATGCATGATAGGCATGCAAGTGTGTAGTTTGTGGGCTTGATTTCTGTGAAAAGTTGTAATTTCGTGTGATTATACTTTTTTTTCACCGGAAACTATGATTCTACTTCCACGTACGGTGGATATTGGATCACGAAAAAGATGAAAATGGGTTCAGTCGTACACTCGCCGCTTCATCGTTTAACAGAGAGGAGAGCCCTCCGACTACGCCCAGCACTCCTCGATCGTGCCGCCTTCTTCCATGCTTCTACTGACAACTGTGCCCAGAAAGTCAAAAGGGACAATACTTTCCTATTTTGAGTTGTCACCACAAAAAGCAATTATTATATGTAAATGAATTCCTGCCAGTTTCAGACACAATTTGGAGAGGAGCGCGGAGCCCCTGCGAGTTTCAGCCAAATATTGGATTCGGCACCACCCTGGAATCCTGGATAACTATTGAAGCGAATGAATTCCTGCCATAAAAAGCAGGAGCCACCAACCCGCAGCGACTATAAGTACCCTCCCAGGACAGAGTCCCAGACCACCAAGCAAAGAGACGCAATGTCGCAATACGCTAGTAAGACTAAAACCCTAGAGAATAGTGAGCCCGAGTCGGAGCCAAAGCCGGCGCCGGCACCGGCGGCGGTTGAGGCCTCCACTGATTGGAAGGAGGACGAGGAGCACCAGGTTGACGGCATTCAGCGGATGGTAAAGCGCTACCGCATGATAAAGGAGCTCTACGCCGCGACGGAGAAGGTTGTCCCGGCGAGCAGCGGCGGCCAGAAGCAGAAGCAGAAGAAGAAATAGATGAGTGATAGGGCGACCTACGAGAGGCTAGATGGAGGGCCCTTCTCTTGTAATTCGCGTAGTTGCTAGAGGGGAAGAGATTGCTCTCAGTTCTCTCGCCTGGGTGTGTCTGCCCTCTCGCCGGGGATGGGTCGCCAATCGATATCTGGCTTGGTTGTAAACGCTGAATCTCTGCCATAAGAAGAAATTATAGTTGATTGAACTGCTTTTATATCATAGTAATGTGTTGCTTCCTGGCTTGGAGGGCTGGATCTCGTTCGGTCATCCTTTGCTGATGGTCTCCTGGGATTGACGTGGGAGCAGATTTCAGGCCTGATCTGGTAGTCAATTTCGGGCGTGTTGTGGGGCGGCGATGAACCTTGCATGCGTCACTACAGCCAAGATGAGGAGCTACGCTGGATAAGAAAAATAAAAAAAATGGTAGGGGAAGAAGGAATCTTCTAGAAGCTTCATTGACACATCCCAGCGGTGGAGCAAATGACAAAGCTGTCACTCGTATATACCGTGGATAATTTACCACAATTCTTCGGGTGGAAGAACAGATCAGATCGGTTACGTTCGGCGGCGACCATGCATGCAGGGACACAGGGACGCCTGCCCGGGGCCTGCCTCTCAAGCTTCAGATCATCATCAAAGCCATACAAGTAGAGTACAAACCAGAGAACTGAAAATAGAGAAAACGGTATGGTGCCGGTTGCCATACCCATAAACTAAAGAACTGAATATGTTCATGGTGGTTCAGAAGAACTGACGAGGATTTGTTAAATCATTTTCATATAGATGACAGTTTTAATTTCTTGCACCCGTGGAACACCGAGATGGTGGTTTTTGGGTGTAATTACTCTACTCAAAATGCAATCCTAATGTTACTAGCTGTAACTTCTACATTTCCTTATTTCGCAAAAAAAAAACTTCTACATTTCCTTAGTTTGTGTTTTATGCTGATCCTCAATTATTCCTTTTCACCTTAGAAATAGGAAAATATGGAGTCAAATTGAAGCTTTTGTGTCTTCCTTTCCTTGGAAGACGGTTTTTCCCATGGGTGAATTAAATGATATTGTTTTCTTGTGGGAAAATTAGATTTTTATTGCTTAACCTTTAGGATTACAATCATGTTGATGTAGCAAACCAATCTCATTTGGTCCAAACTGCCTACGCATGTGATGATGCCCAATCTGAGCTAAACGATATGCAACGTTATTACAGGCGTGGCGCACATGACCAAAAAAAATGTCTACCCCGTGCGAGTAGACTGTTGATTTCGCCAGTGATGGACGACGTTGGAGATTGATCAATCTCCAGCTGCTTGATCATGTTGGCTGCCACTTGAGAATCTATTTCGACAATGAATGGCTTCGTGCTCCACTCATAGGTCAGCGAAATTCCTTCCATACATGCAGCCTTTGTCAAGCTAGTCAGCATCAAATGAACAATTTAATCACGGTGTGAAATTATTTGGCTTAAGAGACATAGCATATAATGGCCCTTCTTACACTTGGTGTAATGCATTTTTATTATCTGGTACCAAGGCATGAGTGCAAAATTTAGGAGGCGTTGGGAAATCGTTTTGGACAATCTCAAATTGCACCCATGCAAAACACTCCATATCAGAGCTTTAATTTTGCAGTCTGCTTCAAAATATGGCCAATCCAGAAAGCCTTTACCACAACTACCTGATTTAATCCAAGATGAATTGAGGCAATTTGGTCTTCTTCCTTTCATTAGTGAAATAATACTCCCATGATACAGGTATGTGAGGACTATTTGATATTATCTGGTACCAAGGCATCAGTGCAAAATTTGGGTGGTTTTTGGGAAATCATTTTGGACAATCTCAAATTGCTCCCATGCAAAAAAATTAAATTGGCAGTTCTTACGAAGTGTTTTCTCATGGGAAGTGCTTTACACGATAGTGACTGAGAGTGCTGAGAAATTAGGCTCTACATAGTCAAATACAAAAATTTGGAATTGGGACCTACTTACCCGGGTGCGGATGAAGGGAGTAGTCATGAATCATAGCTTATTGAACAATATGAAAAAACTAGACCAACTTACAAAATTTATATGCAAGAATAGAAAGCCATCGGGGTTCGCATGGGGATAGAAATACTATTTTCATTTCATAACACAATGCTAAAAATACAAAATGCTTATGATATTGCATCTTGCTTCATTCAATACTTCTACATGAAACCCTATTCATTGTGGCGCCATGCCTAATTCAATAAATATTGTCGGTTGTGCATCACCTTACTTTTGTAATCCAAACAAAGATGAAATCTCCCAGCGTCGGGAGTTGAACAAATATTTTGATGGTTTAAATGTAGTGGCTTGGCGTTCGGATGATGTAAACCGTACCGTTCAATAGTTCTATCAGGTAGGTTAGCTACCTTCTCAGATCAATGAAATTTTCATCATGATAGTCACAAAAAAGGTTAATTCTACTGTTCCCCATAACTTTCAGTTAATCAACTTGCAATGCAACTTGTAGAATCATCACCCGGTGCTTTGCTAACATGGTCCAAGAGCAATTACCCGAATAAATCATGAAAATCATAAAGCTTCTATCCAAGAGGCCGTAGAATTTCTAATAATATTATTCTTTTCCAGGAAATCACTCCTTCCAACAAACATCCCGGAAGCATAAAGCTTTTTTGTTGAAAGTAGACTTGAACAAATCTTTTGATAAAATTGAATGGGGATTTTCCTATAGCCTTGGTACGTAAAGGGTTGCATGGTCATTTCATAAATATGATCTATGAGTGCATTTTCTTTTCTTAATTTCCTCTCAACATTTGTGGTGTTCGGGAACGCAGTATTTCAAAAAAATTCCTACGATCACGTAAGATCTTTCTAGGAGATGCATAGCAACGTGTGGGGAGAGTGTGTTCGCGTACCGAAAGCAGAAGCATTTTGTAACGTGGTTGATGTAGTCGAACGTCTTCGTGATCCAACTGATCCAAGTACCAGACATACGGCACCTCCGCGATCAGCACACGTTCAGCTCCATGACTTCCTTCGAACTCTTGATCCAGTTGAGGCCGAGGGAGAGTTCCGTCAGCAAAACGGCGTGGTCACGGGGGGAGTCCTACTTGGACTCCCGGTCCAAGTAGGATTCGTCTCGCCCCTCCTTTCCTAGTCCAAGTAGGAGAAGAAGTTAATGAGGAAAAGAAGAGAAGGAAGGAGGGGGGCACCGCCCCCTCCCCTTGTCCAATTTGGACAGGGAAAGGAGGGGGCACCTCTAGCCGGCCCTCTCTCTTCTCCTCTAAGTCCCATGATGGCCCATTAACTTCCAGGTGGGGGGGGGGGGTTCCGGTAACCCCTGGTACATTGAAACTTATCCGAAATGCCCCGAACCATTTCGGTGTCCGAATGTAACCTTTCAACATGTGAATCTTTATGTTTCGACCGTTTCGAGGCTCCTCGTCATGTCCATGATCTCATCTGGGACTCCAAACAAACTTCGTTTCATCAAAACACAAAACTCATAATACAAATCGTCATCGACATTAAGCGTGTGGACCTTACGGGTTCGAGAACTATGTAGACATGACCGAGACACATCTCCGGTCAAAAACCAATAGCGGAACCTGGATGCTCATATTGGGTCCTACATATACTACGAAGATCTTTTATCGGTGAAGCCGCATAACAACATACATTGTTCCCTTTGTCATCGGTATGTTACTTACCTGAGGTTCGATCGTCGGTATCATCATACCTAGTTCAATCTCGTCACCGGCAAGTCTCTTTACTCGTTCCGTAATGCCTCATCCAGTAACTAACTCATTAGTCACATTGCTTGCAAGGCTTATAGTGATGTGCATTACCGAGAGGGCCCAGAGATACCTCTTCGAAACACAGAGTGACAAATCCTAGTCTCGATCTATGCAAACTCAACAAACACCATCGAAGACACATGTAGAGCATCTTTATAATCACCCAGTTACGTTGTGACGTTTGATAGCACACAAGGTGTTCCTCCGGTATTTGGGAGTTCCATAATCTCATAGTCTGAGGAACATGTATAATTCATGTAGAAAGCAATAGTAGAAAAACTAAACGATCATTATGCTAAGCTAACGGACAGGTCTTGTCCATCACATCATTCTCTAATGATGTGATCATGTTCATCAAATGACAACACATGTCTATGGCTAGTGTGACGCCCTCGATTCAATCGTACACTAATCATACCCCCAAACGTGTACGATCAAGATGAGGGACTCACGGGAAGATATCAGAACACAACTCTACAAATAAAAATAAGTCATACAAGCATCATATTACAAGCCAGGGGCCTCGAGGGCTCGAATACAAGAGCTCGATCATAGAGGAGTCAGTGGAAGCAACAATACCTGAGTACAGACATAAGCTAAAAAAGTTTGCCTTAAGAAGGCTAGCACAAATTGGGATACAGATCGAAAGAGGCGCAGGCCTCCTTCCTGGGAACCTCCTAAACTACTCCTGGTCGTCGTCAGCGGGTTGCACGTAGTAGTAGGAACCTCCAGTGTAGTAGGAGTCGTCGTCAACGATGACATCTAGCTCCTAGACTCCATCATCTGGTTACAGCAATCGGGTATAGGAAAGGGGGAAACGGGGGAGCAAAGAAACCATGAGTACTCATCCAAAGTACTCGCAAGCAAGGAACTACACTACCTATGTATGCATTGGTATCAATTGGAAAAGGGGGGTAACATATGTGGACTGAACTGCAGAATGCCAGAATAAGAGGGGGATAGCTAGTCCTTTCGAAGACTACGCTTCTGGTAATCTAAATCTTGCAGCAGAAGAAGAGAATAGATGGTAAGTTCACCAAGTATCATCGCATAGAATAATCCTACCCGGCGATCCTCTCCTCGTCGCCCTGTCAGAGAGCGACCACCGGGTTGTATCTGGCACTTGGAAGGGTGAAGTTTATTAAGTATCCGGTACTAGTTGTCATATGGTCAAGGTACAACTCCAAGTCGTCCTGCAAGGGTGCACCACATTTCCCAACACGCTCGATCCCCTTTGTCCGGACACACTTTTCTAGGTCATGCCCGGCCTCAGAAGATCAACACATTGCAGCCCTACCTAGGCACAGCAGAGAGGTCAGCACGCCGGTCTATCCTATGGTGCAGGGGTCTGGGCCCATCGCCCTTTTCACACCCGCACGTTACGAACGTGGCCGGTGAGCAGACCTAGCAACCTCCATTACAAAGGAAGCTGCGTTGCGCGGTCCAACCCGGCGCGCGCCGCTCAGTCGTTGACGTCACGAAGGCTTCGGCTGATACCATGATGTCGAGTGCCCATAACTGTTCCCGCGTACTTGGTTAGTGCGTATAGGCCAGTGGCCAGACTCAGATCAAATACCAAGATCTCGTTAAGCGTGTTGTCTTGAAGTAACCGCGGACGCTGACCAAGGCCAGGCCCACCTTTCTCCTAGGTGGTCCCAACCTGCCCTGTCACTCCGCCACAGTGTATTAGTCGAGGGCCTTCGGGAACTCAGGCCCACCTCTACCGGGATGGAGCCACCTGCCCCTTCATCCCCCAACATCGGAATCAATCGCGGGTACTCAACGAGCCTACCCGACTTTAGTCATCACCTGTATAGTATATATATATATGTATAAGTAATATACCCATGATCACCTCCCAAGTGATCACGGCCCGATAGTATAGCATGGCAGACGGACAAGAATTTAGGGCCACTGATGACAAACTAGCATCCTATACTAAGCATTAGGATTGCAGGTAAAGGTAACAACAGTAGTAGCAAGGACAGGCTATGCATCAGGAATGGAAGTAGTAACATGCTACACTACTCTAATGCAAGAAGTAGAGAGAAGAGTAGGCGATACCTGGTGATAAAGGTGGGACTTGCCTGGTTTCTCTGGCAAGAGAGAGGGGTCGTCAACACCGTAGTCGTACTAGGTAGCAGCGGCGTCGGTCTCGTAGTCTATCGGAGAGAAGAGGGGGAAGAAACAACAAATATTAAGCAAACATATGCATAGTGATGCATGACATGACAAGTATCGGTGCTAGGGGTGCCCTAACGCGGTATGAGGTGGTACCGATGAAGGGGGGGAATCATCCGGGAAAATATCCCCGGTGATTCACGTTTTCGGACAGATGAACCGGAGGGGGAAAGTTGTGTGTTCGCTATGCTAGGGATGCATGGAGGACGAACGGGCTTCGTATCCGGATTCGTCTCGTCGTTCTGAGCAACTTTCATGTACAAAGTTTTTCCATCCGAGCTACGGTTTATTTTATATTAATTTTAAAAGGTTTTAAATCATTTTTAGGACTTATTTAATTATTTAAATCAACATTATCCAGAATAGTGTTTGCTGACATCATCATGACGTCAGCATGACGTCAGCAGTTGACCTGGTGAACCCGACAGGTGGGTCCCACCTATCAGTGACCCATTTTAATTAAACACATTAATTAACCTAATCAGGATTAATTAAGGGGGTGGGCCCCACTATCATTGAGTGGTTAATTAACTAACGGGGGTTAGTTTAATTACTTATTAGATTAATCTAATTAGGATTAATTAGTTTAATTAATTGTTTAGTTTAATTAATCAAAATTAATTAAGTTAATTAATTAATTAATCAATATTTTTATTATTTATTTATTATTTATTTTTAATTTATTTTTTCTTTTTTTAAATCGTTTTCATTCTCTGGGCGTGGGGCCCATATGGCAGCGACACAAGGGCCTAGCGGGGCGATTGTTATCGGGTGCGGGCGCGTGTGCAGGGGCGCCCGAAGCGGACGCGAGTGACGGCGTGTGCCGCAGGGGCCGAGTGGGCGAGGCCAGGGAGGACGGCCAAGGGCGTGGTCGGTGGTCACAGCCTGCCGAGAAGGCACGGCGGGGCGGAGGAGACGGGGCGGCATCGCTGGCGGACACGATCGGCCAGACGGGGTGGCTAGGTAGCAGGGCGGTAGCGGGGTGCGCGACGAGCGGTCAGGGCGCGAGCGACGGGGAGAGAGGCGCGGTGAGCGTGCAACGGGCGTGGCCGAAGCGCGCGGGGCGGCGCGGTGCAGCCGCGGTGGTAGCGCAGGCGGGTGGCAGCGCGGGCAAGCGCGGGCGCGCGCGCGAGTGAGCACGGGCAAGCAGGGAGGAAGAGACGCTGCTGGGCGCGTCGCCTGGACGCGCGGGGCGCGCGGTCGAGTGCGGCGACCACGATGCAGGGGCGCTGCGAGCACGGGTGTAGGACGCGCACGGGCGCGGCGAGGCGTGCGCGGGTCAGCGGCAGCGGGCTCGGTGAGCAGGGACAGGGGAGAGAGGAGGAGGCGCGCGGGGCGTGCTCACGGGGGGTGTAGGGATGAGGAGGCAATCCGGCGAGGTCCACAGGGGCGGCTCACGTGGAGGAGGCGCGCGGGGCGTGCTCACGTGGCAGCGGTGCGCAAGGAGGGTGACGTGGACGACGGCGCCGGAGAGGAAGACCGGCAGGGATGAGGAGGCAGTCCGGCGAGGTCCACAGGGGGCGGCGGGCGTGATCGATCCGGGCGGGGGAGGGGGAGTGGTGGACGGTGGGTTAGGGTTTCGGGGGGAGCGGGGGTTTAAAGCGGGATGGGGTGGGCCTCCTGGTGGCCTTGTTGGCTAGTTGGGCCGTTCGACCCAGGGAGAGGGGGAGAGGGCTTTCCTCTTTTTATGTTTTCTGTTGTGTCTTTTCCTTTTATTTATTTTGTTTCTTTACTATTTTAACTCATTTTAAATATTTAGGTCTTTTATAAAAGCATGGATCCCACACCATAAATTCCTAGGCATTTATATGCACACACCGAACATTTTTATTTTAAATTTCAAATTTTTTTATTATTTAACTTTATTTTAAATTTGAATTTGAATTGGTTTTGAAGTAACCCGAGATTAACTATAGTGACAGGGGTGACGTGGCATCGTTAACGTGGGTTTACTATAGCATGATTATCCGGGCGTTACAGCTAGGAAATTTAACCATCTTTGATTAATGAGCTAGTCAAGTAGAGGCATAGTTGGGACACTCTGTTTTCTATGTATTCACACATGTACTAGGTCTCCGGTTAATATACAATTATAGCATGAATAATAAACATTTGTCATGATATAAGGAAATATAAATAACAACTTTATTATTGCCTCTAGGGCATATTTCCTCCAGTCTCCCACTTGCACTAGAGTCAATAATCTAGATTACATAGTAATGATTCTAACACCCATGGATTCTTGGTGCTGATCATGTTTTGCTCGTGAAAGAGGCTTAGTCGATGGGTCGGCAATATTCAGATCCGTATGTATCTTGCAAATCTCGATGTTTCCCTCCTTGACTTGATCGCGGATGGAATTGAAGTGTCTCTTGATGTGCTTGGTTCTTTTGTGAAATTTGGATTCCTTTGCCAAGGCAATTGCACCAGTAATGTCACAAACGATCTTCATTAGACCCGATGCACTAGGTATTACACCTAAATCGGATATGAACTCCTTCATCGAGACTCCTTCATTTGTTGCTTTCGAAGCACCCATGTAATCTGCTTCACACTTATATCCCGCCACGACGCTCTGCTTGGAACTGCACCAACTGATAGATCCACCATTCAATATAAATACGTATCCGGTTTGCGACTTAGAGTCATCCGGATCAGTGTCAAAGCTTGCATCGACGTAACCATTTACGACGAGATCTTTGTCACCTCCATAAACGAGAAACATATCCGTAGACCTTTTCAGGTATTTCAGGATGTTCTTCACAGCTGTCCAGTGATCCAATCCTGGGTTACTTTGGTACCTACCTGCTAAAATAATAGCAAGGCACACATTAGGTCCGGTACACAACATTGCATACATGATAGAACCTATGGCTGAGGCATAGGGAATGACTTTCATTTTCTCTCTATCTTCTTCAGTGGTCGGGCATTGAGTCTGACTCAACTTGACACCTTGTAACACAGGCAAGAACCCTTTCTTTGGTTGATCCATTTTGAACTTCTTCAAAACTTTATCAAGGTATGTGCATTTTGAAAGTCCAATCAAACGTCTTGATCTATCTCTATAGATCTTCATGCCTAATATATAAGCAGCTTCGCCGAGGTCTTTCATTGAGAAATTCTTATTCAAGTATCCTTTTATGTCATTCAAAAATTCAGTATCATTTCTGATCAACAATATTTCATCTACATATAATATCAGAAATGGTACAGAGCTCCCACTCACTTTCTAGTAAATACAGGCTTCTCCAAAAGTCTGTATAAAACCATATGCTTTGATCACACTATCAAAGCGTATATTCCAACTCCGAGAGGCTTGCACCAGTTCATAAATGGATCGCTGGAGCTTGCACATTTTGTTAGCACCTTTTGGATCGACAAAACCTTCCGGTTACATCATATACAGAAGGAAATATGCCCTAGAGGCAATAATAAAGTTGTTATTTATATTTCCTTATATCATGATAAATGTTTATTATTCATGATAGAATTGTATTAAATGGAAACTTAGTACACGTGTGAATACATAGACAAACATAATTTCATTAGTATGCCTCTACTTGACTAGCTCGTTGAATCAATGATGGTTATGTTTCCTAACCATAGACATGAGTTGTCATGATTAACAGGATCACATCATTAGAGAATGATGTGATTGACTTGACCCATCCGTTAGCTTAGCACGATGATCGTTTAGTTTGTTGCTATTTATTTCTCCATAAATTATACATGTTCCTATGACTATGACATCATGCAACTCCCGAATACCGGAGGAACACTTTGTGTGCTGCCAAATGTCACAACGTAACTGGGTGATTATAAGGGTGCTCTACAGGTGTCTCTGAAGGTGTTTGTTGAGTTGGCATAGATCGAGATTAGGATTTGTCACTCCGATTGTCGGAGAGGTATCTCTGGTCCCTCTCGGTAATGCACATCACTATAAGCCTTGCAAGCAATGTGACTAATGAGTTAGTTACAATATGTTGCATTATGGAACGAGTAAAGAGACTTGCCGGTAACGAGATTGAACTAGGTATTGAGATACCGACGACCGAATCTCGGGCAAGTAACATATCGATGACAAAGGTAACAATGTATATCGTTATGCGGTTTGACCGATAAAGATCTTTGTAGAATATGTGGGAGCCAATATGAACATCCAAGTTCCGCTATTGGTTATTTACCAGAGACGTGTCTCGGTCATGTCTACATAGTTCTCGAACCCGTAAGGTCCGCATGCTTAACGTTTGGCGACGATCGGTATTATGAGTTTATGTGTTTTTGATGTACTGAAGGTAGTTTGGAGTCCTGAATGTGATCACGGACATGACGAAGACTATCGAAATGGTCGAGACATAAAGATTGATATATTGGATGACTATATTCGGACACCGGATGAGTTCCGTGGGTCATCGGATAATTATCGGAGTGGCGGGGGATTATCGGAACCCCCAGGGGGAACTAATGGGCCACATGGGACTTAGTGGAGAGAGAGAGAGGGCCAGCCAAGGCAGGGCCGCGTACCCCCTCCCCTCTAGTCCGAATTGGACTTGGGAAGGGGGTGGCGCCCCCCTTTCGTTCTCTTCTCTCCTTCTCCTTCCTTCCCCCTTCCTCCTTCTAGGAGGACTAGGAAAGGGGAGTCCTACTCCTAATAGGAGGAGGACTCCTCGTCTCCTGGCGCGCCTCTAGGGCCGACCGGCCTCCCCTTATGTACGGGGTCAGGGGGCACCCCATAGACACACAAGTTGATCATTGATCTCTTAGCCATGTGTGATGCCCCCCTCCACCATAATCCACCTCGGTCATATCGTCGTAGTGCTTAGGCGAAGCCCTGCGCCGGTAGCTTCATCATCACCATCATTATGCCGTCGTGCTGACGAAGCTCTTCCCTGACACCCAATTGGATCGAGAGTTTCATGGGTCATCACCGAGCCGAACGTGTGCAGATCACGGAGGTACCGTATTTTCGGTACTAGGATCGGTTGGATCATGAAGACGCACGACTACATCAACCGCGTTGTCATGACTCTTCAAGTCACGATCTACGAGGGTACGTGGACAACACTCTTCCCCTCTCATTGCTACGCATCACCATGATAGATCTTGCGTGTGCGTAGGAATTTTTTTAACATTACTGCGTTCCCCAATAGTGGCATCCGAGCCAGGTTTATGCGTAGATGTTATATGCATGAGTAGAATGTTGGAAATATGCCCTAGAGGCAATAATAAATAAGTTATTATTATATTTCCTTGTTCATGATAATCGTTTATTATCCATGCTAGAATTGTATTGATAGGAAACTCAGATACATTTGTGGATACATACACAACACCATGTCCCTAGTAAGCCTCTAGTTGACTAGCTCGTTGATCAATATATGGTTACGGTTTCCTGACCATGGACATTGGATGTCGTTGATAACGGGATCACATCATTAGGAGAATGATGTGATGGACAAGACCCAATCCTAAGCATAGCACAGGATCGTGTAGTTCGTATGCTAAAGCTTTTCTAATGTCAAGTATCATTTCCTTAGACCATGAGATTGTGCAACTCCCAGATACCGTAGGAATACTTTGGGTGTGCCAAACGTGACAACGTAACTGGGTGGCTATAAAGGTACACTACAGGTATCTCCGAAAGTGTCTGTTGGGTTGGCACGAATCGAGACTGGGATTTGTCACTCCGTGTAAACGGAGAGGTATCTCTGGGCCCACTCGGTAGGACATCATCATAATGTGCACAATGTGATCAAGGAGTTGATCACGGGATGATGTGTTACAGAACGAGTAAAGAGACTTGCCGGTAACGAGATTGAACAAGGTATCGGTATACCGACGATCGAATCTCGGGCAAGTATAATACCGCTAGACAAAGGGAATTTTATACGGGATTGATTAAGTCCTTGACATCGTGGTTCATCCGATGAGATCATCGTGGAACATGTGGGAGCCAACATGGGTATCCAGATCCCGCTGTTGGTTATTGACCGGAGAACGTCTCGGTCATGTCTGCATGTCTCCCGAACCCGTAGGGTCTACACACTTAAGGTTTGATGACGCTAGGGTTATAAAGGAAACTTGTATGTGGTTACCGAATGTTGTTCGGAGTCCCGGATGATATCCTGGACGTCATGAGGAGTTCTGGAATGGTCCGGAGGTAAAGATTTATATATAGGAAGTCCTATTTCGGCCATCGGGACAAGTTTCGGGGTCATCGGTATTGTACCGGGACCACCGGAAGGGTCCCAGGGGCCCACCGGGTGGGGCCACCTATCCCGGAGGGTCCCATGGGCTGAAGTGGGAAGGGATCCAGCCCAAAGTGGGCTGGGGCTCCACTTCCCTTATGGCCCATGCGCCTAGGGTCAAGGGGGAACCCTAAGGAAGAGTCCCAAGGAGGGAAGGCACCTCCTAGGTGCCTTGGGGGGGAGGGAAACCTCCCCTGGCTGCCGCCCCCTAGGAGATTGGATCTCCTAGGGCTGGCGCACCCCCCCTTGGGCTCCCTATATATAGTGAGGGTAGGAGGGCCTCTTGAGACACCCCTTATGCCTTTGGTGCAGCCCCTCCCTCTCTCCTAAGTCCTTCTCCTCTCCCGTGGTGCTTGGCGAAGCCCTGCAGGATTGCCACGCTCCTCCACCACCACCACGCCGTTGTGCTTCTGCTGGATGGAGTCTTCCTCAACCTCTCCCTCTCTCCTTGCTTGATCAAGGCGTGGGAGACATCACCGGGCTGTACGTGTGTTGAACGCGGAGGTGCCGTGCGTTCGGCACTTGATCATCGGTGATTTGGATCACGACGAGTATGACTCCATCGACCCCGTTCACTTGAACGCTTCCGCTTAGCGATCTACAAGGGTATGTAGATGCACTCTCCTTCCCCTCTTTGCTGGTCTCTCCATAGATAGATCTTGGTGACACGTAGGAAAATTTTGAATTTCTGCTACGTTCACCAACAGTGGCATCATGAGCTAGGTCTATGCGTAGTTTCTATGCACGAGTAGAACACAAAGTAGTTGTGGGCGTTGATTTTGTTCAATATGCTTGCCGTTACTAGTCTTATCTTGATTCGGCGGCATCGTGGGATGAAGCGGCCCGGACCAACCTTACACGTACTCTTATGTGAGACCGGTTCCACCGACAAATATGCACTAGTTGCATAAGGTGGCTGGCGGGTGTCTGTCTCTCCCACTTTAGTCGGATCGGATTCGATGAAAATGGTCCTTATGAAGGGTAAATAACAATTGGCATATCACGTTGTGGTCTTTGCGTAGGTAAGAAACGTTCTTGCTAGAAACCCATAGCAGCCACGTAAAACATGCAAACAGCAATTAGAGGACGTCTAACTTGTTTTTGCAGGGTATGCTATGTGATGTGATATGGCCACAAGGATGTGATGAATGATATATGTGATGTATGAGATTGATCATGTTCTTGTAATAGGAATCACGACTTGCATGTCGATGAGTATGACAACCGGCAGGAGCCATAGGAGTTGTCTTAATTTATTTATGACCTGCGTGTCAACATAAACGTCATGTAATTACTTTACTTTATTGCTAACCGTTAGCTGTAGTAGTAGAAGTAATAGATGACGTGACAACTTCATGGAGACACGATGATGGAGATCATGATGATGGAGATCATGGTGTCATGCCGGTGACGATGATGATCATGGAGCCCCAAGATGGAGATCAAAGGAGCTATATGATATTGGCCATATCATGTCACTATTATTTGATTACATGTGATGTTTATCATGTTTATACATCTTGTTTTCTTAGAACGACGGTAGTAAATAAGATGATCCCTAGTTAAAATTTCAAGAAAGTGTTCCCCCTAACTGTGCACCATTGCGACAGTTCGTAGTTTCGAAGCACCACGTGATGATCGGGTGTATAGATTCTTACGTTCACATACAACGGGTGTAAGACAGATTTACACATGCAAACACTTAGGTTAACTTGACGAGCCTAGCATGTACAGACATGGCCTCGGAACACAGAAGACCAAAAGGTCGAGCATGAGTCGTATTGTAGATACGATCAACATGAAGATGTTCACCGATGATGACTAGTCCGTCTCACGTGATGATCGGACACGGCCTAGTTGACTCGGATCATGTAATCACTTAGATGACTAGAGGGATGTCTATCTGAGTGGGAGTTCATAAGATGAACTTAATTATCCTGAACATAGTCAAAAGGATTTTGCAAATTATGTCGTAGCTCGCGCTTCAGTTCTACTGTTTAGATATGTTCCTAGAGAAAACTTAGTTGAAAGTTGATAGTAGTAATTATGCGGACTAGGTCCGTAAACTGAGGTTTGTCCTTATTGCTTCATAGAAGGCTTATGTCCTTAATGCACCGCTCAGTGTGCTGAACCTCGAACGTTGTCTATGGATGTTGCGAACATCTGACATACACATTTTGATGACTACATGATAGTTCAGTGCGTAATGCTAAATGGTTTAGAATTGAGGAACCAAAGACGTTTTTGAAACGTCGCATATGAGATGTTTTGAGGGCTGAGATTAGGATTTCAGGCTCGTGCCCACGTCAAGAGGTATAAGACCTCCGACGATTTTCTTAGCCTGCAAACTAAGGAAGAAAAGCTCAATTTTTGAGCTTGTGCTCAGATTGTCTGAGTACAACAATCATTTGAATCGAGTGGGAGTTGATCTTCCAGATGAGATAGTGATGTTTCTCCGAAGTCATTACCACCAAGCTGCTTGAGCTTCGTGATGAACTATAATATATCATGGACATATATGATGATCCTTGAGATATTCGCGAAGTTTGACACCACAAAAGTAGAAATCAAGAAGGAGCATCAATTGTTGATGGTTGGTGAAACCACTAGTTTCAAGAAGGGCAAGGGCACGAAGGGATACTTCATGAAACGGCAAATCAGCTGCTGCTCTAGTGAAGAAACCCAAGGTTGAACCCAAACCCGAGAGTAAGTGCTTCTGTAATAAGGGGAACAGCCACTGGAGCAGAATTAAGCTAGATACTTGGTAGATGAGAAGGCTGGCAAGGTCGATAGAAGTATATTGGATATACATTGTGTTGATGTGTACTTTACTAGTACTCCTAGTAGCACCAGGGTATTAGATACCGGTTCGGTTGCTAAGTGTTAGTAACTCCAAATAAAAGCTACGGAATAAACGGAGACTAGCTAAAGGTGAGCTGACGATATGTGTTGGAAGTGTTTCCAATGTTAATATGATTAAGCATCGCACGCTCCCTCTACCATCGAGATTGGTGTTTGCGTTGAGCATAGATATAATTGGATTATGTCTATTGCAATACGGTTATTCATTTAAGGAGAATAATGGTTACTCTGTTTATTTGAATAATACCTTCAATGGTCTTGCACCTAAAATGAATGGTTCATTGAATCTCGATCGTAGTGATACACATGTTCATGCCAAAAGATAGTAATGATAGTACCACCTACTTGTGGCACTGCCATGTAAGTCATATCGGTATAAAACACATGAAGAAGCTCCATGTTGATGGATCTTTGGGCTCACTCGTTTTTGAAAAGTTTGAGGCATGCGAACCATGTCTATTGTTGTATATGCATGAAGAAACTCCATGCAAATGGACCATTTGGACTCACTTGATTTTGAATCACTTGAGACATGCAAATCATACCACATGGGCAAGATGACTGAAAGCCTCGGTTTCAGTAAAATGGAACTAGAAAGCAACTTGTTGGAAGTAATACATTTTGATGTGTGTAGTCCAATGAGTGCTGAGGCATGTAGTGGATATCGTTATGTACCTACTTCACAGATGATTTGAGTAGATGTTGAGTACATTTACTTGATAAATCACGAGTCTGAATTATTGAAAGGTTCAAGTAATTTCAGGGTGAAGTTGAAAGATCGTCATGACAAGAGGATAAAATATCTATGATATGATCATAGAGATGAATATCTGAATTACGAGTATGGCACAGAATTAAGACATTGTGGAAATTGTTTCACAACTAATACAACCTGGAACACCATAGTGTGATGGTGTGTCCGAACATCATAACTGCACCCTATTGGATATGATGCATACCATGATGTCTCTTATCGAATTACCACGATAGTTTATAGGTTAGGCATTAGAGACAACCACATTCACTTTAAATAGGGCACCACGTAATTCCGATGAGATGACACCGTATGAACTATGGTTTAGAGAAACCTAAGCTGTCATTTCTTAAAAGTTTGGGGCTGCGACGCTTATGTGAAAAAGTTTCAGGCTGATAATCTCGAACCAAAAGCGGATAAATGCATCTTCATAGGTCACCCAAAACAGTTGGGTATACCTCCTGTCTCAGATTCGAAAGCAATAAGGGATTGTTTCTAGAATCGGGTCCTTTCTCGAGGAAAAGTTTCTCTCAAAAGAATTGAGTGGGAGGATGGTGGAGACTTGATGAGGTTATTGAACCGTCTCTTCAACTAGTGTGTGGCAGGGCACAGGAAGTTGTTCCTGTGGCACCTACACCAATTGAAGTGGAAGCTTATGATATTGATCATGAGACTTCAGATCAAGTCACTCCCAAACCTGGTGGGATGACAAGGATGCGTACTACTTCAGAGTGGTACATAATCCTGTCTTGGAAGTCATGTTGTTAGACAACAATGAACCTACGGAGAAGCGATGGTGGGCCCGGATTCCGATAAATGGCTCGAGGCCATATAATCCGAGAGAGGATCCATATATAAAAAGAAAGTGTAGACTTTGGAAGAACTACTTGATGGTCGTAAGGCTGTTAGGTACAGATGGATTTTTAAAAGGAAGACGGACAATGATGGTAAGTATCACCATTGAGAAAGCTCGACTTGTCGTTAAGGTGTTTCCCGACAATTTCAAGGAGTTGACTACGGTGAGACTTTCTCACTCGTAGCGATGCTAAAAGTCTGTTGGAATTATATTAGCGATTACTGCATTATTTATGAAATCTTGCAGATAGGATGTCAAAAAACATTGTTTCCTCGACGACTTTCTTGAGGAAAGGTTGTATGTGATACAACCGGAAGTTTTTGTCAATCCTGAAAGATGCTAATAAGTATGCAAAGCTCCAGCAATCCTTCTGAGGACTGGAGTAAGCATCTCGGAGTTGGAATGTACGCTTTGATGAGATGATCAAAGATTTTGGGTTTATACAAAGTTTATGAGAAACTTGTATTTCCAAAGAAGTGAGTGGGAGCACTATAGAATTTCTGATGAGTATATGTTGTTGACATATTGTTGATCAGAAATGATGTAGAATTTCTGGAAAGCATATAGGGTTATTTGGAAAGTGTTTTTCAATGGAAAACCTGGATTAGGCTACCTTAACATTGAGCATCAAGATCTATAAGGATAGATCAAAACGCTTAATGGTACTTTCAAATGAGCACACACCTTGACATGATCTTGAAGGTGTTCAAGATGGATCAGTCAAAGAAGTAGTTCTTTCCTGAGTCGTAAGGTATAAAGCTCGACCACGGCAGAATAGAGAGAAAGGACGAAGGTCGTCCCCTATGCTTAAGACATAGGCTCTACAGTATGCTATGTTGTGTACCACACCTGAAGTGTGCCTTGCCATGAGTCAGTCAAGGGGTACAAGAGTGATCCAAGAATGGATCAGAGGACAGCGGTCAAAGTTATCCTTAGTAACTAGTGGACTAAGGAATTTTCTCAATTATGGAGGTGGTAAAAGAGTTCGTCGTAAAGGGTTACGTCGATGCAAGCTTAACACCTATCCAGATAGCTCTGAGTAGAGATACCAGATACGTATAATGGAGCAACAATTTAGAATAGCTCCAAGTAGAACAGTTATTTGGAATAGCTCCAAATAGAGCGTGGTAGCTGCATCTAGGAGATGACATAGAGATTTGTAAAGCACACACGGATCTGAAAGGTTCAGATCCGTTGACTAAAACCTCTCTCACAAGCAACATGATCAAACCTAGAACTCATTGAGTGTTAATCACATAGTGATGTGAACTAGATTATTGACTCTAGTAAACTCTTTGGGTGTTAGTCACATGGGGATGTGACCTTGAGTGTTAATCACATATCGATGTGAACTAGATTATTGACTCTAGTGCAAGTGGGAGACTGTTGGAAATATGCCCTAGAGGCAATAATAAATAAGTTATTATTATATTTCCTTGTTCATGATAATCATTTATTATCCATGCTAGAATTGTATTGATAGGAAACTCAGATACATGTGTGGATACATACACAACACCATGTCCCTAGTAAGCCTCTAGTTGACTAGCTCGTTGATCAATAGATGGTTACGGTTTCCTGACCATGGACATTGGATGTCATTGATAACGGGATCACATCATTAGGAGAATGATGTGATGGACAAGACCCAATCCTAAGCATAGCACAAGATCATGTAGTTCGTATGCTAAAGCTTTTCTAATGTCAAGTATCATTTCCTTAGACCATGAGATTGTGCAACTCCCGGATACCGTAGGAATACTTTGGGTGTGCCAAACGTCACAACGTAACTGGGTGGCTATAAAGGTACACTACAGGTATCTCCGAAAGTGTCTGTTGGGTTGGCACGAATCGAGACTGGGATTTGTCACTCCGTGTAAACGGAGAGGTATCTCTGGGCCCACTCGGTAGGACATCATCATAATGTGCACAATGTGATCAAGGAGTTGATCACGGGATGATGTGTTACAGAACGAGTAAAGAGACTTGCCGGTAACGAGATTGAACAAGGTATCGGTATGCCGACGATCGAATCTCGGGCAAGTATAATACCGCTAGACAAAGGGAATTGTATACGGGATTGATTAAGTCCTTGACATCGTGGTTCATCCGATGAGATCATCGTGGAACATGTGGGAGCCAACATGGGTATCCAGATCCCGCTGTTGGTTATTGACCGGAGAACGTCTCGGTCATGTCTGCATGTCTCCCGAACCCGTAGGGTCTACACACTTAAGGTTCGATGACGCTAGGGTTATAAAGGAAGCTTGTATGTGGTTACCAAATGTTGTTCGGAGTCCCGGATGATATCCCGGACGTCACGAGGAGTTCCGGAATGGTCCGGAGGTAAAGATTTATACATAGGAAGTCCTATTTCGGCCATCGGGACAAGTTTCGGGGTCATCGGTATTGTACCGGGACCACCGGAAGGGTCCCAGGGGCCCACCGGGTGGGGCCACCTATCCAGGAGGGTCCCATGGGCTGAAGTGGGAAGGGATCCAGCCCAAAGTGGGCTGGGGCGCCACTTCCCTTATGTCCCATGCGCCTAGGGTGAAGGGGGAACCCTAAGGAAGAGTCCCAAGGAGGGAAGGCACCTCCTAGGTGCCTTGGGGGGGAGGGAAACCTCCCCTGGCCGCCGCCCCGTAGGAGATTGGATCTCCTAGGGCTGGTGCACCCCCCCTTGGGCTCCCTATATATAGTGAGGGTAGGAGGGCCTCTTGAGACACCCCTTATGCCTTTGGTGCAGCCCCTCCCTCTCTCCTAAGTCCTTCTCCTCTCCCGTGGTGCTTGGCGAAGCCCTGCAGGATTGCCACGCTCCTCCACCACCACCACGCCATTGTGCTTCTGCTGGATGGAGTCTTCCTCAACCTCTCCCTCTCTCCTTGCTGGATCAAGGCGTGGGAGACGTCACCGGGCTGTACGTGTGTTGAACGCGGAGGTGCCGTGCGTTCGGCACTTGATCATCGGTGATTTGGATCACGACGAGTACGACTCCATCGACCCCGTTCACTTGAACGCTTCCGCTTAGCGATCTACGAGGGTATGTAGATGCACTCTCCTTCCCCTCGTTGCTGTTCTCTCCATAGATAGATCTTGGTGACACGTAGGAAAATTTTGAATTTCTGCTACGTTCACCAACATAGAACACAAAGGAGTAGTGGGCGTGGGTATATACATATTGCTTACCGTCACTAGTTGATTCTTGATTCGGCGGTATTGTTGGATGAAGCGGCCCAGACCGACATTACGCGTACGCTTACGCGAGACTGGTTCTACCGACATGCTTCACACATAGGTGGCTGGTCGGTGTCAGTTTCTCCAACTTTAGTTGAATCGGATTCAATGAACAAGGTTCTTTCTGAAGATCAAATGCAATCACTATACCGCATTGTGGTTTTTGATGTGTAGGTAAGAACGATTCTTGCCAAGTCCGTAGCAGCCACGTAAAACTTGCAACAACAAAGTAGAGGGCGTCTAACTTGTTTTTACAGGGCATGTTCTGATGTGATATGGTCAAGACATGATGCTAAATTTTATTGTATGAGATGATCATGTTTTGTAACACAGTTATCGGCAACTGGCAGGGCCATATGGTTGTCGCTTTAATGTATGAAATGCAATCACCATGTAATTGCTTTACTTTATCACTAAGCGGTAGCGATAGTCGTAGAAGCAATAGTTGGCGGGACAACAATGATGCTTCGATGGAGATCAAGGTGTCAAGCCGGTGATGATGGTGATCATGACGGTGCTTTGGAGATGGAGATCAACGACACAAGATGATGATGGCCATATCATATCACTTATATTGATTGCATGTGATGTTTACCGTTTATGCATCTTATTTTGCTTAGTTCGGCGGTAATATTATAAGATGATCTCTCACTAAATTTCAAGGAATAAGTGTTCTCCCTGAGTATGCACAATTGCAACAGTTCGTCGTGCCGAGACACCACGTGATGATCGTGTGTGATAAGCTCTACGTTCACATTCAACGGGTGCAAGCCAGTTTTGCACACGCAGAATACTCGGGTTAAACTTGACGAGCCTAGCATATGCAGATATGGCCTCGGAACAGTGAGACCAGAAGGTCGAGCGTGAATCATATAGTAGATATGATCAACATAGTGATGTTCACCATTGAAAACTACTCCATCTCCCGTGATGATCGGACATGGTTTAGCTGATATGGATCACGTGATCACTTAGATGATTAGAGAGATGTTTATCTAAGTGGGAGTTGTTAAATAATTTGAATAATTGAACTTTAATTTATCATGAACTTAGTACCTGACAGTATTTTGCATCTCTATGTTGTTGTGGATAGATGGCCCATGCTGTTGTTCCGTTGAATTTTAATGCGTTCCTAGAGAAAGCTAAGTTGAAAGATGATGGTAGCAACTACACAGACTGGGTCCGTAAATTGAGGATTATCCTCATTGCTGCACAAAAGAATTACATCCTAGAAGCACCACTAGGTGACAAACCCGCTGCAGGAGCAACGCCAGATGTTGTGAACACCTGGCAGAGCAAAGCTAATGACTACTCGATAGTTCAGTATGCCATGCTTTACGGCTTAGAATCGGGACTTCAACGATGTTTTGAACATCATGGAGCATATGAGATGTTCCAGGAATTGAAGTTAATATTTCTAGCTAATGCCCGGATTGAGAGATATGAAGTCTCCAATAAGTTCTACAGCTGCAAAATAGAGGAGAATAGTTCTGTCAGTGAACATATACTCAGAATGTCTAGGTACCACAACCACTTGACTCAGCTGGGAGTTAATCTTCCTGATGATAGTGTCATTGACAGAGTTCTTCAATCACTGCCACCAAGCTACAAGAGCTTCGTGATGAACTATAATATGCAAGGGATGGATAAGACTATTCCCGATATCTTCACAATGCTAAAGGTTGCGGAGGTAGAAATCAAGAAGGAGCATCAAGTGTTGATGGTCAACAAGACCACTAGTTTCAATAAAAAAAGGTAAAGGGAAGAAGGGGAACTCCAAGAAGAACAGCAAGCCAGTTGCTTCTCAAGTGTAGAAACCCAAGTCTGGACCTAAGCCTGAAACCGAGTGCTTCTATTGCAAAGGAACTGGTCACTTGAAGCGGAACTGCCCCAAGTATTTAGCGAAGAAGAAGGATGGCAAAGGGAAAGGTATATTTGATATACATGTTACTGATGTGTACCTTACTAATTCTCGCAGTAGCACGTGGGAATTTAATACTGGTTCTGTTGCTAATATTTGCAACTCGAAACAGGGGCTACGGATTAAGCGAAGATTGGCTAAGGACGAGGTGACGATGCGCGTGGGAAATGGTTCCAAAGTCGATGTGATCGCCGTTGGCACGCTACCTCTACATCTACCTTCGGGATTAGTTTTAGACCTAAATAATTGTTATTTGGTGCCAGCGTTGAGCATGAACATTATATCTGGATCTTGTTTGATGCGAGACGACTATTAATTTAAATCAGAGAATAATGGTTGTTCTATTTATATGAGTAATATCTTTTATGGTCATGCACCCTTTATGACTGGTCTATTTTTACTAAATCTTGATAGTAGTGATACACATGTTCATAGTATTGAATCCAAAAGATGCAGGGTTGATAATGATAGTGAAACTTATTTGTGGCATTGCCATTTGGGTCATATTGGTGTATAGTGCATGAAGAAACTCCATTCTGATGGACTTCTAGAATCACTTGACTATGAATCACTTGGTACTTGCGAACCATGCCTCATGGGCAAGATGACTAAAACTCTGTTCTCCAGAACAATGGAGCGAGCAACAGAGTTATTGGAAGTCATACATACTGATGTATGTGGTCCAATGAACATTGAGGCTCGCGGCGAATATCGTTTTTTTCTCACCTTCACAGATGATTTAAGCAGATATGGGTATATCTACTTAATGAAACATAAGTCTAAAACATTTGAAAAGTTCAAAGAATTTCAGAGTAAAGTGGAAAAACATCGTAGCTAGAAAATAAAGTTTTTATGATCTGATCATTGAGGAGAACATTTGAGTTATGAGTTTGATCTTCATTTGAAACAATGCAGAATAGTTTCGCAACTCACGCCACCCGGAACACCACAGCGTAATGGTTGTGTCCGAACGTCGTAATCGTACTTTACTATATATGGTACGATCTATGATGTCTCTTACTGATTTACCGCTATTGTTTTGGGGTTATGCTTTAGAGACGGCTGCATTCACGTTAAATAGGGCACCATCAAAATCCATTGAGATGACACCTTATGAACTATGGTTTGGCAAGAAACCCAAGTTGTCATTTCTTAAAGTTTGGGGCTACGATGCTTATGTGAGGAAGATTCAAACTGATAAGCTCGAACCTAAATCGGAGAAATGTGTCTTCATAGGATACCCAAAGGAGACTGTTGGGTACACCTTCTGTCACAGATCTGATGGCAAGATATTTGTTGCTAAGAATGGATACTTTCTAGAGAAGGAGTTTCTCTCGAAAGAAGTGAGTGGGAGGAAAGTAGAACTTGATGAGATAATTCTACCTCCTCCCTTATTGGAAAGTAGGTCATCACTGAAATCAGTTCCAGTGATTCCTACACTAGTAAGTGAGGAAGCTAATGATGATGATCATGAAACTTCTCATCAAGTTACTACCGAACCTCATAGGTCAACCAGATTGAGATCCGCACCAGAGTGGTACGGTAATCATGTTCTGGAGGTCATGTTACTTGAGCATGATGAACCTACGAACTATGAAGAAGCGATAATGAGCCCAGATTCCGCAAAATGGCTTGAGGCCATGAACTCAGAGACGGGATCCATGTATGAGAACAAATTGTGGATTTTGGTTGACTTGCCCGATGATCGGTAGGCCGTAGAGAATAAATGGATCTTCAAGAAAAAGACTGACGCTGACGGTAATGTTACTGTCTACAAAGCTAGACTTGTTGCAAAAGGTTTTCGACAAGTTCAAGGAGTTGACTATGATGAGACCTTCTCACTCGTAGCGATGCTTAAGTCCATCCGAATCATGTTAGCAATTGTCGCCTTTTATGAATATGAAATTTGGCAAATGGATGTCAAAACTGCATTCCTTAATGGATATCTTAAAGAAGAGTTGTATATGATGCAACCAGAAGGTTTTCTCGATTCAAAAGGATCTAACAAAGTGTGCAAGCTCCAGCGATCCATTTCTGGACTGGTGCAAGCCTCTCGAAGTTGGAATGTACGTTTTGATAGTGTGATCAAAGCATATGATTTTATACAGACTTTTGGAGAAGCATGTAGTTACAAGAAAGTGAGTGGGAGCTCTGTAGCATTTCTGATATTATATGTAGATGACATATTGTTGATCGGAAATGATACTCAATTTCTGAATAGCATAAAAGGATACTTGAATAAGAAATTTTCAATGAAAGACCTCGGTGAAGCTACTTATATATTAGGCATCAAGATCTATAGAGATAGATCAAGACATTTAATTAGACTTTCACAAAGCACATACCTTGATAAAGTTTTGAAGAAGTTCAAAACGGAAAGGGTTCTTGCCTGTGTTACAAGGTGTGAAGTTGAGTCAGACTCAATGCCCGACCATTGCGGAAGATAGAGATATAATGAAATGTGTTCCCTATGCTTCAACCATAGGCTCTATCATGTATGCAATGATGTGTACTAGACCTGATGTGTGCCTTGCTATCAGTTTAATAGGGAGGTACCAAAGTAATCCAGGAGTGGATCACTGGACAGCAGTCAAGAACATCCTGAAATACCTGAAAAGGACTAAGGATATGTTTCTCGTATATGGAGGTGACAAAGAGCTCGTCGTAAATGGTTATGTCGATGCAAGCTTTGACACTGATCCGGATGACTCTAAGTCACAAACCGGATACATGTTTTTATTAAATGGTGGAGCTATCAGTTGGTTTAGTTCCATGGAGAGCATCATGGCGGGATCTTCGTGTGAAGCAGAGTACATAGCTACTTCGGAAGCAGCAAATGAAGGAGTCTGGAAAAAGGAGTTCATATCTGATCTACGTGTCATACCTAGTGCATCGGGTCCATTGAAAATCTTTTGTGACAATACTGGTGCAATTTCCTTGGCAAAGGAATCTAGATTTCACAAGAGAACCAAGCACATCAAGAGATGCTTCAATTCATCCGCGATCAAGTCAAGGAGGGAGACATAGAGATTTGCAAGATACATACGGACCTGAATGTTGTTGACCCGTTGACTAAGCCTCTCTCACGAGCAAAACATGATCAGCACCAAGACTCCATAGGTGTTAGATGATACGTCTCCATCGTATCTACTTGGCCAAACACTTTTGCCCTTGTTTTGGACTCTAACTTGCATGATTTGAATGGAACTAACCCGGACTGACGCTGTTTTCAGTAGAGTTATCACCGTGTTATTTTCATGCAGAAATAAAAGTTGTCGAAATGACCTGAAAATCAACGGAGATTATTTTTGGAATATATAAAAATACTGGAAGAAATATCTACGTAAGGGGGCCCACACCCTGTCCACGAGGGTGGGGGCGCGCCCTACCCCCTAGGCACGCCCCACTGCCTCGTGGACCCCCTGACGCTCCACCGATCTCAACCTTGACTACATATATTCAATTTCGGGGAGAAAAAAATCAGAGTGAAGGATTCATCACGTTTTATGATATGGACCGGCCGCCAAGCCCTAAACTCTCCCGGGAGGGCTGATCTAGAGTCCGTTCAGGGCTCCGGAGAGGGGAATCCGTCGCCATCGTCATCATTAACCATCCTCCATCACCAATTTCATGATGGTCACCACCATGCGTGAGTAATTCCGTCGTAGGCTTGTTGGACGGTGATGGGTTGGATGAGATTTATCATGTAATCGATTTAGTTTTGTTAGGGTTTGATCCCTAGTATCCACTTTGTTCTAAGATTGATGTTGCTATGACTTTGCTATGCTCAATGCTTTGATCCGGTACTCTAGGGCCCGAATGCCATGATTTTAGATCTGAACATATTATGTTTTCATCAATATATGAGAGTTCTTGATCCTATCCTGCAAGTCTATAGTCACCTATTATGTGTTATGACCCGTTAACCCCGAAGTGACAATAATCGGGATACGTACCGGTGATTACCATAGTTTGAGGAGTTCATGTATTCACTATGTGTTAATGCTTTGGTCCGGTACTCTATTAAAATGAGGCCTTAATATCCCTTAGTTTCCAATAGGACCCCGCTGCCATGAGAGGGTAGGACCAAAGATGTCATGCAAGTTCTTTTCCATAAGCACATATGACTATAATCGGAATACATGCCTACATTACATTGATGAACTGGAGCTAGTTCTGTGTCACCGTATGTTATGACTATTACATGATCGATCGCATCCGGCATAATTCTGTATCACCAATCCATTGCCTACGAGATTTTCCTATATTGTTCTTCTCTTATTTACTTTTCCGCTGCTAATCTTGCCATCACTATAAAACCCAAAAATATTATTTTTGCTACCGTTACCTTTTGCTATCGTTACCACTACTATCATATTACTTTGCTACTAAATACTTTGTTGCAGATATTAAGTTTCCAGGTGTGGTTGAATTGACAACTCAGTTGCTAATAATTGAGAATATTCTTTGGCTCCCCTTGTGTCGAATCAATAAATTTGGGTTGAATACTCTACCCTCGAAAACTGTTGCGATCCCCTATACTTGTGGGTTATCCAGAAAATTTTCTGGCGCTGTTTCTGGGAGCGTAGCTTTATTCTTTGAGTCACCTAGGTTTTATATATGCTTATCATTATCAAGAACATGAAAGATCAAAGAACCAAGATTTTTCCCTCAACTACGAGGGGAGGTAAGGAACTGCCATCTAGCTCTGCACATGATTCACCTTCTCTTTTCAGTAAACTTGCGACACCTAAACCTGCTTCTGCTATTAATTCTTATATGTCGCATGTTATTGATGATGCCACTTCTGCTATGCGTGATACTTATGATGAAACTACTTCTATGCTTGATACTATTGTGCCACTTGGTGAATTTCTTGATGAACAACTTGCTAGGGCTAGAGAGAATGAAATTATTGAAACTGATAATATTGATGAAAGTGATGATGATGATTCTCCCCCTAGATATGAATTACCTGTTGTTCCTGAGGGTTACGTTATGGATGAAGAAACTGCTAGAGACCTTCTTGCTTGCAATGATAGGAGTGATCTTAAGAAACTATTAGCTAAGATGAAACAAAAATCTCTAAATGCTAGAATGTAATATGATCCCGCTTATTCTACTTCACCTATCTTTGTTACTGATAAGGATTATGAATTCTCTGTCGACCCTGATATAATTACTTTGGTTGAATCTGATCCTTTCTATGGCTATGAATCTGAAACTGTTGTGGCACATCTTACTAAATTAAAGGGTGATGCTAAGATATCCTTAAAATATTTCCGTTCTCATTAAAGGGTGATGCTAAGATATGGTTTAATTCTCTTGATCCTGGTTTTGTGCGTAGTCCCCGGGATATGATTTATTACTTCTCTGCTAAATATTTCCCTGCTCATAAGAAACAAGCTGCTTTAAGGAAATATATAAATTTGTGCAAATTGAAGAAGAGAGTCTCCCACAAGCTTGGGGGAGGCTTCTCCAATTACTTAATGCTTTGCCTGATCATCCTCTCAAGAAAAATGAAATACTTGATATCTTTTATAGTGGACTAACCAAAGCTTCCAGAGACCACCTGGATAGTTGTGCTGGTTGTGTATTCAGGGAAAAAACTGTTGATCTAGCTGAAATTCTATTGAATAATATGTTGACTAATGAAAATAATTGGACACTTCCTAAACCAACTCCTAAGCCAACTCCGAAGAAAAGGGATATTCTATTTCTCAGTCCTGAAGATATGCAAGAGGCAAAGAAATCTATGAAAGAAGAAGGTATTAAAGCTGAAGATGTTAAGAATTTACCGCCTGTTGAAGAAATACATGGTCTTAATTCATCACTTATTGAAGAAACAAACAGTCTTGATAACCCAACACTGGTACTAAAGGTAAATTCTCTCTATAGATATGATAAAGTTGAAACCCCTCCTACTAAGTTTGCTAGCCAATGTTTGGATTACTTTATGGTTAAGCAAGAAGATTTTAATGCTTATGTTGGTAGACAATTGAAACATAATGCTTATATGATCGAACACTTGAGTGATTATATGGCTAATGTTAAAGGTGAACTTAAAATTATTAGTAAACATGCTTTTATGGTTACCACTCAAGTAGAACAAGTACTTATAGCTCAGAATGATTTGCTCAATGAATTAAATAGTAAGAAAAATAATAATGATGTTAGAGTTGTGACTAGAGGTGGTAAAATGACATCGGAACCTTTGTATCCTGAAGGCCATCCTAAGAGAATTGAGCAAGATTCTCAGAGAACTAATGTAGATGCACCTAGTCCTTATAAAAGGAATAGAAAAAATGATAGGACTTTGCGTGCTTCTAGTGAACCTATTGTTGACACACCTGAGAATCCCAATGATATTTCTATTTCTGATGCTGAAACACAAGCTGGAAATGAACACCTACTGATAATGTTAATGATGATGTTCATGTCGATGCTCAACCTAGCAATGACAATGATGTAGAGGTTGAACCTGTTGTTGATATTGATAACCCACAATCAAAGAATCAACATTATGATAAGAGAGACTTTGTTGCTAGGAAGCACAGTAAAGAAAGAGAACCATGGGTTCAGAAACCCATGCCTTTTCCTCTTAAACCATCTAAGAAAAAGGATGATGAGGATTTTGAGCGCTTTGCTGAAATGATTAGACATATCTTTTTGCGTATGCGTTTAACCGATATGCTTAAAATGAATCCTTATGATAAGTACATGAAGGATATTGTTACTAATAAAAGAAATATACTGGAATCTGAAATTTCCACCATGCTTGCTGATTATACTTTTAAGGGTGGAACACCAAAGAAACTAGCAGATCCAGGAGTACCAACTATACCATGATCCATTAAAAGAAAATATGTTAGAACTGCTTTATGTGATCTTGGAGCCGGTGTTAGTGTTATGCCTCTCTCTTTATATCGTAGACTTGATTTGAATAAGTTGAAACCTAGTGAAATATCTTTGCAAATGGCTGATAAATCAACTGCTATACCTATCGGTATTTGTGACGATGTGCCTGTTGTGGTTGCAAACGTTACTATTTTAACAGACTTTGTTATTCTTGATATTCCCGAGGATGATAGTATGTATTATTCTGTGAAGACCCTTTTTGAATACTGCAGGGGCTGTTATTGATTGCAACAAAGGCAATGTCACTTTTCATGTTAATGGCAATGAGCATACAGTACACTTCCCGAGGAAACAACCTCAAGTTCATAGTATAAACTCTATCAGAAAAATTTCATCGATTATTTTTGGAGGTTTTGAATTTCCTCTACCTACTGTCAAGAAGAAATATGATATTCTTATTATTGGGGATGTGCATATCCCCGTTGAGGTAACATAGTGTTATTCGAAATTTCTCCGATTTCATGTTACACGATATGAGTTTGTTAACAAGACCTGATCAACCTTGTTAGTGGATTCCTTTTGATGAGCATGAGATGGATGAAGTTAGAAAACACAATAAAAAATAGTATTTTTTATTTTCTTTTATTTATATTAAATAAAGAAAAATAGTATTTTTTCTGTCTGTTTCCTGAATTATCCATGCAATAAAAAAATACCCCGAAAATGAAAGTTCTCCAAATGCCCTAAAATTTAAATATGATTTTTTATGGAATATTTGAAGATATCTGGCACTGAGAATACAGAAGGGGAGAAAGCACCTAGACACGAGGGTCCAGGGCGCGCCTCGTGGGCCCATGGTGGCTCCCCTCCACTTATTCCAGCCACCACACACTCCTTCCTCCCAAAAAAATCGCTAACCAGCTCAAGCACGAGTTCTACCTCATCTTGCTGCCATTTTCGATCTCCTTGCTCAAAGCTCCATTCACAAAATTGCTTTGGGGGATTATTCTTTGGTATGTGACTCCTCCATTGGTCCAATTAGTTTTTGTTATAGTGTTTTATTCATTGCAAATTTTTGCTGCTTAGGTGACCCTATTCTTGAACTTGCATGTCAAATTTATATGGTCAAAATTAGTTTTAATGCATGATATAGTCTCTAGGCACTTGTGGGAGTAGGTGCTATCAATTTTGTTGAGTTTGCTTCACTTTTATTTTGAAGTTACTAAAAATTTCAGAAATTTTTTAGAGGAGGAAATATGTTTAGGAAAATGTACCAAGGTGGTTCTTCAAGGAAGCAAGGACCCAGGCCCTCAATGCGTGAGCCGGACGATGAACCACCGAGGGACACTCAAGTGCGGCCTTGTGAATGGCCGTCAGAGGACTTCATGGTTCAAGCAGGAATCAAGGAGGAATTTGACGCATATGAGCGTAATGCTGCTCTGGAGAGCTTTGAGGCAGATAAGTGCCGTCAATACCTCTATTTAACTGATTCATTTGTGAGAAGGGTTAAATTTTCATCATCACGCAATTCTCATATTGTCCTGTTTGATCTTTATGAAAGTTCTTATACTATGGACTTAGAAGATTTTAACACTGCTTGTAAACTTCCACAATGGGGTAGCACTAGTGAGCCTCGCAAATCTGAGTTTAGAGATTTTCTTGCTAGTATAACTGTGGGAGAGTCTAGAGATATAACACAAGCTACCATAGGGAGGATTCATTTTCCTGCTATATATTATTTTGCTCTCTTCATAGGTAGATGCATCAATGGTAAGGATGAAGCATGTCACATGTGTGTCCCTGATCGCAGTGTTCTCAGGAGTGCTGTAGTAGGAGATAAACATTATAATTTGGGAGCCATTGTTGCACGTAGGTTGCAAAATAATCGTATTCATGGATATTTCTTTGGTGGAATTTATGCAACTCGTATAGCTAACTTTCTTGAGATACCCATACGTGGAGATGATATCGAGTTGCCTACTTATTTAGATTATGAGGCTATGGTTCGTCATCAGTTTGTTGAGAGGAACGATCAGTTCCTCCAGTACCGACTAATCTTTGACAGACGATGCACCTATCACGTCGCCCTCCCTACTCCTACTTTCTTTGACTTTCAGGCAAAGGGGCGACATTTTATAACCAGGGACGAAGCGACCGAGTACGAGAGGAGGGCGGAGACAACTAGCCTCCAAGCTGCAGCTCATCAGGCAATTGCCGCTGCATCTCAGTACTACCCCAACTACAACTTTGGATAGCCGCCAGGCCAGCCGTGGCCATAGACCAACTTAGGCCAAAAGCCTAAGCTTGGGGGAGTACGTATCTCTCACCGACATTACATTCTTGTTCAGACACTCATGCTAGTTGTCGGTGCTCATACTTTTTCATTGTAATATCCATGCTAGTATTTCCCCTTCTATGCTTTCTTCTTGTGTGTTTGATAAACCTCAAGAAAAACCAAAAAAATTAGTTATAGCTTTTAGTTAGTTTACTTTCCATGCTGTAGTAGTAGTAATTAAAAAGAAAACCCAAAAAGATTTCTCGTTCTTCTTTTGCTTGTTGGGAGCTTTCCCGTGTAAATAGTTTTATTTCTTTCTTGTTCTTTGGGGGTTGAGAGGAGAAGACCATGATTAAAATGTTGAGTGGCTCTCATATGCATTATTGTTGATCTAACAAAGAGCCTATATTACCTTGTCTTCTATCTTGAATTGAATGCTTGCAGATTCCAGCTTAGTCCAATGCACATGCACTATTATTATTTTCCACACTATTCGGTCATGCAAGTGAAAGGCAATAATGATGATTATATGATGAAATTATTGCGATGAGAAAAGTTGGTATCAACTCAACCTCTCTTGTTTTTGTAAATATGATTAGTTCATTGTTCCTAATTCAGCCTATTATGAATGAACATGTTTTCAATGACAATTAGAGATTGTAGTTGCGTGCCAACATGCTATTAAAATGGTTGTGATGTGGTATGATAGGGTGGTATCCTCTTTTGGATGATTCGAGTGGCTTGACTTAGCACATGTTCATGCATGTAGTTGAAACAAAATCAACATAGCCTCTATGATATTTATGTTCATGGTTCATTATATCCTACTCATGCTTGCATTCGGTGTTGATTAATTTTAGTGCATGTTCATGACTGTTGTCGCTCTCTAGATGGTCACTTCCCAATCTTTTTCTAGCCTTCACTTGTGCTAAGCGGGAATACTGCTTGTGCAACCAATTCCATAAACCCCAAAGTTGTTCAATATGAGTCCACCATACCTACCTATATACGGTATCTACCTGCCGTTCCAAGTAAATTTGTATGTGCCAAACTCTAAACCTTCAAATAAACATTCTGTTTTGTATGCTCGAATAGCTCATGTATCAACTAGGGTTGTCTGTATCTTCCATGCTAGGCGGGTTATTCCCAAGAGGAGTGGACTCCGCTCCTCACTCTCGAGAACATGGCTGGTCACCGGGATGCCCAGTCCCATGGTTTATGCAAATCAAATCAAAATAACTGCAAACAAAACTCCCCAGGATTGTTGTTAGTTGGAGGCAATTGGTGTTTCGAGCAAGCCATGGATTGATGCTTGTTGGTGGAGGGGGAGTATAAACTTTACCATTCTGTTTGGGAACCACATATAATGTGTGTAGCATGGAAGATATCGAGATCGGTTGTTATGTTGACAATCAAAGTATACCGCTCAAAATATTATTCATATCCCTACTTCCCTCTGCGAAGGGCCTATCCATTTACTTTTATGTTGAGTCATCATCCTCTTATTAAATAGCACCAGTTGGAGAGCACTGCTGTCATTTGCATTCATTACTGTTAGTTTACATTGAGTATGACTTGACTGGATCTCTTTTACCATGAATTACAATGTCTAGTCAGTCCTTGATCTTTAAAGGTGCTCTGCATTTATGTTTTGCGGTCTCAGAAAGGGCTAGCGAGATACCATCTTGTTATATCATATCATGATTGTTCTGAGAAGGTGTTGTCATCCGAGATTTATTATTATCGCTCGCTAGTTGATTATGCCATTGATATGAGTAAACATGAGACCTAAATGTTATTGTGAATATGGTTAGCTCATAATCTTTGCTGAAAACTTGATTCCTGGCTTTACATATTTACAACAACAAGAGCAAACGGAGTTTGTAAATGGTTTTCTTTATCACTTTCAGTTTATCAACTGAATTGCTTGAGGACAAGCAAAGGTTTAAGCTTGGGGGAGTTGATATGTCTCTGTCGTATCTACTTTTCCAAGCACTTTTGCCCTTGTTTTCGACTCTAACTTGCATGATTTGAATGGAACTAACCCGGACTGACGCTGTTTTCAGTAGAATTGCCATGGTGTTATTTTTGTGTAGAAATAAAAGTTCTCGGAATGACCTGAAAATCAACGGAGATTATTTTTGGAATATATAAAAAATACTGGAAGAAAGATCCACGTCAGGGGGCCCACACCCTGTTCACGAGGGTGGGGGGCGCGTCCTACCCCCCTGGGCGCGCCCCCCTGCCTCGTGGGCCCCCTGACGCTCCACCGTTCTCAACCTTGACTCCATATATTCACTTTCCAGGAGAAAAAAAATCAGAGAGAAGGATGCATCGCGTTTTACGATACCGAGTCGCCGCCAAGCCCTAAAGTCTCTCGGGAGGGTTGATCTGGAGTCCGTTTGGGGCTCCGGAGAGGGTAATCCGTCGCCATCGTCATCGTCAACCATCCTCCATCGCCGATTTCAGGATGCTCACTGCCGTGCATGAGCAATTCCATCATAGGCTTGCTGGACATTGATGGGATGGATGAGATTTATCATGTAATCGAGTTAGTTTTGTTAGGGTTTGATCCCTAGTATCCACTATGTTCTGAGATTGATGTTGCTATGAGTTTGCTATGCTTAATGCTTGTCACTAGGGCCCGAGTGCCATGATTTGAGATCTGAACCTATTATGTTTTCATCAATATATGAGAGTTCTTGATCCTATCTTGCAAGTCTATATTCACCTATTATGTGTTATGATCCGTTAACCCCGAAGTGACAATAATTGGGATACTTACTGGTGATGACCATAGTTTGAAGAGTTCATTTATTCATTATGTGTTAATGCTTTGGTCCGATACTCTATTAAATGGAGGCCTTAATATCCCTTAGTTTCCAATAGGACCCCGCTGCCACGGGAGGGTAGGACAAAAGATGTCATGCAAGTTCTTTTCCATAAGCACGTATGACTATATTTGGAATACATGCCTACATTACATTGATGAACTGGAGCTAGTTCTGTGTCACCCTAGGTTATGAATGTTACACGATCGATCGCATCCGGCATAATTCTCTATCACCGATCCATTGCCTACGAGCTTTTACTATATTGTTCTTCGCTTATTTACTTTTTCTGCTGTGACTGGTACCATCACTACAAAACCCAAAAATATTACTTTTGCTACCGTTACCTTTTGCTATTGTTACCACTACTATCATATTACTTTGCTACTAAATAATTTGTTGCAGATACTAAGTTTCCAGGTGTGGTTGAACTGACAACTCAGCTCCTAATACTCGAGAATATTCTTTGGCTCCCCTTGTGTCGAATCAATAAATTTGGGTTAAATACTCTACCCTCGAAAAATTTTGCGATCCCCTATACTTGTGGGTTATCATTAGAATCATTACAATGTAATCTAGATCATTGACTCTAGTACAAGTGGGAGACTGAAGGAAATATGCACTAAAGGCAATAATAAAGTTGTTATTTATATTTCCTTATATCATGATAAATGTTTATTATTCATGCTAGAATTGTATTAACCAAAAACTTAGTACATGTGTGAATACATAGACAAACAGAATGTCACTAGTATGCCTCTACTTGACTAGATCATTGAATCAATGATGGTTATGTTTCCTAACAATAGACATGAGTTGTCATTTGATTAATGGGATCACATCATTAGAGAACGATGTGATTGACTTGACCCATCCGTTAGCTTAGCATGATGATCGTTTAGTTTCTTGCTATTGCTTTCTCCATAACTTATACATGTTCCCATGACTATGAGATCATGCAACTCCCGAATACCGGAGGAACACTTTGTGTGCTACCAAACGTCACAACGTAACTAGGTGATTATAAAGATGCTCTACAGGTGTCTTCGATGGTGTTTGTTGAGTTGGCATAGATCGAGATTAGGATTTGTCACTCCGATTGTCGGAGAGGTATCTCTGCACCCTCTCGGCAATGCACATCACTATAAGCCTTGCAAGCAATGTGAATAATGAGTTAGTTACGGGATGTTGCATTATGGAGAGTGAGGCGGGGGAGGCAGTGGAGGCAGGTGGAATATGAAGGGGCAACAGCGATAGATTTAGAGGCGACTGGGGGGCAGTTGGATTCTGTGGCGGTTGCGTTTACGACGGTGCAGTGAGAGGCAGAGGGAGGCGGAGAGAGGTAGGGGAGCCTGAATCCATAGCGGCGGTGTGTGGGTGGGTGCATCTGGAGGTTTAACGCTCATGAGAGGGGCCGTCTAGAAATTTCACATGGCGTGGCATGTGGGTCTGTGGCCGTTTTTGCCTTTGGACACGACGGTGCATGACACAAATTAACACCCCCTTGGGCTGATTGTATGGGCAGCCCTAAAATGGGACCACAGAAATATATGTTTTTGCATAACATGCCCTATTTTGTATCCGCTATTAGAGATGCTCTCGCAGAAATCTCCACCTCGTATTTTGGCTCCTCATTCCTCAATAATAATAATAAAACTGTTGGGGTCTCCCTCCTATTTCGCATGGGCCAAACAGTGGGCCATTCTTGAGAATTTGGGGGCCGAGTCGCAATTAGGACCCACACCCCTTAACAAAATTACGGAAAATATTAATCTATACATGTATGCACATAGTATTATTAATAAACATTTAAAGTGCTTCATAGGGAATTTTCATTCAAAAAATACATACATATTAATTCAAAATTTCTTTTAAAATATGGACATACCAAATCACTAATTATGAGATTGATATAAATCTCATCCAACATTTTCTTCTCAATGTATAAAGTTACCAAACCATTTAACATTTCTTGAGATATTATAGACCTCTGTAACCTCACAAATTAATATAATCGTTCCCCCCTTTTTTCACTGCTAGGTGCATACAATGCAGAATTAAAGAAACAAATAATAATTAAATCTATCTCAAATCTATGAAGATTCTATATAAACTTAATAAAAGAATATAATCAACTGACGTGTCCAACTCAGTAATGACAAGGACCAATATAGATCTCTAACTAGCACCCAATCAATTGCTTATCAATACCTTATTGCGAGAATGAAGTCAATAGGACTCAATTGATCATTGTCTATACATCTTATTACTCATCATGGCAAAATCGCTAGGGCTTAGTTGCGTAGAATACCTTTTGTGGAATTGGCCACTTACCTCTTAGCATGGAGACTGATGATGTAGTGTGACATTGAACATGAGGGAGAGGCAATGCATTGATGGCGAGGGCGGGGCAAGCGGGTGCCGACAGTCGGTGGCGTGTGGAGAAAAAATGTTGGGCACGTGTTATGTGCGTGATGGATCGGTCCAAACTCCTGGAGTGTGGATTTGTAGGCCATTGTGTGTGGGTGTGTCTATAGCTGGCTCTTAGAAAGCTCTCCTTCATGCCCTGACATGATGAGTTGGCTCATCAGATTATCTAATTCCTATATGACACCCTCCCTCTCTTTGTGGGGTATTATTGGGTGGCCACCAGGTGACCAAGGCTCAAGGTGCTTGACTTGCTATGTTAGATGACGATGGAATCTAAAGATCTCCTGTGTTTTGCTTGATAATCTATGATCCATTATCGTGACATATTGTACTCTTATGTGCGCGCGGGGAGGGGGGGGCAACTCTTCCATCCATGAGTGGTTGTGTTGGTTTGTTGTGTGCCTAGTCTGAGCTTTGTAATTTGTTTTCTCCTAGTTCATTAATGGTTCGTAAAAAAGATATGTTCCTACTTTTTATAATGGGGACGGTGCAACATCTTTCGATGCTTATTTTACCTATTATTGTTAGTGACCATCCTCCACTTCTATCGGGCACTAAAACTTCCATGTCTAAATCTAAATAGTTTCTGAAGTTTCAGAATCGAAGGGTTTTACTAGAAGAGTTCCAAAATGTTAGATAATTTGTTTGCGCTAGTTCATCTAACAAAACCATAGATCTTTAGAGTTTCTATCATAGAAGGCTCATTGAAAATGGAGCTGATCCAAAAAGTCCTTACAACATCAACCTAATTCAATCCATGCAAAAATTGATGCAATTCATTCTTCTCCTCTTCATATGCGAAATGATACTCCCTCCATCAAGGTATATAAGGCCTAATTTGAGATTCTATGGTACCAAGGCATGAGCGAGATATTTGGAGCAAATTTTGGAAATCATTTTTGGCAATCGCCTCCTCACCATTGACTTGTTTGATCGAATATCATAGCCCATGTTGGTTAATTCCTCCTAGTCCAAACAATAAATGCACAATTCTTACAAAGCGTTTTCCAATGGGAATATGAGGGGAGATATGATGTACAAGAGAGTGATTAAAAGTCTCGAGAGAAAGGTCTTATATATTTGTAAACCAAACATACATACCTCGATGGGTGGGGTTGTGATGAAGTCAATCTTATTGACCACTATGACAAACTAGAAAAAGCTTATGATATTTTATAGGCAGAGCCGAAAGACATTTGGGATTCCCAGGAATAAAATTTCTCGTTTTCTAGAATGCCATATTCAGTACTTTACTAACCCGTCTGCTACAAAAAAAACCATAATTCCCATGAAACCATGCATGCCTATTTGAACCAATAATAACTGTCATGCTTTACCTTAATTTTCTATTCCAAACAAAGATGAAATTTTGCATGTTCTTAAAGGAATATGAACGAAATCCGCTCAAGGTCCGCATGGTTGAAATTTAGCCTTTTATATTTTATGTTGGAGTTGGGATGATGTAACTCATAGTATTCTAAAGTTCTGTCAAGAAGGTAGGCTCCATCCTGATCTCAGCAAAGCTTTCAGTGCTCTTATGGCAAAAATCCCAATCCTATTATCTTCGAACTTTTGGTTAATCAACCTTTGCAATGTATTTTATAAAAATCATCACTAAGAGCATCGCTAATAGGCTCAAAGAGCAGTTACCTAACAATATCGATACAACTCGTCAAGTTCTTATTCAAGGCCGTATAATCTCTAGTAATATAACTATTTCTAGTAAATGAGTTGCACCTTTAAACTTTTCATCTTGGAAGTATAAAGCTTTTATGTTCAAAGTTGAATTTGACACAACTTTTGATACAATTGATTCAAGGTTTGTTGTTAGAGCCTTAGTACGTAAAGGAATGCATGTTCATTTCACAAAATTGATCCATGAATGCATTTTCTTTGTTAATTTTGTTTTCAACTTTAATGGTTAACCTTCCATAAAATTGATATATAAATTGTCACTCTCTCTTCAAGATGTCTTCAGATTAATAATCCATATGGTATTTAATTTGGACCCTAATTCTTGTTAGCTCCAATGCCTAATTGGTAGCTGGTGGTTGGGCCCAAAGAGCAAACTTTTGTAGCAAGTCATAAAATTTCCTCACTTCGAGAAATAAAAGTGGGCCCAAAGAGCAAACTTTTGTAGCAAGTCATAAAATTTCCTCACTTCGAGAAATAAAAGTATCAACCATAGTGTGTCCCCAACACTTCTAGTGAGGTTGTCAATCTCACTTTGCTATTTGAAACAAACAATGATTAGATAATGGGCTATGAAGTTTTTTTAGAACAAATAATAACAACAAATTTGGTCTCTTGTTTATCATCCAAGGTGGAGCTGGAGGAGACTCCTTTTCATCATTGGAGATGGCCAAAACTCCTAGAAGCTTGTCCCTTGACCTTGAGCTCCGTCTTCTTGAACTTTTTCAACACCTTAGCATTGATCCTTGTCCCCCCGATTGGAGTCGCAAGAAGACATGGAGAAAGAACAATTTACGAAAACCGGCTTGAAAAGTGCTCAAAACAAAATAGAGGAGACACTCCACAAAATTAAGATAGAAGCAAATCACAAAAAATATAGTTGCTTTTCCATGTGCAAGGGGCCAACCGTCAGAACATGTGCCAGAAGAGGACTTCTATGGGCCCAGGTGCCTGAGGAGTCCAACTCCATGTTTGTTCACCTGTGACCCATAAATGTTCCCTCCAAAAAATCTTTTGGAGAAATGCCATATTTCATATAAAATACAAAAAATAATGTGATTTTGGACAGTTTATGTACGTTTTCCTTACCTAGAAGTTTCTAGCTTCTAGAAAGTTCATGTTCTAATTTTTAGTTAATTATTTAGAAGTGATCATGTGCACCACATTTACCTCCTATCCTATGGGGTCACTAGCAATGTAGTGTTTCAGTCTCTAATTGTTGACAACACTTGGTTTTCCATTAATATCACCTTCAAAGTTGATGGCCCCTAGCTGACAAATTTTAATGATGGTATGGAGGCCATCCTATTTTGTTAGGAGTTTACCTACACAATGTCTTAAAGAATACTTATATAATAGCACACTGTCTCCTCCTTTGAATCCTTTATGTATTCTCCTATCATACCACATTAAACTTTTTCTTTAAATGACTTAGCATTTCTCCATTCATCTAAAGCACTTATATCTAGCAATCTTTTCTCTTCGGCTTATTGAAAGTAAAAGTTTAATTATTTCATTACATAGTAAGACTTATGTTCAACAAGATAAAATTTAGAGCAGAAACTATAAAGAAAAGTGGTCTAGAAAGTGTATTCATTCTGGATGTATAAGAAAGCTAGCTTCAAAGTTCTTGATATACACAATGCCTTTGCGAAAATATGATGACTAGGGTTTTAAGCCTCGGTTTTGTCCCTAACTAGGTCAACTTCATCATTCTTTGTTAACTTCAGAAACAAGAGTGACTCTTGAGATTCTGAAAAAAGTACTATAACCAACATATGTCAGACAAGTTTAGGTCTAAGTTATAGCTAAGTACTAAATTAGTCACTATAATTTTATCGAAGTTGTTCAGTGTACACATGTGAAATGTTGAAACTACACCCCAACAATACAAACACAATTATCATACACTACATCACAAACATAATGGCTACTTGTCCACTACAATTTTCTACCAAAAATGTAATGGTCATAAACAAGTGTGACAGTGACCTTAGTACATTTAACACACCATGCACAACTTCCTGATGGGATACTCCCTCCATTTACTTATATAAGGACACTATGGAATATATATTTTTCATCTATACAAGGTCACCAACACTAATCGAGGCAAAAATTAATGATGCTTTCTCGTACTAACAACTTGTTTAATACATGCATGCAGTCATAATGACACTTATGTACTTCTTCCATTCAGTTTTCTTGCATGCATGCAGTGTATTAATGATCCCAGTAAACAAGAAAAAGTTGAGTTGCAAACATGTATTAAATTTTACCTTACTACTTGTAATTTAGGTTTGTGGCCTTGTATATAAAAATCGAGGGAGTAGTAACTATGAATCGGATCAAAAGATTACCTATTTGTCGAGCTATACCTAATTAGTTTGTGATGTACAAATAAATTTCGTAAGCAAAGTTTATTCAACTATTTTGCTTTCACTTTAAACAATGAATTCACCCAAACAATATTTATCTAAAATGATTATGTTCCCACTTGTTAAAGTTGAAAATAAACATCTTGCTTGATCGCTTCTACATTAGCATACTGTGTCATGCTAGCCCGATGGTGGTGATGATACAATAATTAGTATGAGTGTCAAAACTAGCCTGGATACAACTAACCTCATGTTATAACCTGGACATAGTGGTAACTGCAATGTATCAAAACTTGGTTAGGGATATTTGATTCCAGACCAGGTTGGTATTTATATCATTATGTGATCCAACTAGGGGAAAAATTAAAAGCTATGGTAATAGCCAAGGACTGAATAATTTGCTCAGTTTGGTACAATTTCTTGTAGTTGTTGGAACATATTGATATTTTCTAAAACATATTGCAGCAAGGTGAAGCTTTTGGATGAAACTTTTTGTTTAGGGCCTTTTGTTCGTTTGGTTGTGTAATAGAAAAAAATTAGGGTTAATTTGATATATGACACTCCAAATCTGGCGATTCCGAGAAATGCCATCGCAATTTCCCAAACTTTGAAAAATGTCATTTCATGCCATTTCCAGTGGCATTTTTCAAAGTCTAGAGTGGCGTTTATCAAATTTTGCAAACAATGCAGTGGCATTTTTGTGAATCGCCATAATTCGTGTGGCATTTATCTAATTAACCCAAAAAAAATTATTCTCTCCAAGAGGTTTGTGTGGATACTAAATTTTTTTCGATGAAATGAAGTACAATCAAATCCTTAGAAAGCCCCTATTTGATTCAGTTTTATGACTCAAAGAACCGATATATAAGAAACATTCCTCAAAACTTAAATCCAAGAAAATTCCTATGAAAATCTTCTGAATCGAAGAGGCCCTTATTTTCCGAAATCACATTATTTTTTGCATGTTCTCTAGGTCAAGTGTTGTATGTTCATTGGTATATGTTTGCAACTCTATATCTATTTTTCATTTTTTTGCATGCCTATCGAGGGTAATCTAGTTTTGTTCCTATCCTTGTTGCAAAAATATTGGCTTGTGCTGAAATTCTTGCTTGGATTGGACCAGTGTAAAGAAACAAAAAAAAAACTGAAACAGACAAATGTCCATAATGCCCTCAAGCATCTGGTTCCAGTAACCAACGCTCTTTACGTACTCCTCAGTTGACGCTCATGTTGGTGCCTAATTAGTCCTTGGCTATGTCCCTCCGCATATTGCCCCTAAGGAATTTTGTGGTTCTAATTATCTGCATAGCATAAGATGGTAGAGAAATTTATCTATCTATCCATTGCTGTAAGTAGAATCGTTTATGCAATGAGTATAACATGTTTAAATAACGCAGAACATGTACTTTTATTCATTTATATTAGTTAACATGTACCACGCAGCAAGCGTGGTAAAAGCAATTTCAAATTGACAAAAAAATTATTAGTTAACATGTATGTGCTCTTATTTTTAACATATGCACTTAAAAATATGTTTTCGTCTGATATCCGTCTAACTTCAAATGTGATAATATACTGGTCGCCATTTTTCTAGGTACAATTAGCAGGACTAGCCGTTTACGGTCGGTTATGTAACAGCATGGACGACTAAGACATGCGACCTATTTAGGTACAATTATACAGATCTAACATTTGCAATATATTAAGATACAATTATGTCGGTCTAACCAATGTCATCTATTTAAGTACACTTACATGGACCTAACATATGTGATTTGTTTAGCTACATTATGATGTTCTAAAGGATGTGATATACCAAGGTATAATTATGAAGATTTAACAAATGCGATATATGTAGGCACAGTTATATAAATCTAAAGGGTGTGATCATTCTAGCTATAGTTATGTAGATCTAGCGGTTACGGCCTACTAATAAAGAGATGGTCCGCAGATTGAGGACCAATTTTTTTTGCTTTGTATGAGAATTTTCAAGGACGTCTCTCTATTTTCTACCATATGGTACATAATAGGTCAAAATATACAATCCGATGATGAAATCAAGGTACATTATGAGAGCTCATTGTCCAAGGGGCCATTTTCCTTTGACCTTACCATCTTATGCTTCTTCCTCTTGTCTGCCATGTTTTCATCATACATAGTCCTCACAAATTTTCCCATGCACATGGCAATGTATGCTTAAGTTCAGCATAGACCCAATTCGATTTCTCTTTGTCTGTCTTGTGATAATATGCACAGTGGGAACAGGAACTGAAATTTAATAAAATTATGGTTAGTAGCATGTAACAGAACATAAAACTTATCACATAGATGTTAAGACATACCGGTAGACGGTGGTATACATCAAGTTTAGGGGGTGAATCGTGGGAATTGGGACACATGAAAACTTTGTGCAATAAACTCCATGTAGCTCTTCATCTTTGCAATTCTCGCCACACCAACACCTCAGAACTTCCACCTATACAGGAACATCCGAATACATATACTTTTGGCATCTCAGTTGGATCAAAAGAAGGTGGGAGAAATTTGTGGTAAAGGATGGGGGAGCTGAGCGGCCGATTTGTTTCGAGGGTGATGTAAACTTGTAGTTCTAGCTAAGTGAGAATGACAAACATGTTCCTGCCGTCCAAACAGCCGATGACATGCTTCAACCATACTTGGTGACACCCTAAAAAAATGCTGGGTGACTGGGTTATACTCCTCCAATATAAGAGAGGTTGCACATACACAGGTGGGCACAGGTGCATGGTGTAAGAAGCAGCCTGTACCAACGATTTTTAGCACAAGTTGCTAGATCACGAGGCACCCTGTCCGGATGATGATCAGGATGAGCGGATAAGTTGATTATTATTTTTGGATGAAAAGACGGCCCTAAAGCTATACTTTGTTTGAGCAATAAGCAGGTGAGACACGAGAGAAGTGTCAAAAAAGAGAGTAAAACAAAAATAATTAACCGGAGCTGGTTTCCGGCGAATACAACCAGCAAGCAAATAAGTGTACTTCAAGGCGGCTGGAAACAACTAGCGATTTTGTTTAGTGACTTGGAAGCTTGCTGTTTTCTCTTGCGCTTTTGCATGCCCCCTCTACCCACACCTCTCCTCCACAATGTTCCACGGTCTAAGCTGATGAGGCAGTTTGTTTACATACTGCCCTCAATTTTTATAGATAGTCCGTGCATGGTTCTACCACCAATATATCGTTGCTGCAATATAATACAAGTACTATTGATGCATGATAGGCATGCAAGTGTGTAGTGTGTGGGCTTGATTTTTGTGAAAAGTTGTAATTTCGTGTGATTCTACTTTTTTTCACCGGAAACTGTGATTCTACTTCCACGTACGATGGATATTGGATCACGAAAAAGATCAAAATGGGTTCAGTTGTACACTCGCCGCTTCATCGCTTAACACAGAGGAGAGCCCTCCGGCTACGCCCAGCTCTCCTCGATCGTGCCGCCTTCTTCCATGCTTCTACTGACAACTGTGCCCACAAAGTCAAAGGGACAATACTTTCCTATTTTGCGTTGTCACCACAAAAGGCAATTATTATATGTAAATGAATTCCTGCCAGTTTCAGACACATTTTGGAGAGGAGCGCGGAGCCCCTGCGAGTTTCAGCCAAATATTCGATTCGGCGCCACCCTGGAATCCTGGATAACTATTGAAGCGAATGAATTCCTGCCATAAAAAGCAGGAGCCACCAACCCGCAGCAACTATAAGTACCCTCCCAGGACAGAGTCCCAGACCACTAAACAAAGAGACGCAATGTCGCAATAGGCTAGTAAGACTAAAACCCTAGAGAGTAGTCCCGGCGAGCAGCGGCGGCCAGAAGCAGAAGTAGAAGAAGAAATAGATGAGTGATAGGGCGACATATCACATATGAGAGGCTAGATGGAGGGCCCTTCTCTTGTAATTCGCGTAGTTGCTAGAGGGGAAGAGATTGCTCTCAGTTCTCTCGCCTGGGTGTGTCTGCCCTCTCACCGGGGATGGGTCGCCAATCGATATCTCGCTTGGTTGTAAACGCTGAATCTCTTCTCTACCATAAGAAGAAATTATAGTTGATTGAACTGATTTTATATCGTAGTAATGTGTTGCTTCCTGGCTTGGAGGGCTGGATCTCGTTCGGTCATCCTTTGCTGATGGTCTCGGGCTCGGGCCGGGCGGAATATGATTAGAAGGGAGGATAACGTGAGAGCTCATTATGCTAGTCAATTTTGGTCTCCTGGGATTGACGTGAGAGCAGCTTTCAGGCCTGATCTGGTAGTCAATTTCGGGCGTGTTGTGTGGGGGCGATGAACCTTGCATGCGTCACTACAGCCAATATGAGCAGCTACGCTGGATAAGAAAAATAAAAAAATGGTAGGGGAAGAAGGAATCTTCTGGAAGCTTCATTGACACATCCCAGCGGTGGAACAAATGACAAACCTGTCACTCGTATATACCGTGCATAATTTACCATAATTCTTCGGGTGGAAGAACAGATCAGATCGGTTACGTTCGGCGCCGACCATGCATGCAGGGACACAGGGACGACTGCCCGGGGCCTGCCTCTCAAGCTTCAGATCATCATCAAAGCCATGCAAGTAGAGTACAAACCAGAGAACTGAAAAGAGAGAAAACAGTATGGTGCCGGTTGCCATACCCATAAACCAGAGAACTGAAGATGTTCATGGTGGTTCAGAAGAACTGACGAGGATTTATTAAATCATTTTCTTATAGATGACAGTTTTAATTTCTTGCACCCTTGGAACACCGAGATGGTGGTTTTCGGTCTTATGGTCGGTTGATGTCAAGCTAATTACTCTACTCAAAATGCAATCATAATGTTACTAGCTGTAACTTCTACATTTCCTTAATTCGCAAAAAAGAGGAACTTCTACATTTCCTTAGTTTGGGTTTTATGCTGATCCCCGAGTATTCCTTATCACCTTAGAAATAGGAAAATATGGAGTCAAATTGAAGCTTTTCTGTCTTCCTTTCCTTGGAAGACGGTTTTTCCCATGGATGAATTAAATGATATTGTTTTCTTGCGGGAAAATTAGATTTTTATTGCTTAACCTTTAGGATTACAATCATGTTGATGTAGAAAACCAATCTCATTTGGTCCAAACTGCCTACGCATGTGATGATGCCCTATCTGAGCCAAACGATATGCAACGTTATTACAGGCGAGGCGCACATGACCAAAAAAAATGTCTACCCCGCACGAGTAGACTGTTGATTTCGCCACTGATGGACGACGTCAGAGATTGATCAATCTCCAGATGCTTGATCATGTTGGCTGCCACTTGAGAATCTATTTCGACAAGGAATGGCTTCATGCTCCACTCATAGGTCAGCGGAATTCCTTCCATACATGCAGCCTTTGTCAAGCTAGTCAGCATCAAATGAATAATTTAATCACGATGTGAAATGATTTGGCTTATGCATATAATGGCCCTTCTTACACTTGGTGTAAAATGCATTTTTATTATCTGGTACCAAGGCATGAGTGCAAAATTTAGGGGGTGTTGGGAAATCATTTTGGACAATCTCAAATTGCTCCCATGCAAACACTCCATATTAGAGCTTTAATTTTGCAGTTTGCTTAAAAAAATGGCCAATCCAAAAAGCCTTTACCACAACTACCTGATTTAATCCAAGATGAATTGAGGCAATTTGGTCTTCTTCCTTTCATTAGTGAAATAATACTCCCATGATACAGGTATGTGAGGACTATTTGATATTATCTGGTACCAAGGCATCAGTGCAAAATTTGGGTGGTTTTGGGAAATCATTTTGGACAATCTCAAATTGCTCCCATGCAAAAAATTAAATTGGCAGTTCTTACGAAGTGTTGTCTCATGGGAAGTGATTTACAAGATAGTGACTGGGCTCTACATAGTCAAATACAAAAAATTGGAATTGGGACCTACTTACCCGGGTGCGGATGCAGGGAGTAGTCATGAGGCATGGCTTATTGAACAATATGAAAAAACTAGACCGACTTACAAAATTTATATGCAAGAATAGAAAGCCATCGGGGTTCGCATGGGGATAGAAATACTATTTTCATTTCATAACGCAATGCTAAAAATACAAAATGCTTATGATATTTCATCTTGCTTCATTCAATACTATTACATGAAACCCTATTCATTGTGGCGCCATGCCTAATTCAATAAATATTGTCGGTTGTGTGTCACCTTACTCTTGTAATACAAACAAAGATGAAATCTCCCAGCAATCACCATGAATGAAAAGGAAATCCTCTCTAGGTTTTGATGGTTTAAATGTAGTGGGTTGGCGTTGGGATGATGTAAACCGTACCGTTCAGTAGTTCTATCAGATAGGTTAGCTACCTTCTCAGATCAATGAAATTTTCATCATGATAATCACAAAAAGGTCAATTCTACTGTTCCCCATAACTTTCAGTTAATCAACTTGCAATGCAACTTGTAGAATCATCACCCGGTGCTTTGCTAACACGGTTAAAGAGCAATTACCCAAATAAATCATGAAAATCATAAAGCTTCTATCCAAGGCCGTAGAATTTATAATAATATTATTCTTTTCTAGGAAATCACTCCTTCCAACATACATCCCGGAAGCATAAACTTTTTTGTTGAAAGTAGACTTGAACAAATCTTTTGATAAAATTGAATGGGGATTTTCCTATAGCCTTGGTACGTAAAGGGTTGCATGGTCATTTCATAAAATTGATCTGTGAGTGCATTTTCTTTGCTTATTTTCCTCTCAACATTTGTGGTGTTGGGGAACGCAGTATGTCAAAAAAATTCCTACGATCACGTAAGATCTATCTAGGAAATGCATAGCAACGAGCGGGGAGAGTGTGTCCGCGTGCCCTCGTAGACCGAAAGCGGAAGCGTTTAGTAACGCGGTTGATGTAGTCGAACATCTTCGAGATCCAACCGATCCAAGTACCAAACATATGGCACCTCCGCGATCAGCACACGTTCAGCTCCGTGACGTCCCTCAAACTCTTGATCCAATTGAGGCCGAGGGAGAGTTCCGTCAGCAAAACGGCATGGTCACGGTGATGTTGAAATTTATCGGCGCAGGGCTTCGCCTAAGCACTACGACGATATGACCGAGTTGTGTAACTGTGGAGGGGGTCACCGCACACGGCTAAGAGAAACTTTGCTATGCCTTTGGGGTGCCCCCCTCCCACGTATATAAAGGGGGGAGGAGAGGTGACCGGCCCTAGATGGGGACGCGCCATGGGGGGAGTCCTACTTGGACTCCCAATCCAAGCAGGATTCGTCCCCCTCCTTCCTAGTCCAAGTAGGAGAAGAAGGGAAGGAGGAAAAGAAGAGAAGGAAGGAGGGGGGCACCGCCCCCTCCCCTTGTCCAATTTGGACTGGGCAAGGGGGGGGGGCGCCACCTCTAGCCGGCCCTCTCTCTTCTCCACTAAGTCCCATGATGGCTCATTAACTTCTGGGGGAGGGGGCAGGGTTCCGGTAACCCCCGGTACTTTGAAACTTATCCGAAATGACCCGAACCATTTCGGTGTCCGAGTGTAACCTTCCAACATATGAATCTTTATGTCTCGACCGTTTCGAGACTCATCGTCATGTCCATGATCTCATCTGGGACTCCAAACAAACTTCGGTTCATCAAAACACGAAACTCATAATACAAATCGTCATCGACGTTAAGCATGTGGACCCTACGGGTTCGAGAACTATGTAGAAATGACCGAGACACATCTCCGGTCAAAAACCAATAGCGGAACCTGGATGCTCATATTGGCTCCTACATATTCTATGTAGATCTTTTATCGGTCAAACTGCATAACAACATACATTGTTCCCTTTGTCATCGGTATGTTACATGCCCGAGATTCAATCGTCGGTATCATCATACCTAGTTCAATCTCGTCACTGGCAAGTCTCTTTACTCGTTCCGTAATGCCTGATCCCGTAACTAACTCATTAGTCACATTGCTTGCAAGGCTTATAGTGATCTGCATTACCGAGAGGGCCCAGAGATACCTCTCCGAAACACGGAGTGACAAATCCTAGTCTCGATCTATGCCAACTCAACAAACACAATCGAACACACCTGTAGAGCATCTTTATAATCACCCAGTTACGTTGTGACGTTTCATAGCACACAAGGTGTTCCTCCGGTATTCGGGAGTTGCATAATCTCATAGTCTAAGGAACATGTATAAGTCATGTAGAAAGCAATAGCAGAAAAACTAAACGATCATTACGCTAAGCTAATGGACGGATCTTGTCCATCACATCATTCTCTAATGATGTGATCCCGTTCATCAAATCAAAACACATGTCTATGGCTAAGAAACTTAACCATCTTTGATTAATGAGCTAGTCAAGTAGAGGCATAGTAGGGACACTGTGTTTGTCTATGTATTCACACATGTACTAGGTCTCCGGTTAATACAATTCTAGCATGAATAATAAACATTTATCATGATATATGGAAATATAAATAACAACTTTATTATGGCCTCTAGGGCATATTTCCTTTAGTCTCCCACTTGCACTAGAGTCAATAATCTAGATTACATAGTAATGATTCTAACACTCATGGATTCTTGGTGCTAATCATGTTTTGCTCGTGAAAGAGGCTTAGTCGATGGGTCTGCAACATTCAGATCCGTATGTACCTTGCAAATCTCGATGTCTCCCTCCTTGACTTGATCGCGGATGGAATTGAAGTGTATCTTGATGTGCTTGGTTCTTTTGTGAAATTTGTATTCCTTTGCCAAGACAATTGCACCAGTATTGTCAAAAAAATATTTTCATTGGACCCGATGCACTAGGTATTACACCTAAATCGAATATGAACTCCTTCATCGAGACTCCTTCATTTGTTGCTTCCGAAGCAGCCATGTAATTTGATTCACACTTAGGTTCCGCCACGACGCTCCGCTTGGAACTGCACCAACTGATAGCCCCACCATTCAATATAAATATGTATCTGGTTTGCGACTTAGAGTCATCCGGATCAGTGTCAAAGCTTGCATCGACGTAACCATTCACGACAAGATCTTTGTCACCTCCATAAACGAGAAACATATCCTTAGTACTTTTCAGGTATTTTAGGATGTTCTTCACCGCTGTCCAGTGATCCACTCCTGGGTTACTTTGGTACCTCCCTGCTAAACTAATAGAAAGGCACACATCAGGTCTGGTACATAGCATTGCATACATGATATAACCTATGGCCGAGGCATAGGGAACGACTTCCATTTTCTCTATCTTCTACAGTGGTCGGGCATTGAGTCTGACTCAACTTCACACCTTGTAACACAGGCAAGAACCCTTTCTTTGACTGATCCATTTTGCACTTCTTCAAAACTTTATCAAGGTATGTGCTTTGTGAAAGTCCAATCAAACGTCTTGATCTATCTCTATAGATATTCATGCCTAATATATAAGCAGGTTCGCCGAGGTCTTTCATTGAGAAATTCTTATTCAAGTATCCTTTTATGCCATTCAAAAATAAAGTATCATTTCCGATCAACAATATGTCATCTACATATAATATCAGAAATGTTACAGAGCTCCCACTCACTTTCTAGTAAATACAGGCTTCTCCAAAACTCTCTATAAAACCATATGCTTTGGTCACACTATCAAAGCGTATATTCCAACTCCGAGAGACTTGCACCAGTTCATAAATGGATCGCTGGAGCTTGCACATTTTGTTAGCACCTTTTGGATCGACAAAACCTTCCAGTTGCATCATATACAAAAGGAAATATGCCCTAGAGGCAATAATAAAATGTTATTTATATTTCCTTATATCATGATAAATGTCTATTATTCATGCTAGAATTGTATTAACCGGAAACTTAGACAAACATAATGTCACTCGTATGCCTCTACTTGACTAGCTCGTTGAATCAATGATGGTTATGTTTCCTAACCATAGACATGAGTTGTCATTTGATTAACAGGATCACATCATTAGAGAATGATGTGATTGACTTGACCCATCCGCTAGCTTAGCACGATGATAATTTAGTTTGTTGCTATTGCTTTCTCCATAACTTATACATGTTCCTATGACTATGAGATCATGCAACTCCCGAATTCCAGAGGAACACTTTGTGTACTACTGAACGTCACAACGTAACTGGGTGATTATAAAGGTGCTCTACAGGTGTCTCTGAAGGTGTTTGTTGAGTTGGCATAGATCGAGATTAGGATTTGTCATTCCAAGCCCTCTGGGCCCTCTCGATAATGCACATCACTATAAGCCTTGCATGCAATGTAACTAATGAGTTAGTTACGGTATGTTGCATTACGGAACTAGTAAAGAGACTTGCCGGTAACGAGATTGAACTAGGTATTGAGATACCGACGGCCGAATCTCGGGCAAGTAACATACCGATGACAAAGGTAACAACATATATCGTTATGCGGTTTGACCGATAAAGATCTACGTAGAATATGTGGGAGACAATATGAACATCTAGGTTCCGCTATTGGTTATTTACCGGAGACGTGTCTCAGTCATGTCTACATAGTTCTGGAACCCATAGGGTCTGCACGCTTAACGTTCGTTGATGATCGGTATTATGAGTTTATGTGTTTTTGATGTACTTAAGGTAGTTTGGAGTCCCGGATGTGATCATGGACATGACGAGGACTCTCGAAATGGTCGAGACATAAATATTGATATATTAGATGACTATATTCGGACACCGGATGAGTTCTGGGGGTCATCGGATAATTATCGGAGTGCTAGGGGGTTATCAGAACCCCCGGGGGGAACTAATGGGCCACATGGGACTTAGCAGAGAGAGAGAGAGGGCCGGCCATGGCAGGGCCGTGTGCCCCCTCCCCTCTAGTCTGAATTGGACTAGGGAAGGGGGGTTGCGCCCCCCTTTCGTTCTCTTCTCTCCCTTGCCTTCCTTCCCCCTTCCTCGTCCTAGTAGGACTAGAAAGGGGAGTCCTACTCCTAATAGGAGGAGGACTCCTCGTCTCCTGGCGCGCCTCTAGGGCCGGCCGGCCTCCCCCTTTGCTCCTTTTATATACAGGGGCAGGGGGCACCCCATAGACACACAAGTTGATCATTGATCTCTTAGCCGTGTGCGGTGCCCCCCTCCACCATAATCCACCTTGGTCATATCGTCGTAGTGCTTAGGTGAAGCCCTGTGCCGGTAGCTTCATCATCACCGTCATCATGTCGTCGTGCTAACGAAGCTCTTCCCCGACACTCAGCAGGATCGAGAGTTCGTGGGACGTCACCGAGCCGAACGTGTGCAGATCATGAAGGTGCCGTATTTTTGGTACTTCCGATCTATGAGGCACTACTGGGAAAAGGCCTACTAGTGAGTGGGAGGAAAGTAGAACTTGATGAAATAATTGTACCTTCTCCCTTATTGGAAAGTAGCTCATCACTGAAATCAGTTCCAGTGATTCCTACACTTGTAAGTGAGGAAGCTAATGATGATGATCATGAAACTTCTGATCAAGTTACTATCGAACTTCGTAGGTCAACCAGATTAAGATCGGCACCAGAGTGGTACGGTAATCTTGTTCTGGAGGTCATGTTACTTGAGCATGATGAACCTACGAACTATGAAGAAGCGATAATGAGCCCAGATTCCGCAAATTGTCTTGAGGCCATGAACTCTGAGACGGGATCCATGTATGAGAACAAATTGTGGATTTTGGTTGACTTGCCCGATGATCGGTAGGCCATAGAGAATAAATGGATCTTCAAGAAGAAGACTGACACTGACGGTAATGTTACTATCTACAAAGCTCGACTTGTTGCAAAAGGTTTTCGACAAGTTCAAGGAGTTGACTACGATGAGACCTTCTCACTCGTAGCGATGCTTAAGTCCATCCGAATCATGTTAGCTATTGTCGCATTTTTTGAATATGAAATTTGGCAAATGGATGTCAAAACTGCATTCCTTAATGGATATCTTAAAGAAGAGTTGTATATGATGCAACCAGAAGGTTTTGTCGATCCAAAAGGTGCTAACAAAGTGTGCAAGCTCTAGCGATCCATTTCTGGACTGGTGCAAGCCTCTCGGAGTTGGAATATACGTTTTGATAGTGTGATCAAAGCATATGATTTTATACAGACCTTTGGAGAATCATGTATTTACAAGAAAGTGAGTGGGAGCTCTGTAGCATTTCTCATATTATATGTAGATGACATATTGTTGATCGGAAATGATACTCAATTTCTGAATAGCATAAAAGGATACTTGAATAAGAAATTTTCAATGAAAGACCTCGGTGAAGCTACTTATATATTAGGAATCAAGATCTATAGAGATAGATCAATACGTTTAATTGGACTTTCACAAAGCACATACCTTGATAAAGTTTTGAGGAAGTTCAAAACGGATCAAGCAAAGAAAGGGTTCTTGCCTGTGTTACAAGGTGTGAAGTTGAGTCAGACTCAATGCCCGACCATTGCAGAAGATAGAGATATAATGAAAGGTGTTCCCAATCCTTCAGCCATAGGCTCTGTCATGTATGCAATGATGTGTACGAGACCTGATGTGTGCCTTGCTATCAGTTTAATAGGGAGGTACCAAAGTAATCCAGGAGTGGATCACTGGACAACAGTCAAGAACATGCTGAAATACCTCAAAAGGACTAAGGATATGTTTCTCGTATATGGAGGTGACAAAGAGCTCGTCGTAAACGGTTACGTCGATGCAAGCTTTGACACTAATCCGGATGACTCTAAGTCACAAACCGGATACATGTTTTTATTAAATGGTGGAGCTATCAGTTGGTTCAGTTCCAAGGAGAGCATCGTGGCGGGATCTACGTGTGAAGCAGAGTACATAGCTACTTCGGAAGCAGCAAATGAAGGAGTCTGGAAGAAGGAGTTCATATCCGATCTAGGTGTCATACCTAGTGCATCGGGTCCAATGAAAATCTTTTGTGACAATACTGGTGCAATTTCCTTGGCAAAGGTATCCAGATTTCACAAGAGAACCAAGCACATCAAGATATGCTTCAATTCATCCGCGATCAAGTCAAGGAGGGAGACACAGAGATTTGCAAGATACATACAGACCTGAATGTTGCTGACCCGTTGACTAAGCCTCTCTCATGAGCAAAACATGATCAGCACCAAGACTCCATAGGTGTTAGATGATACGTCTCCATCGTATCTACTTTTCCAAACACTTTTGCCCTTGTTTTGGACTCTAACTTCCATGATTTGAATGGAACTAACCCGGACTGACGCTGTTTTCAGCAGAATTATCACCGTGTTATTTTCGTGCAGAAATAAAAGTTGTCGGAATGACCTGAAAATCAACGGAGATTATTTTTGGAATATATAAAAAATACTGGAAGAAATATCTACGTCAGGGGGCCCACACCCTGTCCACGAGGGTGGGGGCGCGCCCTACCCCCTAGGCACGCCCCACTGCCTCGTGGGCCCCCTGACGCTCCACTAACCTTAACCTTGACTACATATATTCAATTTCGGGGAGAAAAAAATCAGAGTGAAGGATTCATCGCGTTTTACGATACGGAGCTGCCGCCAAGCCCTAAACTCTCTCGGGAGGGCTGATCTGGAGTCCGTTCGGGGCTCCGGAGAGGGGAATCCATCGCCATCATCATCATTAACCATCCTCCATCACCAATTTGATGATGGTCACCTCCGTGCGTGAGTAATTTCGTCGTAGGCTTGCTGGACGGTGATGGGTTGGATGAGATTTCTCATGTAATCGAGCTAGTTTTGTTAGGGTTTGATCCCTAGTATCCACTTTGTTCTGATATTGATCTTGCTATGACTTTGCTATGCTTAATGCTTTGATCCGGTACTCTAGGGCCCGAGTGCCATGATTTCAGATCTGAACATATTATGTTTTCATCAATATATGAGAGTTCTTGATCCTATCTTGCAAGTCTATAGTCACCTATTGTGTGTTATGATCCTTTAACCCCGAAGTGACAATAATCGAGATACTTACCGGTGATTACCATTGTTTGAGGAGTTCATGTATTCACTACGTGTTAAAGCTTTGGTCCGGTACTCTATTAAAATGAGGCCTTAATATCCCTTAGTTTCCAATAGGACCCCGCTGCCACGAGAGGGTAGGACAAAAGATGCCATGCAAGTTCTTTTCCATAAGCACATATGACTATAATCGGAATACATGCCTACATTACATTGATGAACTGGAGCTAGTTCTGTGTCACCCTATGTTATGACTATTACATGATCGATCGCATCCGGCATAATTCTGTATCACCAATCCATTGCCTACGAGCTTTTCCTATATTGTTCTTCTCTTATTTACTTTTCCGCTGCTACTCTTACCATCACTATAAAACCCAAAAATATTATTTTTGCTACCGTTACCTTTTGCTATCGTTACCACTACTATCATATTACTTTGCTACTAAATACTTTGTTGCAGATATTAAGTTTCCAGGTGTGGTTGAATTGACAACTCAGCTGCTAATACTCAAGAATATTCTTTGGCTCCCCTTGTGTCGAATCAATAAATTTGGGTTGAATACTCTACCCTCGAAAACTGTTGTGATCCCCTATACTTGTGGGTTATCAAGAACATTTTGTGGCGCTGTTTCTAGGAGCGTAGCTCTATTCTTTGAGTCACTTGGGTTTTATATATGCTTATCATTATCAAGAACTTGAAAGATCAAAGAACCAAGATATTTCCCTCAACTACGAGGGGAGGTAAGGAACTGCCATCTAGCTCTGCACTTGATTCACCTTCTCTTTTGAGTAAACTTGCGACACCTAAACCTACTTCTGCTATTAATTCTTATATGTCGCATGTTATTGATGATGCCACTTCTGCTATGCGTGATACTTATGGTGAAACTACTTCTATGCTTGATACTACTGTGCCACATGGTGAATTTCTTGATGAACAACTTGCTAGGGCTAGAGAGAATGAAATTATTGAAACTGATAATATTGATGAAAGTGATGATGAAGATTCTCCCCCTAGATATGAATTACCTGTTGTTCTTGAGGGTTACGTTATGGATGAAGTAACTGCTAGAGACTTTCTTGCTTGCAATGATAGGAGTGATCTTAAGAAACTATTAGCTAAGCTGAAACAAAAATCTCTGATCGCTAGAATGAAATATGACCCCACTTATTCTACTTCACCTATCTTTGTTACTGATAAGGATTATGAATTCTCTGTTGACCCTGATATAATTACTTTGGTTGAATCTGATCCTTTCTATGGCTATGAATCTGAAATTGTTGTGGCACATCTTACTAAATTAAATGATATAGCCACCCTGTTCGCTAATGATGAGAAAACGCGCTACTACTATATCCTTAAAATATTTCCGTTATCATTAAAGGGTGATGCTAAGACATGGTTTAATTCTCTTGATCCTGGTTGTGTGCGTAGTCCCCGGGATATGATTTATTACTTCTCTGCTAAATATTTCCCTGCTCATAAGAAACAAGCTGCTTTAAGGGAAATGTATAAATTTGTGCAAATTGAAGAAAAGAGTCTCCCACAAGCTTGGGGGAGGCTTCTCCAATTACTTAATGCTTTGCCTGATCATCCTCTCAAGAAAAATTAAATACTTGATATTTTTTATAGTGGACTAACCGAAGCTTCCAGAGACCACCTGGATAGTTGTGCTGGTTGTGTATTCAGGGAAAAACTATTGATCTAGCTGAAATCCTATTGAATAATATGTTTACTAATGAAAATAATTGGACACTTCCTAAACCAACTCCTAAGCCAACTCCGAAGAAAAGGGGTATTCTATTTCTCAGTCCTGAAGATATGCAAGAGGCAAAGAAATCTATGAAAGAAGAAGGTATTAAAGCTGAAGATGTTAAGAATTTACCGCCTGTTGAAGAAATACATGGTCTTAATTCATCACCTATTGAAGAAACACACAGTCTTGGTAACCCAACACAGGTACTAAAGGTAAATTCTCTCTATAGATATGATAAAGTTGAAATCCCTCCTGCTAAGTTTGCTAGCCAATGTTTGGATGAATTTGATTACTTTATGGTTAAGCAAGAAGATTTTAATGCTTATGTTGGTAGACAATTGAAACATAATGCTTATATGATCGAACACTTGAGTGATTATATGGCTAATATTAAAGGTGAACTTAAACTTATTAGTAAACATGCTTTTATGGTTACCACTCAAGTAGAACAAGTACTTAAAGCTCAGAATGATTTGCTCAATGAATTAAATAGTAAGAAAAATAATAATGATGTTAGAGTTGTGACTAGAGGGGGTAAAATGACTCAGGAACCTTTGTATCCTGATGGCCATCCTAAGAGAATTGTGCAAGATTCTCAGAGAACTAATGTAGATGCACCTAGTCATTATAAAAGGAATAAAAAGAAAAATGATAGGACTTTGCATGCTTCTATTGAACTTGTTGTTGACACACGTGAGAATCCCAATGATATTTCTATTTCTGATGCTGAAAAACAAGCTAGTAATGAACATGAACCTGGTGATAATGTTAATGATGATGTTCATGTCGATGCTCAACCTAGCAATGACAATGATGTGAGGTTGAACCTGTTGTTGATATTGATAACCCACAATCAAAGAATCAACGTTATGATAAGAGAGACTTTGTTGCTAGGAAGGACGGTAAAGAAAGAGAACCATGGGTTCAGAAACCCATGCATTTTCCTCCTAAACCATCCAAGAAAAAGGATGATGAGGATTTTGAGCGCTTTGCTGAAATGATTAGACCTATCTTTTTGCATATGCGTTTGACCGATATGCTTAAAATGAATCCTTATGATAAGTACATGAAGGATATTGTTACTAATAAAAGAAAGATACCGGAAGCTGAAATTTCCACCATGCTTGCTAATTATACTTTTAAGGGTGGAATACCAAAGAAACTAGGAGGTCCAGGAGTACCAACTATTCCATGCTCCATTAAAAGAAAATATGTTAGAACTGCTTTATGTGATCTTGGAGCCGGTGTTAGTGTTATGCCTCCCTCTTTATATCGTAGACTTGATTTGAATAAGTTGACACCTAGTGAAATATCTTTGCAAATGGCTGATAAATCAACTGCTATACATGTCGGTATTTGTGACGATGTGCCTGTTGTGGTTGCAAACGTTACTATTTTAACGGACTTTGTTATTCTTGATATTCCCGAGGATGATAGTATGTATTATTCTGGGAAGACCCTTTTTGAATACTGTAGGGGCTGTTATTGATTGCAACAAAGGCTATGTCACTTTTCATGTTAATGGCAATGAGCATACGGTACACTTTCTGAGGAAACAACCTCAAGTTCATAGTATAAACTCTATCGGAAAAATTTCATCGATTATTTTTGGAGGTTTTGAATTTCCTCTACCTACTGTCAAGAAGAAATATGATATTCTTATTATTGGGGACGTGCGTATCCCCATTGAGGTAACATAGTGTTATTCGAAATTTCTCCGATTTCATGTTACGCGAAATGAGTTTGTTAACAAGACCTGATCAACCTTGTTAGTGGATAGCTTTTGATGAGCATGAGATGGATGAAATTAGAAAACGCAACTCTCAGTACCCTCTTTTTACTTTCTGTTATTTATATTAAATAACGCAGAAATAGTATTTTTCTGTCTGTTTCCTGAATTATCCATGCAATAAAAAATACCCCGAAAATGAAAGTTCTCCAAATGCCCTAAAATTTAAATATGATTTTTTCTGGAATATTTGAAGATATCTGGCACTGAGAATACAACAGGGGAGCAAGCACCTAGCCACGATGGTCCAGGGCGCGCCTCGTGGGCCCATGGTGGCTCCCCTCCACTTATTCCAGCAACCACACACTCCTTCCTCCGAAAAAATCGCTAACCATCTCAAGCACGAGTTCTACCTCATCTTGCTGCCATTTTTGATCTCCTTGCTCAAAGCTCCATTCACAAAACTGCTTTGGGGGATTGTTCTTTGGTATGTGACTCCTCCATTGGTCCAATTAGTTTTTGTTCTAGTGTTTTATTCATTGCAAATTTTTGCTGCTTAGGTGACCCTATTCTTGAACTTGCATGTCAAATTTATATGGTTAAAAGTAGTTTTAATGCATGAAATAGTCTCTAGGCACTTGTGGGAGTAGGTGCTATCAATTTTGTTGAGTTTGGTTCACTTTTATTTTGAAGTTACTAAAAATTTCAGAATTTTTTTAGAGGAAATATGTTTAGGAAAATGTACCAAGGTGGTTCTTCAAGGAAGCAAGGACCCAGGCCCTCAATGTGTGAGCCGGACGATGAACCACCGAGGGACACTAAAGTGCGGCCTTGTGAATGGCCGTCAGAGGACTTCATGGTTCAAGCAGGAATCAAGGAGGAATTTGAAGCATATGAGCGTAATGCTGCTCTGGAGAGCTTCGAGGCAGATAAGTGCTGTCAATACCTCTATTTAACTGATTCATTTGTGAGAAGGGTTAAATTTTCATCAGCACGCAATTCTCATACTGTCCTGTTTGATCTTTATGAAAGTTCTTATACTATGGACTTAGAAGATTTTAACACTGCTTGTAAACTTCCAGAATGGGATAGCACTAGTGAGCCTCGCAAATATGAGTTTAGAGATTTTCTTGCTATTATAACTGTGGGAGAGTCTAGAGATATAACACAAACTACCAAAGGAAGATTCATTTTCCTGCTATATATTATTTTGCTCTCTTCATAGGTAGGTGCATCAATGGTAAGGATGAAGCATGTCACATGTGTGTCCCTGATCGCAGTGTTCTCAGGAGTGCTGTAGTAGGAGATAAACATTATAATTTGGGAGCCATTATTGCATGTAGGTTGCAAAATAATCAAATTCTTTGGTGGAATTTATGCAACTCGTATAGCTAACTTTCTTGAGATACCCATACGTGGAGATGATATCGAGTTGCCTACTTATTTAGATTATGAGGCTATGGTTCGTCATCAGTTTGTTGAGAGGAACGATCAGTTCCTCCAGTACCGACTAATCTTTGACAGACGATGCACCTATCACGTCGCCCTCCCTACTCCTACTTTCTTTGACTTTCAGGCAAAGGGGCGACATTTTATAACCAGGGACGAAGCGACCGAGTACGAGAGGAGGGCAGAGACAACTCGCCTCCAAGCTGCAGCTCATCAGGCAATTGCCGCTGCATCTCAGTACGACCCCAACTACAACTTTGGATATCCGCCACGACAGCCATGGCCATAGACCAACTTAGGCCAAAAGCCTAAGCTTGGGGGAGTACGTATCTCTCACCGACATTACATTCCTGTTCAGACACTCATGCTAGTTGTCGGTGCTCATTCTTTTTCATTGTAATATCCATGCTATTATTTCCCTTTCTATGCTTTGTTCTTCTGTGTTTGATAAACCTTAAGAAAAACCAAAAAATTAGTTATAGCTTTTAGTTAGTTTACTTTCCATGCTATAGTAGTAGTAATTAAAAAGAAAACCCAAAAAGATTTCTCGTTCTTCTTTTGCTTGTTGGGAGATTTCCCGTGTAAATAGTTTTATTTGTTTCTTGTTCTTTGGGGGTTGAGAGGAGAAGACCATGATTAAAATGTTGAGTGGCTCTCATATGCATTACTGTTGATCTAACAAAGAGCCCATATTACCTTGTCTTCTATCTTTAATTGAATGCTTGCAGATTCCAGCTTAGTCCAATGCACGTGCACTATTATTATTTTCCACACTATTTGGTCATGCAAGTGAAAGGCAATAATGATGATTATATGATGAAATTATTGCGATGAGAAAAGTTGCTATCAACTCGACCTCTCTTGTTTTTGTAAATATGATTAGTTCATTGTTCCTGATTCAGCCTATTATGAATGAACATGTTTGCAATGACAATTAGAGATTGTAGTTGCTTATGCCATCCTTAACTTAATTAGCTAGGAGCTTATAATCGTTTACCTTGCGTGCCAACATGCTATTAAAATGGTTGTGATGTGGTATGATAGGGTGGTATCCTCTTTTGAATGATTCGAGTGGCTTGACTTAGCACATGTTCATTTAATGCATGTTCATGACTGTTGTCGCTCTCTAGCTGGTCACTTCCCAGTCTTTTTCTAGACTTCACTTGTACTAAGCGGGAATACTGCTTGTGCATCCAATTCCATAAACCCCAAAGTTGTTCAATATGAGTCCACCATACCTACCTATATACAGTATCTACCTGCCGTTCCATGTAAATTTGTATGTGCCAAACTCTAAACCTTCAAATAAACATTCTGTTTTGTATGCTCGAATAGCTCATGTATCAACTAGGGTTGTCTGTATCTTCCATGCTAGGCGGGTTATTCTCAAGAGGAGTGGACTCCGCTCCTCACTCTCGAGAACATGGCTGGTCACCGGGATGCCCAATCCCATGCTTTATGCAAATCAAATCAAAATAACAGCAAACAAAACTCCCCAGGATTGTTGTTAGTTGAAGGCACTTGGTGTTTCGAGCAAGCCATGGATTGATGCTTGTTGGTGGAGGGGGAGTATAAACTTTACCATTCTGTTTGGGAACCACATATAATGTGTGTAGCATGGAAGATATCGAGATCTCTCGGTTGTTATGTTGACAATGAAAGTATACCGCTCAAAATATTATTCATATCTATTTCAAAACCGAGCTCTGGCACCTCTACAAATCCCTGCTTCCCTATGCGAAGGGCCTATCCATTTAAATTTATGTTGAGTCATCATCCTCTTATTAAATAACACCAGTTGGAGAGCACCGCTGTCATTTGCATTCATTACTGTTAGTTTACATTGAGTATGACTTGACTGGATCTCTTTTACCATGAATTACAATGTCTAGTCAGTCCTTGATCTTTAAAGGTGCTCTGCATTTATGTTTTGCGGTCTCAGAAAGGGCTGGCGAGATACCATCTTGTTATATCATATCATGATTGTTTTGAGTAGGTGTTGTCATCCGAGATTTATTATTATTGCTCGCTAGTTGATTATGCCATTGATATGAGTAAACATGAGACCTAAATGTTATTGTGAATATGCTTAGTTCATAATCTTTGCTGAAAACTTGAATCCTGGCTTTACATATTTACAACAACAAGAGCAAACAGAGTTTGTAAATGTTTTTCTTTATCACTTTCAGTTTATCAACTGAATTGCTTGAGGACAAGCAAAGGTTTAAGCTTGGGGGAGTTGATATGTCTCCGTCATATTTACTTTTCCAAGCACTTTTGCCCTTGTTTTTGACTCTAACTTGCATGATTTGAATGGAACTAACCCGGACTGACGCTGTTTTCAGCAGAATTGCCATGGTGTTATTTTTGTGCAGAAATAAAAGTTCTCGGAATGACCTGAAAATCAACGGAGATTATTTTTGGAATATATAAAAAATACTGGAAGAAAGATCCACGTCAGGGGGCCCACACCCTGTCCACGAGGGTGGGGGCGCGCCCTACCCCCTTGGGCGCGCCCCCCTGCCTCGTGGGCCCCCTGACGCTCCACTGTTCTCAACCCTGACTCCATATATTCACTTTCCAGGAGAAAAAAATCAGAGAGAAGGATTCATCGCGTTTTACGATATGGAGCCGCCGCCACGCCCTAAAGTCTCTCGGGAGGGTTGATCTGGAGTCCGTTCGGGGCTCCGGAGAGGGAAGTCCGTCGCCATCATCATCGTCAACCATCCTCCATCACCAATTTCATGATGCTCACTTCCGTGCATGAGCAATTCCATCATAGGCTTGCTGGACGTTGATGGGTTGCATGAGATTTATCATGTAATCGAGTTAGTTTTGTTAGGGTTTGATCACTAGTATCCACTATGTTCTGAGATTGATGTTGCTATGACTTTGCTATGCTTAATGCTTGTCACTAGGGCCCGAGTGCCATGATTTGAGATCTGAACCTATTATGTTTTCATCAATATATGAGAGTTCATGATCCTATCTTGCAAGTCTATAGTCACCTATTATGTGTTATGATCCGTTAACACCGAAGTGACAACAATTGGGATACTTACTGGTGATGACCGTAGTTTGAAGAGTTCATTTATTCATTATGTGTTAATGCTTTGGTCCGATACTCTATTAAATGGAGGCCTTAATATCCCTTAGTTTCCAATAGGACCCCGCTGCCACGGGAGGGTAGGACAAAAGATGTCATGCAAGTTCTTTTCCATAAGCACGTATGACTATATTTGGAATACATGCCTACATTACATTGATGAACTGGAGCTAGTTCTGTGTCACCCTAGGTTATGAATGTTACACGATCGATCGCATCCGGCATAATTCTCTATCACCGATCCATTGCCTACGAGCTTTTACTATATTGTTCTTCGCTTATTTACTTTTTCTGCTGCGACTGTTACCATCACTACAAAACCCAAAAATATTACTTTTTCTACCGTTACCTTTTGGTATCGTTACCACTACTATCATATTACTTTGCTACTAAATAATTTGTTGCGGATACTAAGTTTCTAGGTTGTGTTGAACTGACAACTCAGCTCCTAATACTCGAGAATATTCTTTGGCTCCCCTTGTGTCGAATCAGTAAATTTGGGTTGAATACTCTACCCTCGAAAATTGTTGCGATCCCCTATACTTGTGGGTTATCATTAGAATCATTACAATGTAATCTAGATCATTGACTCTAGTACAAGTGGGAGACAGAAGGAAATATGCACTAAAGGCAATAATAAAGTTGTTATTTATATTTCCTTATATCATGATAAATGTTTATTATTCATGCTAGAATTGTATTAACCGAAAACTTAGTACATGTGTGAATACATAAACAAACAGCATGTCACTAGTATGCCTCTACTTGACTAGATCATTGAATCAATGATGGTTATGTTTCCTAACAATAGACATGAGTTGTCATTTGATTAACGGGATCACATCATTAGAGAACGATGTAATTGACTTGACCCATCCGTTAGCTTAGCATAACTTATACATGTTCCTATGACTATGGGATCATGCAACTCCCGAATACCAGAGGAACACTTTGTGTGCTACCAAATGTCACAACATAACTGGGTGATTATAAAGATGCTCTACAGGTGTCTCCGATGGTGTTTGTTGAGTTGGCATAGATCAAGATTAGGATTTGTCACTCCGATTGTCGGAGAGGTATCTCCGCACCCTCTCGGCAATGCACATCACTATAAGCCTTGCAAGCAATGTGAATAATGAGTTAGTTACGGGATGTTGCATTATGGAGAGTGAGGCGGGGGAGGCAGTGGAGGCAGGTGGAATATGAAGGGGCAACAGCGACTGATTTAGAGGCGACTGGGGGGCAGTTGGATTCTGTGGCGGTTGCGTTTACGACGGTGCAGTGAGAGGCAGAGAGAGGCGGAGAGAGGTAGGGGAGCCCGAATCCATGGTGGCGGTGTGTGGGTGGGTGCATCTGGAGGTTTAACGCTCACGGGAGGGGCCGTCTAGAAGTTTCACATCGCGTGGCATGTGGGTCTGTGGCCGTTTTTGCCTTTGGACACAACGGTGCATGACAGAAATTAACACCCCCTTGGGCTGATTGTTTGGGCAGCCCTAAAATGGGACCACAGAAATATATGTTTTTTGCATAACATGCCCTATTTTGTATCCGCTATTAGAGATGCTCTCGCAGAAATCTCCACCTCGTATGTTGGCTCCTCATTCCTCAATAATAATAATAAAACTGTTGGGGTCTCCCTCCTATTTCGCATGGGCCAAACAGTGGGCCATTCGTGAGAATTTGGGGGCCGAGTCACAATTAGGACCCACACCCCTTAACAAAATTACGGAAAATATTAATCTATACATGTATGCACATAGTATTATTAATAAACATTTAAAGTGCTTCATAGGTTATTTTCATTCAAAAAATACATACATATTAATTCAAAATTTCTTTTAAAATATGGACATACCAAATCACTAATTATGCCATTGATATAAATCTCATCCAACATTTTCTTCTCAATATATAAAGTTACCAAACCATTTAACATTTCTTGAGATATTATAGACCTCTGTAACCTCATGAATTAATATAATCGTTCCCCCCTTTTTTCACTGCTAGGTGCATACAATGCAGAATTAAAGAAACAAATAATAATTAAATCTATCTCAAATCTATGAAGATTCTATATAAACTTAATAAAAGAATATAATCAATTGACGTGTCCAACTCAGTAATGACAAGGACCAATATACATCTCTAACTAGCACCCAATCAATTGCTTATCAATACCTTATTACGAGGATGAAGTCAATAGGACTCAATTGATCATTGTCTATACATCTTATTAATCATCATGGCAAAATCGCTAGGGCTTAGTTGCGTACAATACCTTTTGTGGAATTGGCCACTTACCTCTTAGCATGGAGACTGATGATGTAGTGTGACATTGAACATGAGGGAGAGGCAATGCATTGATGGCGAGGGCGGGCCAAGTGGGTGCCGACAGTCGGTGGCGTGTGGAGAAAAAATGTTGGGCACATGTTATGTGCGTGATGGATCGGTCCAAACTCCTGGAGTGTGGATTTGTAGGCCATTGTGTGTGGGTGTGTCTATAGCTGGCTCTTAGAGAGCGCTCCATCATGCCCTGACAGAGTTGGCTCATCAGATTATCTAATTCCTATATGACACTCTCCCTCTCTTTGTGGGGTATTATTGGGTGGCCACCAGGTGACCAAGGCTCAAGGTGCTTGACTTGCTATGTTAGATGACGATGGAATCTAAAGACCTCCTGTGTTTTGGTTGATAATATATGATCCATTATCGTGACATATTGTACTCTTGTGTGTGCGCGGGGAGGGGGGGCAACTCTTCCATCCATGAGTGGTTTGAGTTGGTTTGTTGTGTGCCTAGTCTGAGCTTTGTAATCTGTTTTCTCCTAGTTCATGAATTGTTTGTAACAAATATGTTCCTACTTTTTAGAGGGGGAGGGTGCGACATCTTTCGGTGCTTATTTTACCTATTATTGTTAGTGACCATCCTCCACTTCTATTGGGCACTAAAACTTCCATGTCTAAATCTAAATAGTTTCTGAAGTTTCAGAATCGAAGGGTTTTAGTAGAAGAGTTCCAAAATGTTAGACAATTTGTTTGTGCTAGTTCATCTAATAAAACCATAGATCTTTAGAGTTTCTAGCATAGAAGGATCCTTGAAAATGGAGCTGATCCAAAAAGTCCTTACAACATCAACCTAATTCAATCCATGCAAAAATTGATACAATTCATTATTCTCCTCTTCATATGCGAAATGATACTCCCTCCATCAAGGTATATAAGGCCTAATTTGAGATTCTATGGTACCAAGGCATGAGCGAGATATTTGGAGCAAATTTTGAAAATCATTTTTGGCAATCGCCTCCTCACCATTGACTTGTTTGATCGAATATCATAGCCCATGTTGGTTAATCACTCCTAGTCCAAACAATAAATGCACAATTCTTACAAAGCGTTTTCCAATGGGAATATGAGGAGAGATATGATGTACAAGAGAGTGATTAAAAGTCTCGAGAGAAAGGTATTATATATTTGTAAACCAAACATACATACCTCGCTGGGTGAGGTAGTGATGAAGTCAATCTTATTGACCACTATGACAAACTAGAACAAGCTTATGATATTTTATAGGCAGAGCCAAAATACATTTGGGCTTCCCAGGAATAAAATTTCTCGTTATCTAGAATGCCCTATTCAGTACTTTACTAACCCGTCTGCTACAAAAAAACCATAATTCCCATGAAACCATGCATGCCTATTTGAACCAATAATAACTGTCATGCTTTACCTTGATTTTCTATTCCAAACAAAGATGAAATTTTGCATGTTCTTAAAGGAATATGAAGGAAATCCACTCAAGGTCCGCATGGTTGAAATTTAGCCTTTTATATTTTATGTTGGAGTTGGGATGATGTAACTCATAGTATTCCAAAGTTCTGTCAAGAAGGTAAGCTCCATCCTGATCTCAGCAAAGCTTTCATTTCTCTTATGGAAAATATCCCAATCCGATTATCTTTGGAACTTTTGGTTAATCAACCTTTGCAATGTATTTTATAAAAATCATCACTAAGAGCATCGCTAATAGGCTCAAAGAGCAGTTACCTAACAATATCGATACAACTCGTCAAGTTCTTCTTCATGGCCGTATAATCTCTAGTAATATAACTATTTCTAGTAAATGAGTTGCACCTTTAAACTTTTCATCTTGGAAGTATAAAGCTTTTATGTTCAAAGTTGAATTTGACACAACTTTTGATACAATTGATTCAAGGTTTGTTGTTAGAGCCTTAGTACGTAAAGGAATGCATGTTCATTTCACAAAATTGATCCATGAATGCATTTTCTTTGTTAATTTTGTTTTCAACTTTAATGGTTAACCTTCCATAAAATTGATATATAAATTGTCACTCTCTCTGCAAGATGTCTTCAGATTAATAATCCATATGGTATTTAATTTGGACCCTAATTCTTGCTACCTCCAATGCCTAATTGGTAGCTGGTGGTTGGGCCCAAAGAGCAAACTTTTGTAGCAAGTCGTAAAATTTCCTCACTTCGAGAAATAAAAGTATCAACCATAGTGTGTCCCCAACACTTCTAGTGAGGTTGTCAATCTCACTTTGCTATGTGAAACAAACAATGATTAGATAATGGGCTATGAAGTTTTTTTAGAACAAATAATAACAACAAATTTGGTCTCTTGTTTATCATCCAAGGTGGAGCTGGAGGAGACTCCTTTTCATCATTAGAGATGGCCAAAACTCCTAGAAGCTTGTCCCTTGACCTTGACCTCCATCTTCTTAAACTTTTTCAACACCTTAGCATTGATCCTTGTCCCCCCGATTGGAGTCGCAAGAAGACATGGAGAAAGAACAATTTACGAAAACTCGGCTTGAAAAGTGCTCAAAACAAAATAGAAGAGAAACTCCACAAAATTAAGATAGAAGCAAATCACAAAAAATATAGTTGCTTTTCCATGTGCAAGGGGCCAACCGTCAGAACATGTGCCAGAAGAGGACTTCTATGGGCCCAGGTGCCTGAGGAGTCCAACTCCATGTTTGTTCACCTGTGACCCATAAATGTTCCCTCCAACAAATCTTTTGGACAAATGCCATATTTCATATAAAATACAAAAAATAATCTGATTTTGGACAGTTTATGTACGTTTTCCTTACCTAGAAGTTTCTAGCTTCTAGAAAGTTCATGTTCTCATTTTTAATTAATTCTTTAGAAGTGATCATGTGCACCACATTTACCTCCTATCCTATGGGGTCACTAGCAATGTAGTGTTTCAGTCTCTAATTGTTGACAACACTTGGTTTTCCTTTAATATCACCTTCAAAGTTGATGGCCCCTAACTGACAAATTTTAATGATGGTATGGAGGCCATCCTATTTAGTTAGGAGTTTAGCTACACAATGTCTTAAAGAATACTTATATAATAGCACACTATCTCCTGCTTTGAATCCTTTATGTATTCTCCTATCATACCACATTAAACTTTTTCTTTAAATGACTTAGCATTTCTCCATTCATCTAAAGCACTTATATCTAGCAATCTTTTCTCTTCGGCTTGTTGAAAGTAAAAGTTTAATTATTTCATTACATAGTAAGACTTATGTTCAACAAGATAAAATTTAGAGCAGAAACTGTAAAGAAAAGTGGTCTAGAAAGTGTATTCATTCTGGATGTATAAGAAAGCTAGCTTCAAAGTTCTTGATATACACAATGCCTTTGCGAAAATATGATGAGTAGGGTTTTAAGCCTCGGTTTTGTCCCTAACTAGGTCAACTTCATCATTCTTTGTTAACTTCAGAAACAAGAGTGACTCTTGAGATTCTGAAAAAAGTACTATAACCAACATATGTCATACAAGTTCAGGTCTAAGTTATAGCTAAGTACTAAATTAGTCACTATAATTTTATCGAAGTTGTTCAGTGTGCACATGTGAAATGTTGAAACTACACCCCAACAATACAAACACAATTATCATACACTACATCACAAACATAATGGCTACTTGTCCACTACAATTTTCTACCAAAAATGTAATGGTCATAAACAAGTGTGACAGTGACCTTAGTACATTTAACACACCATGCACAACTTCCTGATGGGATACTCCCTCCATTTACTTATATAAGGACACTATGGAATATATATTTTGCATCTATACAAGGTCACCAACACTAATCGAGGCAAAAATTAATGATGCTTTCTCGTACTAACAATTTGTTTAATACATGCATGCATGCAGTCATAATGACACTTATGTACTTCTTCCATTCAGTTTTCTTGCATGCATGCAGTGTATTAATGATCCCAGTAAACGAGAAAAAGTTGAGTTGCAAACATGTATTAAATTTTACCTTAGTACTTGTAATTTTGGTTTGTGGCCTTATATATAAAAATCGAGGGAGTAGTAACTATGAATCGGATCAAAAGATTACCTATTTGTCGAGCTATAGCAAATTAGTTTGTGATGTACAAATAAATCTCGTAAGCAAAGTTTATTCAACTATTTTGCTTTCACTTTAAACAATGAATTCACCCAAACAATATTTATCTAAAATGATTATGTTCCCACTTGTTAAAGTTGAAAATAAACATCTTGCTTGATCGCTTCTACATTAGCATACCGTGTCATTAGCATACTGTGTCCTGCTAGCCCGATGGTGGTGATGATACAATAATTAGTATGAGTGTCAAAACTAGCCTGGATGCAACTAACCTCATGTTATAACCTGGACATAGTGGTAACTGCAATGTATCAAAACTTGGTTAGGGATATTTGATTCCAGACCAGGTTGGTATTTATATCATTATGTGATCCAACTAGGAGAAAAAATTAAAAGCTATGGTAATAGCCAAGGACTGAATAATTTGCTCAGTTTGGTACAATTTCTTGTAGTTGTTGGAACATATTGATATTTTCTAAAACATATTGCAGCAAGGTGAAGCTTTTGGATGAAACTTTTTGTTTAGGGCCTTTTGTTCGTTTGGTTGTGTAATAGAAAAAAATTAGGGTTAATTTGATATATGCCACTCCAAATCTGGCGATTCCGAGAAATGCCATCGCAATTTTCCAAACTTTGAAAAATGTCATTTCATGCCATTTCCAGTGGCATTTTTCAAAGTCTACAGTGGCGTTTATCAAATTTTGCAAACATTGAAGTGGCATTTTTGTGAATCGCCATAATTGGTGTGGCAATTATCTAATTAACCCCAAAAAAATTATTCTCTCCAAGAGGTTTGTGTGGATACTAATTTTTTTTCCACGAAATGAAGTACAATCAAATCCTTAGAAAGCCCCTATCTGATTCAGTTTTATGACTCAAAGAACCGATATAAGAAAGATTCCTAAAAACTGAAATCCAAGAAAATTCCTATGAAAATCTTCTGAATCGAAGAGGCCCTTATTTTCCGAAATCACATTATTTTTTGCATGTTCTCTAGGTCAAGTGTTGTATGTTCGTTGGTATATGTTTGCAACTCTATATCTCTTTTTCATTTTTTTGCATGCCTATCGAGGGTAATCTAGTTTTGTTCCTATCCTTGTCGCAAAAATATTGGCTTGTGCTGAAATTCTTGCTTGGATTGGACCAATGTAAAGAAACAAAAAAAACTTAAACAGACAAATGTCCATAATGCCCTCAAGCATCTGGTTCTAGTAACCGACGCTCTTTACGTACTCCTCAGTTGACGCTCATGTTGGTGCCTAATTACTCCTTGGCTATGTCCCTCCGCATATTGCCCCTAAGGAATTTTGTGGTTCTAATTATCTACATAGCATAAGATGGTAGAGAAATTTATCTATCTATCCATTGTTGTAAGTAGAATCGTTTATGCAATGAGTATAACATGTTTAAATAACGCAGAACATGTACTTTTATTCATTTATATTAGTTAAAATGTACCACGCAGCAAGCGTGGTAAAAGCAATTTCAAATTGACAAAAAAATATTAGTTAACATGTATGTGCTCTTATTTTTAACATATGCACTTAAAAATATGTTTTCGTCTGATATCCGTCTAACTTCAAATGTGATAATATATTGGTTGGTATTTTTCTAGGTACAATTAGCAGGACTAGCCGTTTACGGTCGGTTATGTAACAGCATGGACGACTAACACATGCGACCTATTTAGTTACAATTATACAGATCTAACGTTTGCAATATATTAAGATACAATTATGTCGGTCTAACCAATGTCATCTATTTAAGTACACTTACATGGACCTAACATATGTGATCTGTTTAGCTACATTACGATGTTCTAACGGATGTGATATACCAAGGTATAATTATGAAGATTTAACAAATGCGATATATGTAGGCACAGTTATATAAATCTAAAGGGTGTGATCATTCTAGCTATAGTTATGTAAATCTAGCGGTTACGGCCTACTAATAAAGAGATGGTCTGCAGATTGAGGACCAATTTCTTTTGCTTTGTATGAGAATTTTCAAGATCGTCTCTCTATTTTCTACCATATGGTACATAATAGGTCAAAATATACAATCCGATGATGAAATCAAGGTACATTATGAGAGCTCATTGTCCAAGGGGCCATTTTCCTTTGACCTTACCATCTTATGCTTCTTCCTCTTGTCTGCCATGTTTTCATCATACATAGCCCTCACAAATTTTCCCATGCACATGGCAATGTATGCTTAAGTTCAGCATAGACCCAATTCGATTTCTCTTTGTCTGTCTTGTGATAATATGCACAGTGGGAACAGGAACTGAAATTTAATAAAATTATCGTTAGTAGCATGTAACAGAACATAAAACTTATCACATAGATGTTAAGACATACCGGTAGACGGTGGTATACATCAAGTTTAGGGGGTGAATCGTGGTAATTGGGACACATGAAAACTTTGCGCAATAAACTCCATGTAGCTCTTCATCTTTGCAATTCTCGCCACACCAACACCTCAGAACTTCCACCTATACAGGAACATCCGAATACATGTACTTTTGGCATCTCAGTTGGATCAAAAGAAGGTGGGAGAAATTTGTGGTAAAGGATGGGGGAGCTGAGCGGACGATTTGTTTCGAGGGTGATGTGAACTTGTAGTTCTAGCTAAGTCAGAATGACAAACATGTTCCTGCTGTCCAAACAGCCGATGACATGCTTCGACCATACTTGGTGACACCCTAAAAAAATGCTGGGTGACTAGGTTATACTCCTCCAATATAAGAGAGGTTGCACATACACAGGAGGACGAGGAGCACCAGGTTGACGTCATTCAGCGGATGGTAAAGCGCTACCGCATGATCAAGGAGCTCTACGCCGCGACGGAGAAGGTTGTCCCGGCGAGCAGCGGCGGCCAGAAGCAGAAGTAGAAGAAGAAATAGATGAGTGATAGGGCGACATATCACATATGAGAGGCTAGATGGAGGGCCCTTCTCTTGTAATTCGCGTAGTTGCTAGAGGGGAAGAGATTGCTCTCAGTTCTCTCGCCTGGGTGTGTCTGCCGTCTCACCGGGGATGGGTTGCCAATCGATATCTCGCTTGGTTGTAAACGCTGAATCTCTTCTATACCATAAGAAGAAATTATAGTTGATTGAACTGATTTTATATCATAGTAATGTGTTGCTTCCTGGCTTGGAGGGCTGGATCTCGTTCGGTCATCCTTTGCTGATGGTCTCGGGCTCGGGCCGGGCGGAATATGATTAGAAGGGAGGATAACGTGAGAGCTCATTATGCTAGTCAATTTTGGTCTCCTGGGATTGACGTGAGAGCAGCTTTCAGGCCTGATCTGGTAGTCAATTTCGGGCGTGTTGTGTGGGGGCGATGATCCTTGCATGCGTCACTACAGCCAATATGAGCAGCTACGCTGGATAAGAAAAATAAAAAAATGGTAGGGGAAGAAGGAATCTTCTGGAAGCTTCATTGACACATCCCAGCGGTGGAACAAATGACAAACCTGTCACTCGTATATACCGTGGATAATTTACCATAATTCTTCGGGTGGAAGAACAGATCAGATCGGTTACGTTCGGCGCCGACCATGCATGCAGGGACACAGGGACGACTGCCCGGGGCCTGCCTCTCAAGCTTCAGATCATCATCAAAGCCATGCAAGTAGAGTACAAACCAGAGAACTGAAAAGAGAGAAAACAGTATGGTGCCGGTTGCCATACCCATAAACCAGAGAACTGAAGATGTTCATGGTGGTTCAGAAGAACTGACGAGGATTTATTAAATCATTTTCTTATAGATGACAGTTTTAATTTCTTGCACCCGTGGAACACCGAGATGGTGGTTTTTCGGTCTTATGGTCGGTTGATGTCAAGCTAATTACTCTACTCAAAATGCAATCATAATGTTACTAGCTGTAACTTCTACATTTCCTTAATTCGCAAAAAAGAGGAACTTCTACATTTCCTTAGTTTGTGTTTTATGCTGATCCTCGAGTATTCCTTATCACCTTAGAAATAGGAAAATATGGAGTCAAATTGAAGCTTTTCTGTCTTCCTTTCCTTGGAAGACAGTTTTTCCCATGGATGAATTAAATGATATTGTTTTCTTGCGGGAAAATTAGATTTTTATTGCTTAACCTTTAGGATTACAATCATGTTGATGTAGAAAACCAATCTCATTTGGTCCAAACTGCCTACGCATGTGATGATGCCCTATCTGAGCCAAACGATATGCAACGTTATTACAGGCGAGGCGCACATGACCAAAAAAAATGTCTACCCTGCATGAGTAGACTGTTGATTTCGCCAGTGATGGACGACTTCAGAGATTGATCAATCTCCAGCTGCTCGATCATGTTGGCTGCCACTTGAGAATCTATTTCGACAATGAATGGCTTCATGCTCCACTCATAGGTCAGCGGAATTCCTTCCATACATGCAGCCTTTGTCAAGCTAGTCAGCATCAAATGATAAATTTAATCACGATGTGAAATGATTTGGCTTAAGAGATATGGTATATAATGGCCCTTCTTACACTTGGTGTAAAATGCATTTTTATTATCTGGTACCAAGGCATGAGTGCAAAATTTAGGGGGCGTTGGGAAATCATTTTGGACAATCTCAAATTGCTCCCATGCAAAACACTCCATATTAGAGCTTTAATTTTGCAGTCTGCTTAAAAATATGGCCATTCCAAAAAGCCTTTACCACAACTACCTGATTTAATCCAAGATGAATTGAGGCAATTTGGTCTTCTTCCTTTCATTAGTGAAATAATACTCCCATGATACAGGTATGTGAGGACTATTTGATATTATCTGGTACCAAGGCATCAGTGCAAAATTTGGGTGGTTTTGGGAAATCATTTTGGACAATCTCAAATTGCTCCCATGCAAAAAATTAAATTGGCAGTTCTTACGAAGTGTTGTCTCATGGGAAGTGATTTACAAGATATTGACTGAGAGTGCTGAGAAATTGGGCTCTACATAGTCAAATACAAAAAATTGGAATTGGGACCTACTTACCCGGGTGCGGATGCAGGGAGTAGTCATGAGGCATAGCTTATTGAACAGTATGAAAAAACTAGACCGACTTAGAAAATTTTATATGTAAGAATAGAAAGCCATCGGGGTTCACATGGTGATAGAAATACTATTTTCATTTCATAACGCAATGCTAAAAATACAAAATGCTTATGATATTGCATCTTGCTTCATTCAATACTATTACATGAAACCCTATTCATTGTGGCGCCATGCCTAATTCAATAAATATTGTCGGTTGTGCGTCACCTTACTCTTGTAATCCAAACAAAGATGAAATCTCCCAGCAATTACCATGAATGAAAAGGAAATCCTCTCTAGGTTTTGATGGTTTAAATGTAGTGGCTTGGCGTTCGGATGATGTAAACCGTACCGTTCAATAGTTCTATCAGGTAGGTTAGCTACCTTCTCAGATCAATGAAATTTTCATCATGATAATCACAAAAAAGGTCAATTCTACTGTTCCCCATAACTTTCAGTTAATCAACTTGCAATGCAACTTGTAGAGTCATCACCCGGTGCTTTGCTAACACGGTCAAAGAGCAATTACCCAAATAAAGCATGAAAATCATAAAGCTTCTATCCAAGGCCGTAGAATTTCTAATAATATTATTCTTTTCTAGGAAATCACTCCTTCCAACATACATCCCCGAAGCATAAAGCTTTTTTGTTGAAAGTAGACTTGAACAAATCTTTTGATAAAATTGAATGGGGATTTTCCTATAGCCTTGGTACGTAAAGGGTTGCATGGTCATTTCATAAAATTGATCTATGAGTGCATTTTCTTTGCTTATTTTCCTCTCAACATTTGTGGTGTTGGGGAACGCAGTATTTCAAAAAAATTCGTACGATCACGTAAGATCTATCTAGGAAATGCATAGCAATGAGGGGGGAGAGTGTGTCCGCGTACCCTCGTAGACCGAAAGCGGAAGCGTTTAGTAACGCGGTTGATGTAGTCGAACGTCTTCGAGATCCAACCGATCCAAGTACCAAACATATGGCACCTCCGCGATCAGCACACGTTCAGCTTTGTGACGTCCCTCGAACTCTTGATCCAGTTGAGGCCGAGGGCGAGTTCCGTCAGCAAAACGGCATGGTCACGGTGATGATGAAGTTTACCGGCGCAGGGCTTTGCCTAAGCACTACGAGGATATGACCGAGTTGTGTAACTCTGGAGGGGGTCACCGCACACGGCTAAGAGAGACTTTGGTGTGCCTTTGGGGTGCCCCCCTCCCACGTATATAAAGGGGGGAGGAGAGGTGACCGGCCCTAGATGGGGACGCGCCATGGGGAGGGAGTCCTACTTGGACTCCCAATCCAAGTAGGATTCGTCCCCCCCCCCTTTCCTAGTCCAAGTAGGAGAAGAAGGGAAGGAGGAAAAGAAGAGAAGGAAGGAGGGGGGCACCGCCCCCTCCCCTTGTCCAATTTGGACTGGGCAAGGGGGGGGGGCGCCACCTCTAGCTGGCCCTCTCTCTTCTCCACTAAGTCCCATGATGGCTCATTAACTTCTGGGGGAGCGGGCAGGGTTCTGGTAACCCCCGGTACTTTGAAACTTATCCGAAATGACCCGAACCATTTCGGTGTCCGAATGTAACCTTCCAACATATGAATCTTTATGTCTCGACCGTTTCGAGACTCATCGTCATGTCCATGATCTCATCTGGGACTCGAAACAAACTTTGGTTCATCAAAACACGAAACTCATAATACAAATCATCATCGACGTTAAGTGTGTGGACCCTACGGGTTCGAGAACTATGTAGTCATGACCGAGACACATCTCCGGTCAAAAACCAATAGCGGAACCAGGATGCTCACATTGGCTCCTACATATTCTATGAAGATATTTTATCGGTCAAACCGCATAACAAGATACATTGTTCCCTTTGTCATCGGTATGTTACTTGCCCGAGATTCGATCGTCGGTATCATCATACCTAGTTCAATCTCGTCACCGGCAAGTCTCTTTACTCATTCTATAATGCCTGATTCCGTAACTAACTCATTAGTCACATTGCTTACAAGGCTTATAGTGATCTGCATTACCGAGAGGGCCCAGAGATACCTCTCCAAAACACGGAGTGACAAATCCTAGTCTCGATCTATGCCAACTCAACAAACACCATCGAACACACATGTAGAGCATCTTTATAATCACCCAATTACGTTGTGATGTTTCATAGCACACAAGGTGTTCCTCCGGTATTCGGGAGTTGCATAATCTCATAGTCTGAGGAACATGTATAAGTCATGTAGAAATCAATAGCAGAAAAACTAAACGATCATTATGCTAAGCTAATGGACGGATCTTGTCCATCACATCATTCTCTAATGATGTGATCCCGTTCATCAAATCACAACACATGTCTATGGCTAAGAAACTTAACCATCTTTGATTAATGAGCTAGTCAAGTAGAGGCATAGTAGGGACACTGTGTTTGTCTATGTATTCACACATGTACTAGGTCTCCGGTTAATACAATTCTAGCATGAATAATAAACATTTATCATGATATAAGGAAATATAAATAACAACTTTATTATTGCCTCTAGTGCATATTTCGTTCAGTCTCCCACTTGCACTAGAGTTAATAATCTAGATTACATAGTAATGATTCTAACACCCATGGATTCTTGGTGCCAATCATGTTTTCCTCGTGAAAGAGGCTTAGTCGATGGGTCTGCAACATTCAGATCTGTATGTATCTTGCAAATCTCGATGTCTCCTTCCTTGACTTGATCGCGGATGGAATTGAAGTGTATCTTGATGTGCTTGGTTCTTTTGTGAAATTTGTATTCCTTTGCCAAGACAATTGCACCAGTATTGTCAAAAAATATTTTCATTGGACCCGATGCACTAGGTATTACATCTAAATCGAATATGAACTCCTTCATCGAGACTCCTTCATTTGTTGCTTCCGAAGCAGCCATGTAATTTGATTCACACTTAGGTCCCACCACGACTCTCCGTTTGGAACTGCACCAACTGATAGCCCCGCCATTCAATATAAATATGTATCTGGTTTGCGACTTAGAGTCATCCGGATCAGTGTCAAAGCTTGCCTCGACATAACCATTTACGACGAGATCTTTGTCACCTCCGTAAACGAGAAACATATCCTTAGTGTTTTTCAGGTATTTTAGGATGTTCTTCACCGCTGTCCAGTGATCCACTCCTGGGTTACTTTCGTACCTCCCTGCTAAACTAATAGCAAGGCACACATCAGGTCTGGTACACAGCATTGCATACATGATATAACCTATGGCCGAGGCATAGGGAAGGACTTCCATTTTCTCTATCTTCTACAATGGTCGGGCATTGAGTGTGACTCAACTTCACACCTTGTAACACAGACAAGAACCCTTTCTTTGACTGATCCATTTTGCACTTCTTCAAAACTTTATCAAGGTATGTGCTTTGTGAAAGTCCAATCAAACGTCTTGATCTATCTCTATAGATCTTCATGCCTAATATATAAGCAGCTTCGTCGAGATATTTCATTGAGAAATTCTTATTCAAGTATCCTTTTATGCCATTCAAAAATAAATTATCATTTCCGATCAACAATATGTCATCTACATATAATTTCAGAAATGCTACAGAGCTCCCACTCACTTTTTAGTAAATACAGGCTTCTCCAAAACTCTCTATAAAACCATATGCACTAGTAGAAAACAGGGCTTTGGTCCAGGCTGGGTCAGCCCATTAGTCCCGGTTCAGTCCAGAACCGGGACCAATGTGGGCATTGGTCCCGGTTCGTGAGCCCAGGGGGCCGGCCGGGCCACGTGGGCCATTGGTCCCGGTTCATCTGGACCTTTTGGTCCAGGTTGCTGGGATGAACCGGGACCAATGGGCTGAGCTCCTGGCCCACCACCATTGGTCCCGGCTCGTGGCTTGAATCGGGACCAAAGGCTCCCCTTTAGTCCCGGCTCATGTCACCAACCGGGACCAATGAGGTGCATTTATATACCCCTCGCTCGCGAGCAGAGCACCCCAGTGATCTGTTTTTCTCTGGCCGAGGGGGAGAGGGCTTGGTGGTGCTCTAGCTCACCTCCTATGCATACAAGGTGTTCGATGGAATGCCCGAGCCACACTACTTAAGCTTTCTCCTCTCCAAGCTCGACCTCCAAACTCCATTTTCCATAATATTTGTTAAGGTTTAGCGGTCCGTCACGCCCCGTCCCCGTCTTCACCACCGTCGATCACCCGCGCCGAGCTCATCGCCGGCACCACCGTGGTGAGCCTCTTGTTCTTATCTTCTTTCTGAAAGGAAAAATATTCTTACTTGTATGTTTACATAGATACTTGTATTATTTTCTTACTTTTATTATTGCATCTTATATAGTGCGATGGTTTTGGTATCCGCCCCCGTCGGCCCTCGTCCTGTCTATGATTCGGATGTGGTATATATATTATCTTTATAACTATTGGTTCATTTATTGTTTATGAAAATTATGCCAACCAACGTGACATAGATTTTATTTATGTAGGATGTATGTGAATCAGAAATGCCAACCGACCCTATTGTCGAGAGGTTAAATTTAGTTGAAGAAGAAAACAATTTGTTGAAGGAAAAATAAAAAATTGTGGAGGAGAAGATGATATTGGAGTTGCATGTTGCGGATGTCGTCGATGATCACGAGATCAAGATGGATGCAATGCGCTTGAAGATTAGAAAGATTAGAAAATATGCCATTCATACTGAGGCTTGGTATCATTATGCTGTTGGATCAATTGTTACCTTGGTTGTGATTATGATCGCATTTGTTTTCGCATTGAAATGTTTTACATAGTTTCAATGTATGGTTTAATTAATTAGGTGCTCTGGACTTCTATTAATTTGTTGTTAGATGAGAAATATGTATGCACTTTGGTTTTAATGTGATGATGAACTTCTATTAATTTGGACACTTAATTATATATAATGCACGCAGATGAACCGGCAATGGATGTACGGTGACAGACACACCCGCGAGTACATTAAGGGCGTGCATGAGTTTCTCGATGCGGCTGAGGCAAACAAGCAGAATGGTTTTATGTGTTATCCATGCACTGAATGTGGGAATACGAGGTCTTACTCTAACTGGAAAATCCTTCACTCCCACCTGCTTTACAAGGGTTTCATGCCACACTATAATGTTTGGATGAGGCATGGAGAAATAGGGGTTATGATGGAAGACGGCAAAGAAGAAGAGTACGATGACAACTATGTACCCCCTGAATACGGTGATGCTGCAACGGGGGGAGCTGGTGAAGATCAAGAGGAACCAGACGATGTGCCCAATGATGCTGCAACGGGTGAAGCTGGTGAAGATTAAGAGGAACCAGACAATGTGCCCGATGATGATGATCTCCTCCGGGTCATTGTCGATGCAAGGACGCAATGCAAAAGTCAAAAGGAGAAGCTGAAGTTCGATCGCATGTTAGAGGATCACAAAAAAGGGTTATACCCCAATTACGAAGATGGCAACACAAAGCTCGGTACCGTAATGGAATTGCAGCAGTGGAAGGCAGAGAATGCTGTGGCTAACAAAGGATTTGAGAAGCTACTAAAAATATTGAAGAAGAAGCTTCCAAAGGATAACGAATTGCCCGACAGTACATACGCAGCAAAGAAGGTCGTATGCCCTCTAGGATTGGAGGTGGAGAAGATACATGCATGCCCTAATGACTGCATCCTCTATCGCGGTGCATACAAGGATATGAACGCATGCCCGGTATGCGGTGCATTACGGTATAAGATCAGACGAGATGACACTGGTGATGTTGACGGCGAGCCCCCCAGGAAGAGGGTTCCTGCGTAGGTGATGTGGTATGCTCCTATAATACCAAGGTTGAAACGTCTGTTCAGAAACGAAGAGCATGCCAAGTTGATACGATGGAACAGTGAGAACCGAAAGAAAGATGGGAAGTTGAGAGCACCCGCTGACGGGTCGCAGTGGAGAAAAATCGAGAGAAAGTACTGGGATGAGTTTGCAAAGGACCCAAGGAATGTATGGTTTGCTTTAAGCGCGGATGGCATTAATCCTTTCGGGGAGCAGAGCAGCAATCACAGCTCGTGGCCCATGACTCTATGTATGTATAACCTTCCTCCTTGGATGTGCATGAAGCGGAAGTTCATTATGATGCCAGTTCTCATCCATGGCCCTAAGCAACCCGGCAACGAAATTGATGTGTACCTAAGGCCATTAGTTGAAGAAATTTTACAGCAGTGGAATGGAAACGGTGTACGTACGTGGGATGAGCACAGACAGGAGGAATTTAACCATAAGGCGTTGTTGTTCGTGACCATCAACGATTGGCCCGCTCTCAGTAACCTTTCAGGACAGACAAACAAAGGATACCACGCATGCACGCACTGTTTAGATGACACTGAAAGTATATACCTGGACAAATGCAGGAAGAATGTGTACCTGGGCCATCATCGATTTCTTCTGACCAACCATCAATGTCGAAAGAAAGGCAAGCATTTCAAAGGCGAGGCTGATCACCGGAAGAAGCCCGCCATGCGCACCGGTGATCACGTGCTTGCTATAGTCAATGATTTACACTACGTAATCTTTGGAAAGGGTCCCGGTGGACTAGCTATTCCGAATGACACTAAGGGACACGCACCCATGTGAAAGAAGAAATCTATATTTTGGGACCTACCCTACTGGAATGACCTAGAGGTCCGCTCCTCAATCGACGTGATGCACGTGACGAAGAACCTTTGCGTGAACCTGCTAGGCTTCTTGGGTGTGTATGGGAAGACAAAAGATACACCTGAGGCACGGGAGGACCTGCAACGTTTGCACGAAAAAGACGGCATGCCTCCGAAGCAGTATAAAGGTCCTGCCAGCTACGCTCTTACGAAAGAAGAGAAAGAAATCTTCTTTGAATGCTTGCTCAGTATGAAGGTCACGACTGGCTTCTCGTCGAATATAAAGGGAACAATAAATATGCTAGAGAAAAAGTTTCAGAACCTAAAGTCTCATGACTGCCACGTGATTATGACGCAACTGCTTCCGGTTGCATTGAGGGGGCTTCTACCGGAAAACGTCCGTTTAGCCATTGTGAAGCTATGTGCATTCCTCAATGCAATCTCTCAGAAGGTGATCGATCCAGAAATCGTACCAAGGCTAAGGAGTGATGTGGCGCAATGTCTTGTCAGTTTCGAGCTGGTGTTCCCACCATCCTTCTTCAATATCATGACGCACGTCCTAGTTCATCTAGTCGACGAGATTGTCATCCTGGGGCCCCTATTTCTACACAATATGTTCCCCTTTGAGAGGTTCATGGGAGTCCTAAAGAAATATGTCCGTAACCGCGCTAGGCCAGAAGGAAGCATCTCCATGGGCCATCAAACAGAGGATGTTATCGGGTTTTGTGTTGACTTCATTCCTGGCCTTAAGAAGATAGGTCTCCCTAAATCGCGGTATGAGGGGAGACTGACTGGAAAAGGCACTCTTGGAAGAGACTCAATAATATGCAGGGACGGATATTCTTGGTCTCAAGCAAACTACACAGTTCTACAGAACTCTACCTTGGTGACCCCGTATGTCGATGAACACAAGAACAGTCTGCGCTCCAAACACCCAGAGTAGTGCGACGACTGGATTACATGTGAACACATCAGGACTTTCAGCAGTTGGTTGGAAACACGTCTCAGAGGTGACAACACTGTTTGTGATGACTTGTACTTGTTGTCCAGGGGACCATCTTTGACTGTATTGACTTACAAAGGATACGAGATAAATGGGAATACATTTTACACGATCGCCCAAGATCAAAAGAGCACCAACCAAAACAGCGGTGTCCGCTTTGATGCAGCAACTGAGAGCGGAAAGGACACATATTATGGTTACATAGTGGACATATGGGAACTTGACTACGGACCTGATTTTAAGGTCCCTTTGTTTAAGTGCAAATGGGTCAATCTGTTAGGCGGCGGGGTACAGGTAGACCCACAGTACGGAATGACAACAGTGGATCTGAAAAATCTTGGGTACACTGATGAACTGTTCGTCCTAGCCAATGATGTGGCACAGGTTATCTATGTGAAGGACATGTCTACCAAACTGAGAAAAAGAAAAGATAAGGAAGCAAATACATCATACGATGAGCCAAAGCGCCACATAGTTCTTTCAGGAAAAAGGGACATCCTGGGAGTGGACGGCAAGATAGACATGTCTGAAGATTATGAAAATTTCATGAAATTCCTCCCTTCAATGTCAAGGCTGACCAAAGCATCCTGATAAAAAATGAAGATTATCCATGGTTATGGCGCAATAAGCAAATGACACAAGCGAAGAAAAAGTGAAGACTTTCTCCTGCAACTATTATGATGATACCATGCCAACTTTGTAACACACGAACATGCTACCATTGTCCGTTTTGTACATGCACATGCTATGTGGGTGAAATTATGATACCATCCCAACTTTCAACTTTTTCAGAGTTCATTTAAAATGCTTTCATGTCTTATGGTTTGGCCCCCGTAATACCATGACCATTAGTCCCTGGCCCATGCCAACTTTCAACTTTCAACTTTCTAAAACTAATGGCACTAACAAAAAGTTTATAATTTTGCTCCTCGCACCTGGCCCATGACCATTAGTCCCGGTTTGTGCCACAAACCGGGACTAAAGGGTTGGTCCTCGTTGCGGGCAGAGTTTAGTCCCACCTCGCCAACCGAAGGGGGCTCACACCGGTTTATAAGCCCTTCCTTCTCTGCCTTGTTGAGCTCCTCTCAAAGTGAAAATAGATGCCCTAATAGAGAAAAGTTTAACCTAAATTCATAGTGAATTTCTCTGAAATTCATAGAAATTTACTAGGAATTTAGGTTGAATTTTCTCTATAAGCGCATCTATTCTCATTTTTTTAGTAAGTTAATCACAAACTTGTGATTCAAACAATTTTCAAAGAATTCAAATTTTAACTATTCAAATTTGAAAACTAATGGCACTAACAGAAAGTTTATAATTTTTCTAAAACTAATGGCACTAACAGAAAGTTTATAGTTTTGCTAACCTAAAAGCAAACAGAATTAAAAATTAAAGCAAAAAACAAAAGAAAATAAATAATGCAAAAAACAAATCAAAAAAATAGGAAAAAACTATTTTTATAGTAAAGTTAATCACAAAATAAAATAAATAAAGCAACAAAGAAAACAAAAAAACTAAAAAAGTGTTTTCAAATTTGAAAACTAATGGCACTAACAGAAAGATTATAATTTTTCTAAAACTAAAAGAAAAAAGAATAAAAAATAAAGCAAAAAACAAAAGAAAATAAATAATGCAGAAAACAAAACAAAAAACTAGAAAAAAATAGCAACAATAAGTATTTTGTTGTAAGTAGAAACAAAATAACATAAATAAAGCAACAAAGAAAACAAAAAAACAAAAAAAGTGTTTTCAAATTTGAAAACTAATGGCATTAACAAAAAGTTTATAATTTTTCTAAAACTAAACGCATAAAGAATTAAAAAATAAAGCAAAAAACAAAAGAAAATAAATAAAGCAACAAAAAAACAAAAAAATGCCACCTACTAGGCCCCCACGGCCTGAATACGACTAGAAACCCATCCAAGGGCCAGGATTCAGGCACGCAGGAGGCCCAGTAGGCCCACAGGTATACCAGTGACAATTAGGCCCGTAAGCCTACAATGGAGAGGAGCTCGAGAGGGGTGCGGCAGTGGGGCTTATAAACCACTGCGCACCCCTCTCAACTAGCGAGGTGGGACTAAACTTTCGACGCAGCAGCCGCACAAGGCCTTTGGTCCCGGTTGGTGGCACCAACCGGGACTAAAGGGGTGCATTGGTCACGGTTCGTGGCACAAACCGTGACCAATGCCCCTCTTTAGTCCCGGTTGGTGCCACCAACCGAGACCAAAGGCCGCCGCTTCCCACCCTTTGGGCAGTTGAAAAGAGGCCTTTGGTCTCGGTTGGTGGCACCAACCGGCACTAAAGGGGGCATTGGTCCCGGTTGGTGCCATGAACCGGGACTAGTGCTCTGGCTATATAAGGCAACACTTGTGAAATTCTCGATTCAGTTTGATCGATCTCCTCGTCCTCTCCTCCGACGCCGCCGCCAGGCTACTCCTCGTCCTCGTCGCCGCCGAGCCCTCCGGACCATGTCGTCACCTCCCTGAGCCCGCGCCGTCCTCATCGCCGCATCCCTGAGCCCGCCGCCCTCGTCCCCGTCGCCGCGTGCCTCCCCAAGCCCGCCTCCTTGTCCCCGTCACCGCGTGCCGCCCCGAGGCTGCCGTCCCCGTCACCGCGTGCCGCCCCGAGCCCGCCGTCCTCGTTGCCGGACTCTAGCCGTCGCCGCCCCCCATCAAAGTGAGCCCCCCTCCTAAGTGCCACTCTTGCACCCGAGCGCCCCTTGCTCCGCCCCTGCTCCATGGTTGCCGCCGGCCCCGATGCATTGAAGAGTAGAAGGAGAGGAGAAGTAGAGGAGAGGAGAAGTGGAGCAGCAGCAACGCGCTGTGCACTTTTCTGAATTTTTTGGAATTTCTGAATTTTTTTGTCCATATAGAAGGTGTTTGATGAAATGCTAGATGGCTTTGGGCATTTTTGGAATTTTTAAATTTTTTTTGTGGTGAGGTACTGATGCAAGACAAAGGCGATGGCAAAATTTCAGAATTTTTGGTGTGGTTTAGAATAGGTTTTCAACAAGTTATTTGAATCCGATTCAAATTTCATTTGAATGAAATTTGAAAATTTTGAACTATGGATCAGAAGGTTTTTGGTACTGTCATGAAGTTGGAGTAATTTTTCTGGTTGTAAAAGAGTTAGGAAAATTTAGAATATGCTAAATATGTCAAAAATGTCTTTTTCATATGATGTTTTTTTTTCATATATGTATTAATTTTTTTATTTAGGTTGTTAACTAGTAGATATCGATTTTAGGTTAGTGTAGAGGAAAAAGTAAAATAAGGAAAAGGAAGAAAATAGGAAGAAGGAAGAAGAAGAAAAGGAACACCTGGAAAAAGGAAAATAAGAAGAGGAAGAATTCTTTTTTTCTTCAATCTTCTCCTCTATTCCTTTCTTCTTCTCCTCTATTTTCTTCTTCGATTTTTTTCCTCTTCTTACATGAGGGTGGGGGGGTCGATATACCCCCTCTCTGATAACTTCGACATGAGGGGGGGGGTCACCAAGTGTTCGAGGGGCGAGGGTCGGAAACTATAGGGTAGAGGTTCATGGGTCACCGAGGGTTCGAGGGGCGAGGGTCGGGAACTAGGGTAGAGGTTCGAGGGTCACCGTGGGTTCGAGGGGCGAGGGTCGGGAACTAGGGTCGAGGTTCGAGGGTCACCGAGGGTTCGAGGGTCGTCGAGGGGTCGAGATGTTGCCTAGTGTCAATGTATTAAAGATCCATGGCTTCATCATTAGACGGAAGTAACCGGGGCATGATGGTACGAAGTTGTGCAAAGTTGTTTTGGAACGGAGTTCCGAATAGAATAATTCGCCTTTTTGTACGAATTTCAGCAAAGGCCTTCCAAATAGGGATATTCTGAAGGCTCTTGCTGAACTTTGTACGAAAAAGCGAATTATCCTATCCGAGATTCCGTTCCAAAACAACTTTGTAGACTTCGTACCATCATGCACCTGTTACTTTCGCCTAATGATGAAGACATGGTTTTGTTGACTCCTTTGACACTAGGCAACCTCCCGACCCCTCGGCGATCCTCTCGAACATGAGAGGAAGAAGAGGATCACCGAGGGGTCGAGGGTTCCAGGGTCGTCGAGGGGTCGAGGATCGCCGAGGGGTCGAGAGAGGTTTCCTAGTGTCAAAGTATTGAAGAAATCCATGGCTTCATCATTACCCGGAAGTAACAAGGGCATGACAAAGTCCTCCAAAGTTATTTTGGAATGGTGTCCCGGATAGGATAATTTGCCTTTTTGTATGAATTTCAGCAAAGGCCTTCCAAATAACGATATTTGGAAGGTTCTTGCTGAACTTTGTACCAAAAAGCGAATTATCCTATCTAGGACTCCGTTCCAAAATAACTTTGGAGAGCTTCGTACCATCATGCACCTGTTACTTTCGCCTAGTGATGAAGACATGGTTTTGTTGAATCCTTTGACACTAGGCGACCTCCCGACCCCTCGGCGATCCTCTTGAACAAGCGAGGAAGAGGAGTATAAAAAAAGAAGAGGAAGAAGGAAAAAAAAGAGGAGAAGAAAGAATAGAGGAGTTCTTCTCCTCTATTCTTCTCCTCTATTCTTTCTTCTCCACTTTTTTTCTTCTTCTTCCTCTTTTTTTTATCGGGAACGAGGGTCGTCGAGGGACATAGATGTAGTGTCGTCGTTGTCGATATACCCCCTCCTGATAGCTTCAACACATGGGGGGGGGGTCGATATTACCCCCTCCTTGAAGCGTTCTCGAGGCCACCCCAAACCCTTGAAGCGTTGTCGAGGCCACCGCAAACCCTAGAGACGCAGCGTCGAGGCCACTAATTAATATATATGATTCCTTACTATGATTAAGTAGCTAGTTCTACGTTTGCCACTAATATATCCATCTGTCATGTTTGAATAATAATTGCCATGTTGTAAATATTTGTAGAAACTATGGACACCGCCCGAGACGAAGCAAAAGAAGCGTTGTTGAGGGACATAATCGCAGACGGAAGTGATGCCGTCTCATTGTTTCTCAATGACACCGATGGTCTGGAAGGAGAGGGTGAAGAAGCTGGCTACGGTGACCTAATGCCGGTGCAAGAAGAAGAACATGAGGACGGCTCCGGTGACCCAATGCCGGTGCAAGAAGGAGACCGTGATGACGGCTCCGGTGACCGAACCGAGTCCGGCCAGGTATATATATTAGTTAAGCCTGTGCTGACTAGCTAATTGATGCATTCATTGTTTTGGTATGTACACATATTAATTAAGTCTTTGTTCTTTTTTCTAGCCCTCCGGATCGAGCACAACTTCGGTAAAGAGACGAGGCCCGAAGAAAAAGTTGAGCTCGGATGAAAGGTTGGAGATCATAGAAATCGCGCCCGACGGCCAACCGATTGAACCCATCCGAACAAAGAACGCATTTGTTGCTCAGTGCGGGGTTCTGGTTAGGGACAAGATCCCGATCAGCATCCAGCAATGGTTTAAGCCAGCTACAGAAGACCCTGAGGTGTCTTATATCAATGATATGCAGAAAAATGATCTTTGGACTGAGCTGAAGTCAAATTTCACCCTACCGCCAGAGGATAATCCAGAGAACCCAGTTAAAGAGCAATTAATCAAGTCTTTTGCTCTTAAGAGGATGGCAGAACTATTCAGGAGGTGGAAGAAAGAGCTGAATAACTTTGTCGAAAATAATGAGACACCAGAATTCAAGGGCAGATATGAGAGGATCAGAGATCACTGGCCCGCATTTGTGGCCCACAAGACATCGGAAAAGAGTAAGAAGATGTCGGCGACAAACAAGCAAAATGCTGCAAAGAAGAAGCATCACCATCGCACGGGGTCAGGTGGCTACCTCGTAGCCCGGCCTAAGTGGGCCAAGACTGAGAATGATCTGATTGATAAAGGGATCGAACTAGAGACAATTAACTGGCCAGACCGTTGCCGGACTTGGTTCTTCGGGGCTGGCGGAACCTTGGACCCTGTAACAGGGAAGTGCATTTGGATTATCGATCAACTGGACATACCAGCCAGGAAGCTTCAGCAGTATATCGAAGCAGCGTAGCAAGGGACGTTCTTTCCAAACAGAGAGAACGACGAGCTCACAATGGCCCTCGGGAATCCTAAGCACCCTGGACGGACACGAGGCACGCCAGGCTCCATTCCGTGGAAGGTTGGGTTTCTGGACGCTGGCGGTTACAAATCCCATGAGAGGAGGATAAAAGTGCAGCAGACCCAAATGCAGGCGCTGCAAGCAAGGGTACAAGCGATAGAGGAACGAGAAGCAAATCGCAGCAAACGTACTGCCGAAGCTTCCCCCGAAGTTACCCCGCCATCTCAGTGGAGAAGCAACGTGGCTTCCACCGAGCTGCTTCAGCCGGAGCATGCCTTGACGGCTCCTGCCAGCTATCCCGTGGATGCTATCACGGAGTCTCAAAATTGCCACCTTATGACGCAATGGATGAATTTGAAGGTCAAGGCGGCTGTTGGCTCGGTTTATCCTACTGAACCCGGCGCAACTTTTCACTGCCGGACGATTCCATAAGGATATGCTAGGGTGATGGTTGATGAAATAACGGAGGGATTTGAGGACCTCCAGCTTGACCACCCTACCAGTGAAGGGAAGACTAGGCTGGGGTCTGCTCTGAGGACTCCATGCCTATGGCGGAAGGAGCTCGTCAACCTTCCGAACTGGACGCCTCCGCCTCCTCCTCCTCCTCCGGCAAGTCAGGGCACTCCGCCTCCTCCACCGCCTCCTCCTCCGGTGAGTCAGGGCACTCCGCCTCCTCCACCGCCTCCTCCTTCGGCGAGTGACGATCAGGGCACTCGACTGGCTCCTTCTCCAGCGCGTGGCGGCACTCCGCCTCCTTCTCCGCCTGCGCCGACGCGCCCGAGCAGCCAGCGTCCTCCTTCTCCGCCTCGTCAGCAAGGGCGGAATAGACCTGCCGCCGCTCCGGCTGCTCCGGCGCGTCGTAGTCCTTCTCCTCCGCCTTGTAAGCAAGTAAACAAGACAACCGCTCCGTCTGCTCAGCCGGCGTCTAGCAGTACAGCCAGAGGTGGGAGGACATACAGATTCGGTCCTTCTCTGAAGACTCTAGAGAAGTTACCATATGAGAGGACCCCGGAGGAGAACACCGAGATCGCACGAACCGAAGTGGATGACTGGTTTCAAGGGTTGAAAGCAAAGAGACATCCACTTCCGGAGGAGAAGGTAGATCCGGTGAAAGTGAAGCGCACTCTGGCTGCCCTGACAAAACCACCCAATTCTCCGCCGAAAGGAAACTATGAGCGCATTATTGGAAAGGAATTTGCCGAAGTGGAGCGGTCGGGAAGTACTGTCAGTGATCAAAGGCTGAAAGAACGACGAGTTGGGAAACAAATTACCCAGCTCGGCGAACAAGCGAAGCAATCGTGCCCCCCGCTCAAGGTGCCTAGCCACAACGTCGCTAATGATCCGAGGATGGTGCCCGGTTATAGCAATCTTGCAGATTACCTGCCCGACGATGTACATTATGAACCCATGGAGGTGCAGATACAAAGCTACGACTACGGGAAGCCTCTCGTCAAAGATGAAAGATCTCTATCAACGATGATGCGAAGATTGCATGTTTGGTACTTTAAAATCTACAGAGACTCTGGGGGGAGGAGTACTTTGTATGTGAAAGTTAAAAAGGAGCATGACCTCGTTGGAATTGGACTGTTGCCTGTTCCATTTGAGGAGTTCTATCAGTTTTTCAATCAATTGGCCCTCGATAAAACAATGGTCGCCTGCTACTGTCTGTAAGTAGTACTACTTCTGTCATTAAGTCTCTCTATATAGCTCAGCTCTTTCATTGCATGTATTTATAATCATCCTCACTATATTATGCAGATTGAAGATCGCCGAATTGAAGAAAAGACAAGTCGGTGATATTGAGTTCATTAACACATATCTCATAGATGGAACTCGGGTTAAATTTCATGCCGCAGCTACCGAGGCCAACTTGCTACGATCGTTGGTAATAAATGAAAACAAAGATATAATACTCTTTCCTTACAACTTCAAGTGAGTGTTACTGTCTTGTGCGTATTCGGTTTCCCTTAGATATTAGTCAAGGTTATAGTAATGTAATTGATGAGTTATGCACATGTGTGCAGTTTCCACTATATTCTCCTAGAGATTAAGCTTGAGCAGGGACTAGTAACCGTCTTAGACTCAAGACGAAAAGATCCCCAGGACTATGCAGACATGACTCAAATACTCGAGAAGTAAGTTAAATCGATCATTATCCACCATATCAGCAACTTTGTTCATTTCCTGATATATCAACTAATTGTTTTCTTTGTCCGGCAGGGTTTGGAGAAAATTCACCAGAAAAGCTTTAGGACTGCCGAAGGAGCTGCAATTTAGACACCCGGAAGTAAGTTAGTAGCATGTTCCGCACATCTACTAGTCATTCAAGCGCTAGTTTCATCAATACCATTTGTCATTCTTGCTTATCAGTTTGATTGACCTCTATTTCTTGTAAAGTGGTTGTGGCAGGAACAAGGGAATGATTTCTGTGGATACTACGTTTGCGAGTCCATCCGCCACATGACCTGTGAGAGGGGCTACACTGACGAACAATACGAAGTACGTAAATAACAACATTCACAATTTTATTTTATTACCATCATTTGTGTTGAGTTTCATTCATTCATATATATATATGTATTGACCCCCTTCTTTAAATTAGATGTTTCGGAAGCGGGATGAACTCCTAGCACCAGCTCGCATGCGAGCAATTCAAGAGGAATTGGCGGCATTCTTTCTTGACCACGTGATCCCTGAAGATGGAGAATACTATGTGGACCCTGAGTCCGTATGATTATATTTGTAAGAGATAATTATTGTATATATGTAGCCGGTAGTGTCGGATAGATATACGAGAACTTGTTGTTCGACCAATCTCTCGGAGAAGGACACTTCTCTCTATTAATTATAGCTAGCTAACACAATATATGAAACACCTAAATTAACCCCCCCCCCCTTTAAAAAAAACAAAAACCCCAGCCACAAAAATGCTGACGCGTGGCTGCCTATTGGTCCCGGTTGGTGCCACCAACCGGGACCAAAGGGTCTCCTGCCTGGGCTCTGCTCATAGGCCACATGGAGGCCCATATGTCCCGGTTCTGGATTGAACCGGGACTAAAGGGACAGGGCATTAGTACAGACCCTTTAGTCCCGGTTCCAGAACCGGGACAAAAGGCCCTTACGAACCGGGACAACATGCCCTTTTTCTACCGGTGATGCTTTGATCACAGTATCAAAGCATATATTCCAACTCCGAGAGACTTGCACCAGTTCATAAATGGATCGCTGGAGCTTGCACATTTTGTTAGCACCTTTTGGATCAACAAAACCTTCCAGTTGCATCATATACAAAAGGAAATATGCCCTAGAGGCAATAATAAAGTTGTTATTTATATTTCCTTATATCATGATAAATGTCTATTATTCATGCTAGAATTGTATTAACCGGAAACTTAGACAAACATAATGTCACTAGTATGCCTCTACTTGACTAGCTCGTTGAATCAATGATGGTTATGTTTCCTAACCATAGACATGAGTTTTCATTTGATTAACAGGATCACATCATTAGAGAATGATGTGATTGACTGGACCCATCCGTTAGCTTAGCACGATGATCATTTAGTTTGTTGCTATTGCTTTCTCCATAACTTATACATGTTCCTATGACTATGAGATCATGCAACTCCCGAATACCAGAGGAACACTTTGTGTGCTACCAAACATCACATCGTAACTGGGTGATTATAAAGGTGCTCTATAGGTGTCTCTGAAGGTGTTTGTTGAGTTGGCATAGATCGAGATTAGGATTTATCATTCCAAGCCCTCTGGGCCCTCTCGGTAATGCACATCACTATAAGCCTTGCAAGCAATGTAACTAATGAGTTAGTTACGGTATGTTGCATTATGGAACTAGTAAAGAGACTTGCCGGTAATGAGACTGAACTAGGTATTGAGATACCGACGGCCGAATCTCGGGCAAGTAACATACCAATGACAAAGGTAACAACATATATCGTTATGCGGTTTGACCGATAAAGATCTACGTAGAATAGGTGGGAGCCAATATGAACATCCGGGTTCCGCTATTGGTTATTTACCGGAGACGTGTCTCGGTCATGTCTACATAGTTCTGGAACCCATAGGGTCCGCACGCTTAACGTTCGTTGATGATCGGTATTATGAGTTTATGTGTTTTTGATGTACTGAAGGTAGTTTGGAGTCCCGGATGAGATCACAGACATGACGAGGACTCTCTAAATGGTCGAGACATAAATATTGATATATTGGATGACTTTATTCGGACACCGGATGAGTTCCGGGGGTCATTGGATAATTATCGGAGTGCCAGGGGGTTATCAGAACCCCCGGGGGGAACTAATGGGCAACATGGGACTTAGTGGAGAGAGAGAGAGGGCCGGCCAAGGCAGGGCCACGTGCCCCCTCCCCTCGAGTCTGAATTGGGCTAGGGAGGGGGGGGCTGCGCCCCCCTTTCATTCTCTTCTCTCCCTCGCCTTCCTTCCCCCTTCCTCCTCCTAGTAGGACTAGGAAAGGGGAGTCCTACTCCTAATAGGAGGAGTACTCCTCGTCTCCTGGTGCACCTCTAGGGCCGGCCGGCCTCCCCCTTTGCTCCTTTTATATACGGGGGCAAGGGGCACCCCATAGACACACAAGTTGATCATTGATCTCTTAGCCGTGTGCGGTGCCCCCCTCCACCATATTCCACCTCGGTCATATCGTCGTAGTGCTTAGGCGAAGCCCTGTGCCGGTAGCTTCATCATCACCGTCATCATGTTGTCGTGGTAACGGAGCTCTTCCCCAACACTCAGTAGGATCGAGAGTTCGTGGGACGTCACCGAGCCGAACGTGTGCAGATCACGGAGGTGCCGTATTTTTGGTACTTACGATCTACAAGGCACTACTGGGAAAAGGCCTACTAGTGGCGCACCAGTTTTGCCTACTAATGGCGCACTACTGGTGCGCCAATAGTACCATGCCACTAGTATTTTTTACTAATGGCGCACCATTGGTGCGCCATTAGTATGCCTCCCAGGGGGCCATATTTACCCATGTGCTTTGGCATACTAATGGCGCACTGTGGGGTGATGCACCATTAGTATCCTTTGGCATACTAATGGTGCACTGTGTAGTGATGCGCCATTAGTATCATTTGGCATACTAATGGCACACTTTGAGGTGATGCGCCATTAGTGTGAATATTAGGTTTTTTTACTTTTATGATTTTTGCACCGGTTACAAAATATATTATTGGACAGAATATAGACAGCAGTACACAGCAACAGAAGATTCATCGAATACAATAGAAGATTAGTCTCCGAATACAATTCATCATATTAGTCTCCGAATTCAAAAGACCGAACAAAGATAAAACATTACAAGTCTCGAGACCGCGATTAGTGAGTTTGTCTTTACATTACAAGTCAATATCGATCATCTAAACTACCATCACATAGAAGAGAGCTGCGGTCATCACGATGAGCATCATCGCGATGAAACTGGTCTTCATCCGGTTCCTCCAACACTCCCTCCTCTCTCCCGCTAGATAGCGGGCGTATCTAGATTCCGCCTCCGCCCTAGTGGTTTACCCTTTGCAACTGTTACAGCTGAAACGGTGAACCTGTCTCCGACACTCCTCCCAGTCATCGTAGACTCCGGGAACCTTACCCTTGTACACGACATACGACGGCATCTCTATGCACAAGCCAAACAACAGACAATACATAAGCAATATATAAGTATGCAAGAAAAGGATCGGAAGAGAAAAGCAAGATATTAATAGCACGATTCATGGTCCTACTAATAAATAGCATCGATTACATCTATGTTGAACGACTGTCCAAACCAAAGAGACATACAATTCATTAAAGTTTAATTACAACATGAGCCAATCAATGTTTCAGAACTACACATAGCATCACTACTTTCGACTCGAATCATGGGACCGGAGAGTGGATGAAGCCGCCGTCTGTCGTGATGGTCATGAAATCGCGGGCGTTGTCAGCCTGCATTTGTAGCGTTGTGTCTATCTCACTGTTGGACAGTTGATATCTAAGGTAGAAATGCCCCGAGGTATGAAGGATATCTTGATGGATGATTTCCGCAAACTCCGACTGGATGCGAAAGAATTCTTGTCTGATGTCTGCATCCTGGATTGCCGACAAGCTCGCGGCCCAATCTTTGAGATTATCTGGTAGCATAAGGTGATGATTGTCCCGTACGATCGCCCGCATGTGATGGAGGGCGTAGTAGGTATCCTTCTGACCACTAAGCGGCTGCTTGACGCAGCAGAACTTAGCATTGTGGGCGAACACGTGCCTGCCGTACCTACGAACGGGCCTGGTGAAGGTGCCTCCATATTTGGCGTAGCCGGGGAGAACATCATCAAGAACTTTCTTGATATTTGTGTAGTCTATCTTGGAGACGCGGTTCGGGTCGAAATACGTGGCCATGGAATATTTCGGGCTTAAGAGGATGAGTGTGCAATGTGTGTCACTGCGTAGAACACGGAATGTTAGAAAAAAGAAAGAACGATCAAAATCTAAGAAATAATTTGTTTCGGGGCGGTTAAGGGATGACTTACTCGGGAAAGTAAGACACGAGGAAGTTATCCTTATCTGGTTTTGCTAGAATGACGCCTTTGAGGTCTGAACTCGCGACTTGGTAGTCCCCAATGCTGCCCAAGAGGTTGGCACGAATGTAGAAGGTGTCGACTATCACGATGTCCGGGGTCTTGTCTCTAATGATCCGCATCTCCATACTCAGCGAAAATAGCCGAATGAAGGTGTAGTGCAGCGGATGAAGGTTAAACATAGCAAAGATTTCATCAAACCGCAGGAGGATCGTACCCCCGATGGCGCCATCCACAAAGCCCTTGCCCTCTGGCACCTTGGCCATGAAAACCGGGTATGCCACATCATTTTCTCTGAGACGCCACTTCTCCAAAGAAAGAACACTATCATGCAGACTCCGCATAGCACCGGTTGCATCATTGAGCATATTTGTCGGTAGCATCACCCTACCCGCCACATGCACCCTCCTCGAGATAGCCTTAGGTGAAGGTGGCCCGTCCTGAGCACAGATGGTACTTGGTGCCGGCTGGCTTGCACCGACGCCCTTTTTAGCCTTTCGTTTCCGTCCCTTCTTCTTGATCTGCTATAATGGGACCGAGTTCTGCTCACAGACCGCCTTCATGAGCGTGTTGGGGCTGATAATATTTCGCACCTCAGCTATCTGAGGCTCGGTGAAGGCGGCAGCTGGAGGCAATTGGGTTTCTCCGCCGTACCAGCTAGATCGCAGTAGTATTGGTTGGGTTCTTGAGAAGGAGGCCCGCAGAACTCATCACCATACCCATGTTCGGCAAAGTACTTATCGATGTTGGTAAATGTACCGTCGTCGTTGTCGTTGTCGTCCGGATCCTGTGCCATATGCATGTCCAGATCCTGTGCCATAGGGATGTCCGGCATGTCCGGTAGCGTTGCGGCGTTCTTGCCATGGCTTGGCGCTGACACGACTGGCGGTCTTGTCTGTGGCGTGGTGTCCCCTGCCCCCAAACGAATCTGGCTCTTCGGCCAAAGCAGGGGCCAGCTTACGCAGGCGCTGAGGGTCATCTCATCTTCTTCATCGGCCCCAACGGGTCGAATCGGAAGTAACAGCTCATCGCAGCCTAGCAGCACCCGAACCACTTCAACCCTATACACTGAGGGTGGCATCGGATTACCATGGAACATGGGGTTGCCCGGTTGAACGATTCTGCCATTGGCGACATCGACCAACTCGCCGCCCACGATGTGCAGGACAGTGCAAGGAACGTCGGCGGCGCCCTGCAAAAACATGTAGGGCGTCAGGGATGCCCAGTCAAAGGCAAGGAGATAAAGTCATCGGCCGAGAGGCTTCGTTACCGTGATGTCGTCGCCAACGGCGGGCGTGCAACTGACGGAGGGGCCGCTTGCTGGCGAGGTGCCGGCCGGCGTACACCCGGGTGCATTAAGCTCCAATGCCCGTGCCGGCGCCGGAGACATGAATACCGCCTCCGCCGGAGACACCAATGGCGCCGCCTGCGCGTTGTGCGAGTTGCTGACCGTGAAGCTGGGAACCGGGGAGACCCCTGTTGGCCACCCGCAATCCACGTCGTCAGCCGATGAATCAACGTAGGGACCATGGCGTTGAGCGTCATTCCCAGTTGTTGTTACACTTGCTCTTGGAGAATTTCTGGAATCCGCGCCACTTGTGCCTTGAGTGCTTCAACCTCGCGCAACTGGCTTTCCGAGCTAGTCTTTTTCTCCTTTCACCCACTAGCGGCCACACGACCAGCTGACGTCGGCTTACTGAGCTTATCCTTGTTTTTCATTACGTTCAACGCCCTATTTAAAGGGGTGTCGAAAGGGGAGCTCTGAGACGACCCTGCGCTACTGCTTTCATTATCCTGCGGAAGGAACGTGAACCATTTAGAAATATTGCGGATTAATTAGAATGCAACCATATGGAGCTAATTACGCTGGGGTGTATTCCTTACCAGAACATGCTCAAGCACCCTGGTCTTGGGATCCGTGGTAAGCTCCTTTGTTACCGGGTCTTCCTTGTACCGGGCCATGAGAAAGTTCCTGGTCTGCTTGTCACGGTATTTCTCGAAGTGGGGCGGTAGGCCTTGCTCGGCACGCTCCGCGTCCTCCTTGTCCCATATAGGCTTCGCCACTCTGTAACCGCTGGGACCGAGTTGGTGGACCCCTAAGTTCAACTTCCGCATTTCTTTCCCCCACTGACTTGATTCGGAGGTTGCGCTACTCTCGCACTTGATCTTGAACTCCTTGTAGTCGTCTTCGCTCATCAAAGGATATTTCGCCTTGATCTTCTTATAACTATCACCTTTTTCAATCATTTCCTTTACCGTGCTTTTCCAAGTAGATAGGGCCATGCTCATCCTTGTGAGGGCGGCACCGTTCACTTTATTCCCTGAGAGGTGTGTGTTTGCAAACTCAGCGGGGAACTTGTATCGTTCGTGCAGCTTCATGAAGAGGAGGCTGCGCAAATTCCCTCGGTCCTTATGCCATAGGTTCTTGGTGTTGATCGAGACGGTGCTCCGGAGAATGCACCCGAGCTGAAGCGAGTAGCCCTTCACTACTAATTTGGGCGCCGTTGGATGCCCGCCGGAGTTACTTTAGTAAATTCCTCCCTGACGGTGCCAAGCACGCTCGGGCGCCAGTCCTTCCATTGCCTCTTCGGTTGGCTGCCATCTGTGCGGGCGCCGCCATCATCAGTGGTAGCATCCGCGGCGCCATCATCAGCGGTGTCATCCCCGACATCACTAGGGGTTGTGTAGTCAGGAACGGTGTCTTTCGCGGCGTCCTCATAGCGGTGAGGTTCTTCCTCCAACTCCTGGGACAGCTCCTAGAATTGCTTGCCGCCCGAACCGCCGGCCTCATCGTTGTGGGCCATGTTTCGCTCTAAATAGGAAAAAAGTTTGATCAAAAAGTTGGTTATTGTCAAGGAACAAGATCATGGTCTAATCATTTAGGGTTTTTCGACACCGAGGCATCCTAAAAGCTAAGATTTTATGATTTAGGGTTTGTCGACGCCGAGGCACCCTAAATGCCTAAGCGTACATCATTTAGGTTCTCATCGACACCGAGGCACCCTATAGAAGCCAAGTTAAGTTTTCATCATTTAGGGTTTATCGATGCCGAGGCACCCTAGGTTGGGCCTAATCACTTGGCACTAATCACTTGGCTCTATTGCCACCTATGGTTTAATGCAGCAAGAATGGCGGGGCAGTTGATCCTACTTAACTAAGTACTAATATACCCCGGCCCATGCATTAGGCGCAAGTACCCCATATGTCCTATTTGTAGCAAAGTCATTCTAAAATTCACGGAAAATTTCAGCATGATCTTTGCTGAAAATAGGACATATGGAGTACCCGAATTTGCCGGAACGGAAGTTAATCGACATTCCGACAAACTCAAGGGCCTCTCGGGGTACCTGCAAATTCATCACGACACAATGGTCGGAGACAAAACCCAGCAACTTTACAAGTCTTTCACAGATTTGTTTGCAAGTTCTGATATGTTTGCAAGATGAACCTCCAATGCAACAGTCTTAGACATTAGGACACTACAATGATCTACAACCTTATGTAAAGTGTCAACTCCACATATTTCTTTTTCACAGCTTTTATATTATTTCTAGAAGCAACACAATAGGGTTAAACACTAGAATCTTTAGTTTAGTTTGATTAAGCTGCATTGTCTTGAGGCATGGCTTACTTCTCTTTCTCTGTCAGCCAGCTCATGCATGCATGGGCATCTAACTCACTAGTATCAGATCTGGTTATTAACAGAACAACAGGAGAAAAAAGAAAAAAAAAATCATATAGAAGCACATATGAGAAGATTCATCGAATCTGCATGACATCACAGAAAAGATAAATTTACCTGGCAAAAGAGCACTACTACTGAAATAAGATGTTCTACATGCATAGAAAATGATGATTAAACATACTCAAGTCAAGTATTGTGATAGGTTCTCAACATGAACATGAACATGCATTGACAGTCATATCACCTGGGCTGGGCACCATACCACTTCCCTAATTAAACCCTAAAATAAACATTTCTCTTTCCCCTCCCCCCTCCTATCCCTCTATCTCTCTTTCGCAGCTCCAACCCCAAACACAAATTAAACCCTATATTTACTTGTAATTAAGATTCAGCCTTGGATAATCAACATACTCATCTTGAACCCTATATTTACTTGTAATTAAGAGTCCATATCTCTTGACTAGAATCACACCAAACCCATCTTGTGTTATGTATCACACCAAAAAGACCAGCAACTAAATACTGGGGCTTTAAGTTGCTTGCAGAGACTAGATAGCTCTACTCATTCTCAGGAGCCAGCACTACATACTTTATCCTATATTTTATTTTACTGGGATATAATAAAGAGCACAATTTGCAATTAGTCTGTATCTAGTTGCAAACAAGACTGGATCCAGTTTCAGTCCTACATGTCTCTTACCTTGCAGGACAGTTGTAGCAGCATACTGCTTGCAATGGTTAATGTCCAAAATAACTCATTTTCATCCATAAACCATGGACAAATACATGATGCAGTGCATTTTTCTTCAGTGTGTCCAGTGCATTTTTTCTTCTATAAACCATGGACAAATACATGTTTGCTAGGCACCAAGTACTCATTGCGTGATTTATGTAACAGTTTAGCGGCTTATTGCGTAGATGAAAAATAAGGACATGTTTTTTGGTAGTGCTATATAAGCAGAAAATTCTCTTTACACGGCACAACAAAGATGAGAAATGAAACACATAGTGATAATTTGCTAGGGGCAGCAAGGATAGGTAAAAGATTAGGTAGGAAATGATACCAGGGATGTGACGCGGGAAGAAGAGCCGCATGATGACTACAACGAATGCAATCCAGGCACCAACCTCTCCCCTGCATTTTTGATGTTTGATGATCACAAATTTGATTCAAATGTCTATATATAATGTTGTACAATTAAAGCAACAGAGGATATAGCACCATGGAAGTGTCAGCCAGTGAGGCAGAGGCAGTGATTTGACCTAAACCTAGCAAAAGAGAGAAGAAGAGGGCATGGCCGGGAGGGAGGAGAGGAGGAAGAGAGGAGAAGAGAGGCAGAGGGAGGAGGGTTACCTGACCACGATGAGGTGGAGGCCGGAGCGGAGACGACGGAGGGCGGAGACGGCAAGCTTGGGGGAGGCGGGGATAGACGGCGGGGAGGTCGCGGGACTCCTCTCCTGGTGGACGTGGGGCGGCTCCGAGGCTCCAAATCTCTGGCGGGCCTCCTCTCCTGGTGGATGTGGGGCGGCTCTTAGGCTCCAAGTCTCCGGCGGCTCCGAGGTTCCAAATCTCCGGCGGGTTTCTAGGGTTTCGAGGGAGGCGAGGGAGGCGGCGCTCGGGGGGGAGGCGGGGCTCGGGGGGGGAGTCGGCGTTCAAGGGGGACGAAGGGGAGAGGAAGGCGGTGGGGGCGAGTGGGCGGCTGCGGTGCAGTGGGTCGGGGCAGCGGCGGTGGCGGCGCGGTGGAGGGAGGGACGAGGGAGGGAGCGGCGCGGTGGAGGGAGAGGGATGAAGTGTCTGGCGAGAGGGAGGGACGAAGTGTATGGATGGGGGAAGATTACTAATGGCGCACCCCCTGGCGGTGCGCCATTAGAATGTTTTTTTCATAGCAATGGCGCACCAGCGGGACCGTGCGCCATAAGTATTCTTTTTTTAGATAGGAATGGCGCACCAGCCAGCCGTGCGCCATAAGTAAGATTTTTTTTTTATTATTTTGTTGCATCTAATAATTTTTTAGAAAATGAATATGAATATGAAAGAGTAATAAATTTTTATAAAAACAGTAATAATTTTTTAAAAAATATCATCAGATTTGTTATTTGAAAATATTTATGAGTATAAAAAATATCATCAAATTTGTTATTTGAAAATATAATCAAATTTTTTTTGGAAAATATAATCAAATTTGTTTTTTTGGATTTTTAGTAGCATTCATTTGTGACGGTGGAGCGGGGGAGGGTGCGGGGGTCGTCGGCGGTGGTGGAGCGGGGGAGGGTGCGGGGGGTGCTTGGCGGCGACGGGGATCTGGCAAGGGGGATCTGGCGACGGGGGATAGCGATCGTGATGGAGGGGGATCGAGATTGAGTGTCCTCATGAATATTCAATTCTTTTCATGAATTCAAAAAGTACCCATGAAATTTAAAAATATTCATGATAGTTCAAAAAGTGCCCATGAAATACAATCGAGAATGAAGAGTACAATTTAAATACAATCGATCTTAGCTAGCTAGCTATCTGTTCACAATCTTCTTGCCCTTCTTTTTCGCAACTGGAGTTCTTCTGTGGAACGGACGTCCTTTAGGTAGGGTGGTCCTGCTTTTCTTGTGGTGTATGCTGCTACTTCATCGTCGTCGTCATGTTCGATCTTCGGGTCGCCGTACTTGTCGAAGTCTTGCTCATTGGATACTCCATCCATTCTGATGATCTTCCTTTTGCCTCTCCTCACGACAACACGACTGGGCGTTGATGGGTCGGTAATGAAGAAGCATTGGTCCACTTGGGAAGCCAGTACCCATGGCTCATTTTTCGCGGTGACGTTTGCGCCCGCGGTCTTGGATTTGGCTTCGGGTATAACCATGGTGGTGAAATACCGGTCTTCTTTTAGGACGCTCATGCCCATCTGACACGGAACATCGGGACCTTCTCTCTAGCGTAGCTCAGCTCCCAGATCTCCTCGATCCTTCCATAGTATCTATCCTTGTCATTATCGGTGTAGGATTCCATCGTTACCCCGGAGTTCTGATAACCATCGCTCTTCATGTCCTTGTCCTCGGTGTAGAATGTGTAGTCTTTGATATCATACGCCTCATAGGTCATCAGGTTGTGCTCGGCGCCCTATGACAAGGCGAATATGAGTTGTTCTTCTGCGGAAAAATCCTCATGTAAAGGGTACGACAGAAGCTTCTGCTTGAACCAATGCGTGAAACATGAGTTGTGCTCTTTGATTATATCTCCGCCCGTCCTCTGTTGGCCTCGGTCATTGTACATCTTCTGAATAAAGGATTTGTGCTCTACCACCCAAGGATCGACCACGTCGATGTGTTGTAGCGCGACTAGGTTTGCTCTTTCAAAGTCGGCGAGTCGACCCTCGAAGTCGGCATGCATTTCGCGGTGACCCTCACGGTGACCCCATCTAGCGAGCCTGCCAAGGTGCCTGTTGACGGGGAGACCAACGGGGTTCTCGATGCCTAGATAATTCGTGCAGTAGGAGATGCACTCTTCGGTCAGAAAGCCCCTGGCTATAATTCCCTCTGGACGTGACATGTTGCGAACGTATCCTTTGATGACACCATTCATCCTTTCGAACGGCATCATGCTGTGCAGGAACGTCGGCCCGAGTTGGATGATATCCTCCATGATATGGACTAGCAGATGCACCATAACGTCGAAGAATGCGGGCGGGAAGTACATCTCAAGCTCGCATGGTATCACCATGATCTCTTCCTATAGCCTTCTGAGTTGCCTCACACCAACCGACTTCCGAGAGATGACGTCGAAAAAGTTGCATAGGCCAAATAGTGTTTCACGGACATGCGCGTCCATGATCCCAAGGATTTCAACTGGAGTATCTGCGTCATCAGCACGTGACAGTCGTGAGACTTCATCCCGCTGAACTTCTGCTTCGCTGGATCTAGGTATCTGCTTATCTTCCCCGCGTAACCGTAAGGAAGTTTTACTCCTACGAGGCAGGTGAAAAACTGCTCGATCTCCTCCTGACTTAGAGTGAAGCATGCGGGAGGGTAGTCATTTCCGGTCTTCTTGGTCTTTTTGCCTTTGCGATGACTTTCTGTGTCCTACTTCGCCTCATCATCATCATCATCATCATCATCATCATTACCGTGAAGCTCCTGCCTGATGCCCATTGATTTCAAGTCTGCCCTTGCTTTTGGCCCATCTTTGGTCCTCTCTGGCATGATGAGCAGGGTACCAAGAAAACTCTCGCACACGTTCTTCGGGATATGCATGAAATCAAGGCTGTGAGGCACACGGTGGATCTTCCAGTACGGAAGTCCCAGAAAATAGACCTCGTTTTCCATACCTTCAACAGCGGCTCTAGCGCCTTTCACTTCTTTCCCGGCTCTGGCACCTTTTGCTTCTTTCCCGTCAGTGGGCAATCTTTCCAATTTTTCAACAGCTCGTCTATTTCCTCGCCGCTCCTCGTACGCCGGCGTCTTCGGGGTATGGTTTCACCATCGAACAGATCATTGCGTTTCCTCCATGGGTCATCGTCGCGAAGCCACCTTCGATGTCCCATGAACACGGTTTTCGAAGACCCGGGATCTCTATCTAGCTGGCGATACGTTGTGTCATCCATGCACCTGACGCATCTAGAAAATCCGTGGACCACCTGCACCGCGAGATATCCGTAACCGAGATAGTCGTGCATCGTCGTGAGTAGTGCGGCTCTCATAGGGAAATATTCTTTCTCTGCGGCGTCCCATGTATTGGCTGGCGTTTTCCACAGCGTGTCTAGTTCATCTTTCAGCAGCCCCAGATACAGATTGATGTCGTTCCCTGGTTGTTTTGGCCCTTCAATTAGCATACTCATGTGAATGTACTTCCTCTTCATGCACAACCAGGGGGGAAGGTTGTACATCCACACAAACACAGGCCAGGTGCTATGTTTGCTTCTCTGGCTGCCAAACGGATTGACTCCATTGGTGCTCACGCCCAACATGATGTTTCTTGGATCCTTCCCAAATTCTGGGTGTTTGAAGTTCAACGCTTGCCACTGGCTCCCATCCTTAGGGTGACTCAGCATCTTGTCTTTTTATTGATCTCCGGATCATTTGCGTCATCTTCTCGCTTCTTCTCCTCCCTATCTGCGTGCCAACGCAGGAGCTTTGCTACCATAGGGTCCACGAAATACCGCTGCAGACGAGGAGTGATCGGAAAGTACCACAACACTTTTCGAGGAGCTTTCTTCCTCTTCTTGTATCAAGTGACGCCGCACACCGGACATATGGTAGACTCCACGTGCTCGTCCCGATAAATGCTGCAATTGTTCATGCACACATGGTATTTCACGTGCGGTAAATCCAGAGGACACACAATTTTCTTCGCCTCCTCGAAACTGGTAGGGCACTTGTTCCCCTTCGGAAGACGTTCGTGCTAGAATGACATGTTCTCGTCGAAGCATGCGTCGGTATCCTCGGGCCTGCATCCTTTATACAATGGAGTAGCCGCATCTATCTCCAGTTGATCCAGCTTGGCTTTCTCTCGGGCGGCAGCTCTTGCGTTATCCGTCTTCTTGAGAAGCAGCTCTTGAATATGAGGGTCCTGCACCCAGCCCATCGATGGTCCATCATCGTCTGCTCCGCCGGCATTGTCATCTTCATGATCATGCCCTTCATCTGCTCCGGCATCTTCCTCATCATCATGTCCAGCATCTTCTACATGATGACTGTGTACAGCATCACCGTCGTGATCATGTCCTGGAGATTCTTCGTCTTCTCACCCGCCCGAGCCGCGGTGGTTGTCTTGCTGCCCTTCCTCATTTCTTGTCCGGCCCCCATGGACGAATTCATAGTAATATTCATCACCTTGCCACCGATAGCCATCCATGAAACCACGCAAGAGCAAGTGGTCCCGTACCTGCCCGGAATTCGGGCCCGCAATAATGCTCTTCAGATTGCATCTTCGACACGGACTTCTTATCTCCGTCTTGTTCTTTTGAATCATCTCGGCCTTCGCCGAGCTCAAAAACCTATTCACGATGCCTTCGGTCATTGTGCGGACAATGGACGCCTGCGGGGTAGAGCAAAATGATATTTTAGAACCAAGAAAAAAATTGGCACGACTTTCCCTAAAAATAGGACCACAAAGAATGCATAGTGCCAAAATTCTCGCCGAAACGGAAATGAATCAACATTCCAGCAAAAAATTGGCAACTGTCGCATTTCAAATACCGGTACCTGCAAACACAAACATATATGCAACACCACAAACATACATAGATCTAGCTAGGCCACAAAAAGTGCATGTGCACGTTGTTGGAGCGAGCTAGGGAGAAAAAAAGTAGATCCACAACATAAAGATAGCTTTCCCCTTACTTACCTATCAAAAAAGGTAATTTAACCACTTAATTTTGATGAATCTATGGTGCAAATGAGGTGAGGAGGAGGAGGCAGCCGACAAGCTTGGAGAAGGAGGTGGAGGGAATGAAGTGGGGAAAGTGAGTGTGTAGGTGTGGCTGTCCAAAATATCTAGCTGGTCCCAGGTTAATAATGGCGCAGCACCCACTCATGCGCCATTAGTAACCCAACATACTAATGGCGCACTTGTTGGCCGTGCGCCATTAGTAGTTTTGCAAAAAAATAAAAAACAATATATATATACTAATGGCGCACCGTTGCGTAGTGCGCCATTACTAGTTTAAACTAGTAATGGTGCACTATGCCACAGTGCGCCATTAGTAGTTTTGCAAAAAAAAAGAATAAAAAAAATACAGTAGTGGCGCACTGTGTGGCTGGTGCGCCATTACTAGTTAGAACTAGTAATGGCGCACTTTGCCTGGATGCGCCATTAGTATGTTTGGAAAAATGAAAAAAAATGTTACTAGTGGCGCACCGTGTGTCTGGTGTGCCATTAGTGTCTTCCACACTAATGGCGCATCAACACATGGTGCGCCATTAGTATATAGTAGTGGCGTACCACTTGTCTGGTGCGCCATTAGTGTCAATTTCATCTATAGCCCTTTTCCTAGTAGTGAGGGTACGTGGACAACAATCTTCCCCTCTCATTGCTATGCATCACCATGATATATCTTGCGTGTGCGCAGGAATTTTTTTGACATTACTGCGTTCCCCAACAGTGGCATCTGAGCCAGGTTTATGTGTAGATGTTATATGCATGAGGAGAACACAAAGGAGTTGTGGTCGTGGGTATATACATATTGCTTACCGTCACTAGTTGATTCTTGATTTGGCAGTATTGTTGGATGAAGCGGTCCAGACCGACATTATGCATACGCTTACGCTTACACGAGACTGGTTCTACCGATGTGCTTCACACACAGGTGGCTGGTGGGTGTTAGTTTCTCCAACTTTAGTTGAATCGGATTCAATGAACAAGATTCTTTCTAAAGATCAAAAAGCAATCACTATACCGCATTGTGGTTTTTGATGTGTAGGTAAGAACAATTCTTGCTAAGCCCATAGCTGCCATGTAAAACTTGCAACAACAAAGTAGAGGGCATCTAACTTGTTTTTGTAGGGCATGTTGTGATGTGATATGGTCAAGACATGATGCTAAATTTTATTTTATGAGATGATCATGTTTTGTAACACAATTTTCGGCAACTGGCAGGGGCCATATGGTTGTCGCTTTATTGTATGAAATGCAATCATCATGTAATTGCTTTACTTTATCACTAAGTGGTAGCGATAGTCGTAGAAGCAATAGTTGGTGAGACCACAATGATGCTTTGATGGAGATCAAGGTGTCAAGCCGGTGACGATGGTGATTGAGGGAGTCCTGTATTAGGGGCTGTCCGGATGGCCGGACTATACCTTCGGCCAGACTCCTGGACTATGAAGATACAAGATTGAAGACTTCGTCCCGTGTCTGGAAGGGACTTTCCTTGGTGTGGAAGGCAAGCTTGGCGATGCGGATATGTAGATCTCCTACCATTGTAACCGACTCTGTGTAACCCTAGCCCTCTCCGGTGTCTATATAAACCGGAGAGTTTTAGTCCGTAGGACGAACAACAATCATACCATAGGCTAGCTTTTAGGGTTTAGCCTCTCTGATCTCGTGGTAGATCTACTCTTGTACTACCCACATCATCAATATTAATCAAGCAGGACGTAGGGTTTTACCTCCATCAAGAGGGCCCGAACTTGGGTAAAACATCGTGTCCCCTCCCTCCTGTTACCATCCGACCTAGACGCATAGTTCGGGACCCCCTACCCGAGATCTGCCGGTTTTGACACCGACATTGGTGCTTTCATTGAGAGTTCCTCTGTGCCGTCGCCCTCAGGAAGGATGCCTCATCCCATCTTTAAACACGGCAGCATTGCTAAGGGAGCTTTGGCTATCGGCCAAACTCTCTGGCTAGGCGGTTTCCTTATGACCGCCTGTTCGGCTGCTACGCCGACGATGACCTCTCGGGTCATCGAAAACAATCTTCAGGTCAGCTCGGAATTCGCCGAGTAGCTAGATCCAATGGATCTCTCTTCCCTAAGCAAGCTCTTGGATCACATCGCCGCCCTGGGAGTCGCTACGGATTATGACCAGATTGGGCCTAAACCCGATCTGAGAGAGATTAACTCTCCCCAGGTCACCCATCACGTTGTCGTGGTAGAGGGACAGTGCGGCGACCCTTCATCTATCTTAAGGATTATCTATGTCCGGATTCCCAATCCCTCCAAGCCGGATACCCGCGGAGGGGTGGATATCACTCAAGACCTGAACTTAAAGTCAGGCGACGGACTATATTCATTGGGCCGCATCCAAGAATCCCAACGTCCGAGTTCGGAAACTCCTTGGCCCCTGGGTCTCAGATTGGGTGACGTTTCGGATTTGATTCCACCCACCCACCCGTACATAAGTGTTCTATCCCAAATTAGGCAAGAGCCCGAAGAAACAGTACATCATTACTGGGCCAGATTCCTCCTGGTTATGAACAGGATAAAGGACTGCCGCGAGGAAGACGCAATTTCATTCTTCTGCAATAATTGCACGGACAAGGGAATCCTCAATGCCATAATTCGCCGTGATATTACACTCTTTGCTAACTTGGTGTCCATAGTACGAAAGTACTATGCGATGGAAAGCCCTAGAAAACCGAAACAAAATTTTGGGACAATCCGGCCTTGAATACAAACTCGGTCTGAAATAAAAGGGTGCATCATCGTCAGACACCCGGGTTCAATACCAAAAAGCAAGAGCCCTCTATAGGGCACGGAACCGTACTGGAAGGATGGCTTGATGGACCCTGTAAAATTCATAGTGCAGAAGGCGCCACACCAACTCACATTCTTAGAGCATGTTGGATACTCCGGCAGGTGGCAAAAATTGGCGAAGATCTTCTAATTCCAGAAGCCACAGAAAGCCACCCCGGAGAAACCAATACGGTATTAATAGTCTTCGAGACTTTCGCATCAAATAATATGCGAAAAAGAACACTCCGCGGCCTTGCCGAAGTCTACCAAGTAGCAACAATAAACCCATGGAGTGACACGGCTATTACTTTTAACGCCAGTGACAAACCTAAATTCCGAACAGCCCGAGCACTAGCCGCATTGGTCCTCAGTCCAATAGTGGACGGCTTTCGTCTTACCAAGGTACTCATGGATGGCGACAGCGGATTGAACCTCATTTATGAGGAAACCCTTGAAAAAATGGAAATAGACTAGAACAACATTGAGCGAAGTAGCACAACCTTTAGAGGAATAATTCCCAGTCGGGAAGTGCGCTGTAGAGGAAAAATCACAATAGATGTGGTGTTCGGCACGCCGGATAATTACAGGTCTGAAGAGGTCACGTTCCAGGTGGCCCCGTTCAGTAGCGGATATCATGCTCTGCTAGGGCAGCTAGCGTTTACAGTCTTCCAAGCAATACCCCGTTACGAGTACATGAAGCTCAAGATGCCTGGGCCTAACGGAATCATCACTCTCGTTAGTGATCCGGACATAGCACTCCGCGCCGAAAACAAGACAGCCACACTGGCCCTCGAGGCGCTATCCGAAGCCCTAGCGGCTAAGGAACTCACTGCGCTGCGCTCCACGGTGAATAGGGACGATGTGATACTCGATAAAAGATCCAAGTCCACCTCCTTTAAATCGGCAGAAGAAATAGTCAAAGTCCAGGTCCATCCAACGGACCCCAATAAAACAGCTTCCATCGGGGCACATTTAAACCCTGATGTAGAGGCCGCACTTCGAGAGTTCCTATGAGAGAACTGGGATATTTTCACTTGGCACCCTTCAGACATGCCCTGGCCGAACACAGCTTAAATATCCTAAAAGGATTCAAGCCAGTCAAACAGGCTCTTCGGCGTTTTTCCGAACCTAAGAGACAGGCCATGGGAGAGGAACTAGCCAAGCTATTGGAGGCCAGATTCATCAAAGATACCAAACATCCGGACTGGCTAGCAAACCTGGTGATGGTACCAAAGAAGGACAAATCCTGGTGCCTATGCGTTGATTTCAAAGACCTTAACAAGGCCTGCCCAAAGGATCCCTTCCCTCTCGCCCGCATCGATCAAATTATCGACGCTACCACAGGACACGATTCGTTGTGTTTCCTCGACGCATACTCCGGCTACCATCAAATAAAGATGGCAGAGTCAGACCAAGCCGCAACGGCATTCATCACACCATACGACCCATTCTGCTTCAACAAAATGCCCTTCGGGCTCAAAAATGCCGGCGCAACATATCAGCGCATGATTCAAACATGTTTGGCAAACAAGATCGGTGAAACAGTGGAGGCGTACAAAGATGATGTGGTCGTTAAAACAAGACATGTCGAATCTCTAGTAGATGACTTGAGGCTAACATTCGATAACCTTCGAACATACGACATCATGCTCAACCCGGAAAAATGCGTTTTCGGTGTTCTAGCTGGAAAGCTCTTGGGCTTCATTATAGGTAGAGGAATTGAAGCAAATCCAGCCAAAATCCGAAGGACCTCAAACAAATACAAAAATTAACCGGATGCGTGGCGGCTCTAAGCCGCTTTATCTCCCGCTTAGGAGAAAAGGCCCTACCCCTTTACCGCCTCCTTCGACGCACCGAACACTTCGAGTGGACGGATGCAGCCACGGCCGGACTCGACGAAATAAAAGCCATCTTGGCAACAAACCCTGTCCTGTCCACGCCAAACATTGGCGAACCAGTGCTATTATACATTGCTGCAACCCATCAGGTCGTAAGCGCAGTGCTTGTCGTCGAACGAGAAACGGACGGACACAAATCCCCCCTTCAAAAGCCGGTCTATTATGTGCCACTGTCCTTACTCCGTGCAAGTCACGGTACCTGCACTATCAAAAGATTGCGTACGCGGTATTTATGGCATCCCGGAAGCTGCGACACTACTTTCAAGAGTGTTCAATAACAGTAGCCTCGGAAGTGCCACTTAAAGATATTATAAATAACCGCGACGCGACGGGCCGGATTGCAAAATGGGCCATTGAGC